>NW_024070185.1:24305267-24508981 GCF_014754425.2 Oryx dammah
CAATTAAGTCCAGTGGCTATTATATAAATGGACTCTCCAATGCAATTGAGTGCTAATTACAGTCAACCTTGTTATCAAGCCCATATTCAAAAGAGTCCTCCTTCCGGAGTCCAGGGAACAGCACAGAAGTTTGTTAGGACATCAGAGTGACTTTGGTTTACAAAGGGGTCAGGGAGTGCGAAGTTCCACTTCCTCCCTTTCAGCCCATGCTCACAAAGGAATCCACTTACCCACTACAACTAAGAGAGTCCATATTAAGTAGATGCCGCTGTTGAAGCACGTTGCGTACTGACGAAACAAGCACATGCAGATGGGCGGTAAAATGAAAAACAAGACGTTGCTGATCTGGGGGGAAGGGGGGGTGAAAAACGAAAAGATGAGTATTAAGTAAAGGGCAAAAAGTAAAGCAGCTTGTTCCCAGTAAGTCTTTTGTAAATGGAGATGAATGCGGCCACACATCTTTTTTTAACAAGAAAAAAAATTCACAACCAGGGAAACTTAACAACTTCTTTAGTAACCATTTTAGGGGGATACTTCCTGCCTCTGTGATCATAGGAGCAGCTCTGGAAAGACTGGAGCTTCCCAGGTGGTGCTAGTGGTAAAGAACCTGCCTGCCAATGCAAGAGACATTAAGAGACTTGGGTTTGATCCCTGGATCGGGAAGGTACTCTGGAGGAAGGCATGGCAACCCACTCCAATATTCTTGTCTGGGAAATGCCATGGACAGAGGAACCTGGCAGGTCACAGTCTGTGGGGTCGCAAAGAGTCAGACACAACTGAGCATGTATGTACACTCACACACACACACACACTACACACACACACACACACACACACACACACGAAAACACTGCCATCTGAAAGCTGCCCAGAGTCCTCTCTTGATGTGAAGAATCAACGACTCTTTCTCTGCCCAATTATGAAGCATCCTAATTTATCTGAATAATCATTTTTAAAGATAAGGTCTGCACTAAATAATGGTAAAATTTTTTAAAATAATAGTTTCATGAAGAACGAGAAGGACCAGACATGTTCTAGCCCCCATAATTTTCTGCCAGCCAGGTCCTGGGCCCACGTGAAGGCAAGGAGTGCCTTCCTCATTTCCCTCCTGTTAGTTTTCTCACCCTAAGCCAAACCTACTTTTAGGTAAAGATCAAATTTGTAGCTTTAAAATGGCATCATTTTATCTTCCAGACTGGATTCGAGTCTATTATCTCTTCATAGGTCACCTGGCTTTTTTAAAAAACCAGAACTGGACAACCTAACTCTAGAATCTCACCTCTAATTTTTCAAAATTTCTTTTTGTCTATCTTTTTTTAACTAGGGGGAGTCATAACCAATTCTTCTTTTTCCCCAGATTCACATAACAAAATTAACCATTTTAGGAGTGTATATTTCAGCAGCAGTTAATACAAGTGTAACATGCAATCATCAGCTCTATCCAGTTCTGAAATGTTTCCATCACTCCAAAAAGAAACCTCAAATCCATGAAGCCGTCACTTCCCCTTCTTCCTTTCCCCAGTCCCTGGCAACTACTAACCTGTTTTCTGTCTCCACAAATTTACTTATTCTGGATATTTCATAACAGTGTAATCATGCAATAAGTGACCTTTTGTGTCTGACTTCTTTCACTCAGCATACTGTTCTGGAGGTTCACCTGCACTGTAGCACATAGCAATACTTTCTTTTTATGAGTAATATTTCATTGTATGGATACCACATTTTGTTTATCCAATGTCCTTACAGTGTCCTTAACACAGAACAATGCTGCTATGAATAATCATGTCCAGGGTTTTCAGTATTTGTTTTCCATTCTCTGAGTTATAGCCCCTCAAGCTAACATCGCTGGATCATATGGTAATTGTGTGCTTAACTTACAAACCACAAGACAATTCTCCACAATGGCTGAACCGTTTTACACTGCTACCAGCAAGGTCCAAGGGTCCTAATTTTTCCACATCCTTGTCAACACTTGTTATTTTCTGAGGTTTTTATTTGCTTTGTTTGTTTAATAAGGCCACCCCAGAAGGTATGAAGTGTTAGGGATAGTCAGCTTCTTTTAAAATTTCACCTCTAATTGAGGAGTGAGGAGCTCCTTGGGAAGGACTGGGCATGCAGAGGAAAGGAGATGTGCAGAATGTTTAAACAGCACCTGGATCTAAATGCACAACACCAGTGAGCAAGGGGTGAGAGAGGGGTCAAAAAAGACTAAAACCTTTCAGAGATAGGAAGATGGAGCAGATGAAGTCTGCAAAGCCAAAAGTATGGGGGCTTTCGAAAGGAAAGACTGGTCACCCATATCAGACAACACAGAGCGGGTCTCAAGGGAACCAAGAGGGTGGGTGCCCAAACTGAATGAAAGGAGCCAGGGTAGAAGGGCTTTTCCAGACCTGGGAAGTCACACTGGGGCACAGCTAAACAAAAGGCATCGGCAAACCCCAGAACTGGAGGCGCAGTGCGGGTGGACGCTGGCAACATCAGTAACCAATGGACGCCTCTGTCACCATCTGGGAACAAGAGGGGATGGGAATGACAGTCTTTAGAAAGGGGAGAGGAATAGAGTGGAGAGAGATAAAGAACAAGATCTTTTGTCGGGGGGAGGATAGGAACAAGGCTGCTGCCTTTGGTTAAAGTTCAAGACAAATCCCTCACGGGGCTGCAGCCTTCCGTAGAAGGGGGTTGGCCCATTCTGATGGGGACCTTTTTCTCCTTCCTCCCTTGGAGCTACTGGCAACCCTGAGTGAGAGTCTGGATAAATGACCACAGCAGTCCCAGGCAGTATGCAGTGTCCACACTTGGGAATATAGCTAACTCTCATTTATTTACTAAAAAGCAGATAAGGAGGGATTCAGGACAAAGCTCTATGTAATATCACAGCCTTTAACTTTCCATGGAGTTATTTAAAGAACCCAAGATCTTAAAAAAAAAAAAAAAAGAAAGAAAAAAAAACCTCAGATCTTTAAGAGTTAAAATGAGAGATCTTAACAGTGGGACACAATTGAGCTACTAAGCACGCATGCATGTGAGCGATGTTAAATGTTTTATAACGGGATGTTAAGTAATGGCCTGAAAGGCTCCCAGGCTAGCCAAGTTCAGAAAGGCAGTCACCCACAGAGGTGGGGCCAGCATCCAACCACTCTTTCCACTGCCCAAAGCTGACTTTTTTCACCTTCAATCCATCCAACCACATTCTGACCACCTTGACTTCATGCTTCAATTGGCATCTGCACTGCACCACACATTGTGTACCAACGACCTTTAGGTGATTTAAACATTGCTCTCTGTTTTGTTAAACACAGAGGGAGAAGGAATTAAAGGTGAAAGGGGAAGGAGGAGAAAAATGGGATTGTGATACTATGGGTAACTTTCTCCTCTCATGTACATTTGTATGTTCTCTGTGTAAGAAAAAGAATACATTACAAAGCTAAAGTCTGCCTTGCTATCCTCCTCCCTGGAGATACCCACTCTTACCAGACTCATAATCCTCAATTTCTTTGCATTTATGTAAATATATTTATCATATATATCACATATTGCAACATTATATTTTGGCAACTTCCTTTTCTCATTCCACAATACACCCTGCTAACCTTTTTCTCTTAAGTCATAGAGATTTGTCACACCTGCTGAGGGTACTGCAGAAGGCAACACTTCATTGAGCCATTCCACTAGTGGTGGGAAGCGCACTGATTTATAGCCCCACCTAACAACGCTGGGGAATATAACACAGCTTTTCACCCCAGTACAGTCATCCTTCTATATCCATGGGGGATTGGTTTCAGGAGTCCCTCGGATACCAGACTTTGTTGGATGCTCAAATGTCTTATATAAAATAGCATTATATATGCAGTATATGGAGAAGGCAATGGCACCCCACTCCAGTAGTCTTGCCTGGAAAATCCCATGGACGGGGGAGCCTGGTGGGCTGCCATCTATGGGGTCGCACAGAGTCGGACATGACTGAGCGCCTTTGCTTTCACTTTTCACTTTCATGCATTGGAGAAGGAAATGGCAACCCACTCCAGTGTTCTTGCCTGGAGAATCCCAGGGACGGGGGAGCCTGGTGGGCTGCCGTCTATGGGGTCGCACAGAGTCGGACATGACTGAGGCGACTTAGCAGCAGGAGCATGCATATAACATACACACATCCTCCTGTATACTTTACACTGATTGTAAAGTATAAATTTACACTTTACAATGGGAAAACAATTTTTCCACAGATGGGGGGAGGGGTGGTTCGGGATGATTCAAGCACACCAGTGGGTAGTGGCAGTGAATACAAATGCAGCTTCGCTTATTTGCCCACTGCTCACCTTCTGCTGCCCAGTTCCTAATAAGTACTAGTCTGCAGCCCAGGGTTGGGAACCCCTGCTTCAAATCATCTCTAGATTATTTATAATACCTAATACAGATTGCCGGGAGAAATATCAATAACCTCAGATATGCAGATGACACCACCCTTATGGCAGAAAGTGAAGAGGAACTAAAAAGCCTCTAGATGAAACTGAAAGAGCAGACTGAAAAAGTTGGCTTAAAGGTCAACATTCAGAAAACGAAGATCTGGTCCCATCTGGTCCCATCACTTCATGGGAAGTAGATGGGGAAACAGAGAAAACAGCGTCAGACTTTATTTTTTTGGGCTCCAAACTCACTGCAGATGGTGACTGCAGCCATGAAATTAAAAGACGCTTACTCCTTGGAAGAAAAGTTATGACCAACCTAGACAGCATATTCAAAAGCAGAGACATTACTTTGCCAACAAAGTTCCATCTAGTCAAGGCTATGGTTTTTCCAGTAGTCATATATGGATGGGAGAGTTGGACTGTGAAGAAAGCTGAGCACCAAAGAATTGATGTTTTTGAACTGTGGTGTTGGAGAAGACTCTTGAGAGTCCCTTGGACTGCAAGGAGATCCAATCAGTCCATTCTGAAGGAGATCAGCCCTGGGATTTCTTTGGAAGGAATGATGCTAAAGCTGAAACTCCAGTACTTTGGCTACCTCATGCGAAGAGTTGACTCATCAGAAAAGACTCTGATGCTGGAAGGGATTGGGGGCAGGAGGAGAAGGGGATGACAGAGGATGAGATGGCTGGATGGCATCACCAACTCGATGGACGTGAGTTTGAGTGAACTCCGGGAGTTGGTGATGGACAGGGAGGCCCGGCATGCTGCAATTCATGGGGTCACAAAGAGTCAGACAGGACTGAGCGACTGAACTGAACTAAATACAATGTAAATGCTATGTAAATAGTTGCAGGTATACAGCAATTCAAGCTTCCCTGGTGGCTCAGACGGTAAAGTATCTTCCTGCAATGCAGGAGACCTGGGTTCGACCCCTGGGTCGGGAAGATCCCCTGGAGAAGGGAATGGCAACCCACTCCGGTATTCTTGCCTGGGGAATTCCATGGACAGAGGAGCCTGGTGGGCTAAAGTCCATGGGATTGAAGAGAGTCGGACATGCCTGAGCAACTAATACATAGGCATACAGCAATTTAAGTTTTGCTTTCTGGAACTCTCTGGAATTTTTTTTTTCCAAATATTTTCAATCCACACTGGGTTGAATCCACAGATACAGAACTATGGACAGGGAGAGCTGACTGTATGTGTTTATTGCCTCAAATCTTCTCAGCCTTCTTTGCTTCAGCCATGTACAATCATCTATGGCCAAGCTGTCCCTTAAAAGGCTTTTTCAACCTATGTTAGCACTAGCATTGTACACAATAATGACTTTTAAATTTACACACGATTCACAAAAACATGAGGTAGTTTAATACACCTCCAGTGAAATTATGATAGCTCAAGTATTTTTAATGTCCATATCAGAGAGTTCAATTTAGAAACACTATTTAACAGATAGTTCCAAATAAGCCTGAAATCTCAGTATTGCTTCTGTACAACCTATCTACCAATACTTGCTGGCCTCCACCATGCCTTTTTAAGACATAAATCTATGGGGACTTCCTTGGCAGTCTCGTGGTCAAGACTTCACCCTTCCCTTGCAGGGGACATAAGTTCCATCCTGGTCAGGGAACTAAGATCCTGCATGTTGCAAAGGAAAAATTAAAAGAAAAAAGACATCAGTCTACGAAAAGGAAAAGCCCAAATTAGAGGGAGATGCTCCCCAAAAGAGGACAAAAAGAGGAAGGAACTCTGAAAGAAATGTGGGAAAGCAAGTGAGTTGTGGTTAAAAAGATTCAATGGCTCCACGTCTACTGAGAAAACGAAACTTGCCCTCAAAGTTATGTAGCTCACTGAAGTTGAATAGTTCAGCCAAGGGGTATTTTTTAAAGCCCATTGTTGGATTATCCTTTGGAGAATTGGTTTGTTTAGTGCCTGCCTAACAGATTTTGTTTTAATTACAAGGAAACCACAATTTAAAAATTTATTATTTCCTTAGAGAGTTCCTCATTCTGTGACATTTGCACCAAAATAATCTCAGGAACATACTGCAATCTCATCCTGACGCATGCGATTGTGCATTTTCCCAGACAGAGGGCAAACACTGACAAAGCAACAGGCTGTAAATTCTTCTGAGCAACAAGTTCATAAATAGCTAACAGACATTACCCTGGCTGAGGAGACTATGTGTCTTAATCAAATGCAGGTTTCTAATGATCCATTCCATTATGGCAGGCCCCCTTCCTGCCTATGGGATGACCAACTGTCCTAGCACGCCTGATGCTGAGGAGGGCTTCCCAGGATATGGGACTTTCAGTTTTTAAAATGGGAAAATCTCAGGCAAACCAGAACAAGTTGGTCACCCAGCTCAGAGGCCTTCCTGCAAAATCTACCCACCTCCCACAGTATACCACCCAAGCAGAGGACTAACAACACCTCGAACTGGGGTCTCCTGCATTGCAGGCAGATTCTTTACCAGCTGAGCTACAAGGGAATCCCACAAACAACCCCTCAGCCACTTGTGTATATATACCTCTATTGTGGTCCTCACCACCCAGGTGACTATGCGGGTCTGGTCTCTGTGATAGACACACAGTTGCCCAGCAAGTGGATGGCCAGATGGATAGACAGACAGACTGACTGACTGACTGATAGATAGTCTTGCCCTACAAAGAGTGGTCTGTGGCTTTGGCATATAAAAGGAACTCCACTTATCTTGATGATGGGGGCGGAACTGAGTAGGGGAGGTGACAGACCATGGGCTGATTTTAGGCATGTATTTTTCTTCAAGACTTTTTTTGAGCACCAGTTCATTGCCTTCTGTCCTCCTGGGTCTCCAACAGAATTCCCAAAGGCCAAGCTAAGTGATTAAAACACAAACCCCACTTTCCTCCAAAGCTGCTAGGTTGTGGACCTTTCTCTGACTGTGAACAGGCCTTAAAACGTAAAAAGGAACTTAATTCAATAAAATTTGTATTTAGAAGAAACAGTACAAAATGTGCACAGGCAAAAGGCTGTAGAAGGGTATGATATGTTCTTGGAAGAGATATTTGGGCTTGGCTGACGCAAAGGATGATGACAAGATTTAAGGCAATGGAGATATGTGGGCACCAAAAGCAAAATGCTCTATACTCCCAAACACTGCCAGTAAGAACACAGATCAGAGTACTTTCTCTGGTGGACCATTAAACAACAATCACTAGTCTTCAAAGTAAATATTACCCTCAACACAGCAATTTCCTATCTAGAACTAGTACCTGGAGAAGTACATCCAGATGCCTATTTGAGGACATTCATTGCCTAACTGTTCAAAAACCAAAATGAAAACAATAAACAGGAACTGCCCTAAATGTCCATCAATAATAAATTGACTGGTCAATCCATTAAAGGGAATACTATATAGACACTGCAAAGAAGAAAATAATTCTATACAATCCAATATGGGATTATCTGCAAGACAAATCAAATGAAAAAACCAAGGTGTAGAAGACTTTCTGTAGTGTGATCTCAACTGGGCTGGAAAAAAATTTGGTTGTGGTGTGTATATACACAGGCCTCCCTGGTAGCTCAGACAGTAAAGAAACTGGCCTGCAGTGCAGGAGACCTAGGTTTGATCCCTGGGTCAGGAAGAACCCCTGGAGAAGGAAATGGCTACCCATTCCGTATCCTTGCCTGGACGATTCCATGGACAGAGAAACCTGGCAGGCTACAGTCCATGGGATCGCAGAGAGTCAGACACGACTGAGTGACTAACACTGTGTATATACATGTTGCACATGTATTTTCTATGTTTGCACAAATACATGTTTTTTACATGCTTTGAAAATGTCTGAAAAGATACAGAAGAAAGGATATTTTTCACTTTATAACTTGCATATTTTTTTAACCATGATCATGTTGTTACTTTTATAATAAACAACAATGGCAAAAAACTACTTTAAACGACTTCCCTGGCGGTCCAGTAGTTAAAACTGCACTTCTGCTGCACGGGGCCTAAAAGCATCAGTCCTTGGTCTGGGAACTAAGATCCTGCATGCTGCAAGGCTCAGCCAAAAAAAAAATCCCAAAACTTTTTGTCCCATATCCACCACCATGCCTAGCCGAAAGATCAAATGGTCCCAGTGCAGGAGTTTCACGTTAAAGAATGACTAAATAATAAATACCTATACTGTGCTAAATAAATTTAAAGTAGCTACAATGGCATTTGCATCTTCAAGAGCAGTATCTTAGTAGGGTCAAATGGACCATCCAAGTTCTAACTCTAGATCTGCCATTTTCTTGACCTTTGCAAGTTTCAAAATCTACCTAGGCCTCAGTTTTCTCCTGTATCAAATGGATGTAACAAATAGCACCCACTGCTGAGGGTGACTGTAAAGGATCCTGGGGAGCTTCAACACAGCAAACAACTAGTGGTAGCCAGGAGTGACTGCAGCTGTACTAGTGACAGCTTACCACCAAGATCCATTAAGAAGGTTTTAAATCCCCCCTCTGAGTCCTCCTGATTTTACATCTTCAATTTTTTCTCAATCAGTAATGATTATTATTTTATTGTAAAATAGATAATTAGGCCTGCTGCCTTACTCGGCGGAGAAGGCAGTGGCACCCCACTCCAGTACTCTTGCCTGGAAAATCCCATGGGCAGAGGAGCCTGGTAGGCTGCAGTCCATGGGGTCTCGAAGAGTCTGACACAACTGAGTGACTTCACTTTCACTTTTCACTTTCCTGAATTGGAGAAGGAAATGGCAACCCACTCCAGTGTCCTTGCCTGGAGAATCCCAGGGACGGGAGAGCCTGGTAGGCTGCCATCTATGGGGTCGCACAGAGTCGGACATGACTGAAGTGACTTAGCAGCAGCCTTACTCTGAGAATTTAATGAGATGAAGGAAATGGCAACCCACTCCAGTACTCTTGCCTGGAAAATCCCATGGATGGAGGAGCCTGGTAGGCTACAGTCCATGGGGTCCCAAAGAGTAGAAAATGACTGAGCGACTTCACTTTCACTTTAACACCAAGTAGCTCACTGTCTTCCCTAATACAGGAGTAAGATAAGCATGGGTTTGTTCTGTGACAAGGATCAGAAGATAACTAAGACATGGGAAGGAGAGAAGGAAATGCTTTGGATCTACACTCTACACTCTACACTCTACACTCTACACTCTACAAAGTCTGATGGCCGACTTCTTCTCTGAGACCCTCAGTATTCGCACTTTGCTAAAGCAAATTCTGTGGTTTACAAGTATGCCAAAGAACAAGGTTTGTCAGGGGGACCAACAGAGCTAATCAGCCACAGATGCTGCAGCTGAAGATCAACAGCTCTCTAAAAAAGACTTTAGCACTCACTGCGTAACAGCTCCAATGAGACCAGATGAAAAGTAAAGACAAAAATAAGCTCTCCTCCTCATCCAACACCCTGGGGGAGACTCGGAGCAGCTATACACTAACTTTTTGGACCAAATAACTAGACCTGACTCTACTGGCCTCAGACACCACAAATAATTACCTTGCTGGGTATGTGAGAATCTGTCCCCAGGCTGTCATTTCTTCTCTAACTCCGGTGAAATCCTTAGTAGTACTCTCCACTTACAAATGGAAAAACTGACTTACTGCCTTTGAAAGCACCCAGCCCTGCCCCAGTCCATCCTCTGTGGGCAACTGTCCACACCTGACTGCACGCTCTGAAACAGGCTGTACAACAGGTGGAGGGTGGCCACCTCTGATGACTGCATGTGCTACAGCTTCTAGGGGCAGCAGAGGACCAGGTTTCCTTGTAGAATTAACCCAGTCATTTTTTTTAAAAAAAAAGGAATGTTTGCTGGGAGGGCAGCCCAGGAATTCAGCACTGAAGGGAGGGAGAGTGCAGGCCCTGGATCATGGTCCCAGCTCTGCCAGAAATGACCGCAGGGCCGCTCCCCTCTCCAGAGTCAGTTTCCTCAACAGTGAATAGAAGGATGGGGACAAGCTCATGGAGATCCCTCCAGGCAATAAGCACTGACTCAAGCCCAGGATATTCTCTCCAGCAAATCAAAGGGGAAAATCCTAAAGAAGAAAGTCAAAATTCACAGTGATTCACATACCAGGAGTTGCTGTTTTCCATATTACAGCAGTGAAAAGATAAGCTGCAGAAATGACCACACAAAGTCTCACATTTGGAACTACATATGGACTTAGCAAAAAGAATAGACATTTCCTTCCCAACTGCAGGTCTGGGCTTCCCAGGTGGCACAGTGGTAAAGAATCCGTCTGCCAGTGTAGGAGACGCAAGAGACACGGTTTCAATCCCTGGGTCAGGGAAATGACCCACTCCGGTGTTCTTGCCGGGAAAATTCCATGGAGAGGAGCCTGGCGGGCTACAGTCCATGGGGTCGAAGAAAGTCGGACATGACTGAGCACACACACAACTGCAGGTTTTCCCTCCCATAAAAAACTAAAAGCACACAAGATTCTGCAATGGGACAGTTTCCTCTTGACCACAGCTACAGACCCAGGCAAGTCCAGAAAGCATACACATACACACACACACACACACACACACACACACACACACATCACTCCCAAATTTCCCTTTCACTTCTCTGTGCTGCACAGCGCACAGGCCTAGGGAAACTGATCTAGGGGCTAGTGTGAGGCTCGGCACTAAAGGCAAGAACTCGCAGTAATTAACTTGATTCTGGCCCCAGGTAACTCGACCTATTATTGATGTACGTGGGGGGAGGCGGGCAGCGCCAACCTTCGGAGTGGGCCCCGCCCCACAGACCTGCCTGGAGGTCACCCCCTTTCCCCGACTCCTAGAGCAGGTACTCGGGGCAAAAACCGCACAATGCAACCCAAGTGCGTCACACCACAGAGATCCTAAGGGAGGAAGGGAGTAGTCCCCGCGCTTTCAGCGCTCCCAACTGACCCAAACTGGAAGAATGGGCTGACAGGGAGCACCAGCTCCGGGACGGGTGGGGACCAAACAGGACAATAGAGCCATCAGAAAGAAATGACCAGAGGAGGAGGATGGCCCAGATGTCGGGGACAGAGACTGGAGAGGAGGACAGATGGAGAACTGGAAGGCGCGCAGGGGAGGGGGCGTGGGTCGACTCTGGCCGCGGAGCGAAAACGCCCCAGATACACGCGTCGACCAGGGTCCGGGCTCCAGGTGCGGCGGCTGCGCTGGGGGACAGCCCCCTCCCGCCAGCCCGTGCCATCCCCGCTCCCGTGCCCCGCACCGTGTTGTAGAACTCGGCGATGGCAGGCACGATGGTGTAGTTGTCCTCGCACCAGTCCACCTCCGAGCTGCCAGCCCGCAGCTGGTCCCACCAGTGCGGGGCGCTCATGGCCGCTCTGGGGCATTGGAGCAGAGGCTCCCGCAGCCGAGAGGAGGCCAGAGCTGCTGCTGGAAACCGGCGGTGGTGGTGGTGGCAGCGGCTGCCGCGGCTTTATGTACCACGGGACAGCCGCCGGATGTGGCGCCTCCTGGGCCGGCCTCTCGGGGCTCCGCTCTGTCCTGCAGGACGTGACTGGCTCGCGGACCCCTCCCTAGGCTCCGCCCCCTGGGGCAGCCTGCGGGACCAGGGCCGGCCACGCCCACCCCAGAGGCGGGATGTGCGGGGGAAGGGGGCAGGAGGCGAGGCGGGGCCGGCCCCCTGCGCCCGCCTCTAAACACGCCTGTTCCCAGCAGGTGGCAAAGGCTTTCACAGGCCTGCCCCCGCCCACCTTCCGGCTCAGACTGGCAGGCGCCCCCTACTCTTGTTAAGCGAGTTGTGACAGAACTCGCCCTGGCAAAAATTAAAATTAAGGAGGAAACCCAGGGGGACCGGACCCCTACGGAATCTTGGGGAAGTTTGCTCAGACTTGCCTGTATGATACGTGGGACACCCACTCTCACGGCGGAGAAAAGCCCTCAGTCCCTCCGAAGTCAGTAAGGGATTGCTTGGTGCGGTGGGCCGGGGAAGGAAGACCTTGGGAACTGGGGTGGGGGACCAAGGACTCTCCCACGCAGCCTCTGCCACCCAAACCCTGGTGGAGTGCTCTGCAGTTTTGAATTCTTTCCTGCCCTCCGCCCCTTGGACTCCAGTGCTAGAATAAAGTAATTACCCATCGGATCAAACTTCAGCTATCCGAATCCCCAAAGGACGCAGTGTGACAGGTATGGCACCTCCAGAACACCCCAGGTACAAGACATGATGACGCATATATTGCACTTACTATGTACCAGGCTGGAGAAGGAAATGGCAACCCACTCCAGTATTCTTGCCTAGAGAATCCCGTGGATGCAAAAGCCTGGTGGGGTCCATAGGGTCGCACAGAGTCGATCGCAACTGAAGCGACTTAGCAGCAGCAGCAGCAGCATGTACCAGGCACTTGGTGAAGAGTTTCCATGTGTCACTTCGTGCTCCCAGAGGGGATCCTAAGAAGTGGGTTCTATCGGCAAGGGCATTCTAGCTAGTAAGTGGCCAAGCTAGAAATCAAATTCAGGATGATCTCAACTGTGAGATAACTATTTTGCTTTTGTTGCTGTAACTGTTCTACATGAGGTAAGAGCTAGGTGGGCCCCAGGGTGAACAGCTGGTTCATCCCCTGTGGACAGATACTCCAAAATAGCAGGAGTGAGAGAGGAGAGGAGCCCTACCCAGATAAAAGATAAAAGATTACATATCCCTCATTCGAAAAGTCAAGAGGACCTTTCTGACTAGACCTGCTCAGAAAGGTTCCCTGGAGGTAAAAAAAAGGGACGGGGTGCCACCCCATAGTAAGTGATGTTGATACCCATGGTCTTCTTTGTTAGAATCCATCTTGGCCAAGAGATGTGTGCACACACATGGGAGAACCCTGAGATACACCAAATACAGACTCTGAACCTGGGAAAGCAAGATGATTGGCTAAAGGAAACCCAAAAGAAATGCCCCATAAAAGTGATTCAAGCTACTGCGAGGATGCGACTCTCTCTCTCTGAAGCTGCCTGTGTGCCTATCCTACAGGTGTACTCTTTTCCTCCTAAGAAAACACTTTACTTGTTTTGCTTCTTTCTGTGTCTATGTGGAAATTCATTTCTACACAGCTGACGGGCCAGGGCCTTGTCACTGACCACTGGTCCCTGGTGGTCTAGCGGCTAGGATTCAGCACTCTCACTGTCGAGGCCTGACTTCAATCTCTGGCCAGAAGCAGAAATCCTGCTTCAAGCGTCTGCAGGCCCAGGTCACCTGAGATCATGTCGTTTCTATATCAAAGCTAATCTAGTCCCACTGATATCTGGAGAAATTGTTTTGGTTGGTCATGGCTCTCATCCTCTTCCTTGGGCAGCTCTAGAAATTCAGCTCATGATAGCAGTGGCAGAAGGGGCCCTGGTCAGGTGACTGTCACTAGGATCTCCTTGCTCCAGCCTACATGGTACCCTGAAGGCCAGCAGCACCGCCCCAGGGCCTGACCTCTCTCTGACCTGACTCTCCGCTTCTACCCTGGCTAGGGCTCCAGGGCCTCATGCCCCCAGTGTCCATCTTCCACAGGTTCCTGCACAGCCATCCGTTTATCTTTCCAGACCTCCATCACTGGTAGAAACTGCAAGCCCCAACTCCTCTCCTATATTCCAGGAAACCAAGCTTTCACCCCTGGGAGCCAGACCACACTTCTCTTTTCAACTTTATCCCAACTCCTATCCTATCCTTTTCCTAGACAGCCAGTTCCACTGTGTCCTGAAAAAGAAAACTACCATATAACCCAATAATCCCATTCCTGGGCATATATCCAGAGAAAACTGTAAAAGGTACATATACCCTATTTCCATAGCAGCAAGACATGGAAGCAAACTAAATGTCCATTGACAGATGAAGGACTAAAGAAGGTGTGGGTATATATAGAGAAACAATGGAATATTAATCAGCCATAAAAAGAATTAAATACTCTTATTTGTAGCAACATAGACCTAGAGATTATCATAGTAAGTGAAGTAAACCAAATAGGGAAAAACAAATGTCATATGACATCACTTACATGTGGAATCTAAGAAAAATGATACAAGTAAATTTATTTACAAAACAGAAATAGACTTACAGACATAGAAAACAAACCTATGTTTACCAAACAAGGAAGTGGGGAGGGGGATAAATTAGGAGTTTGAGATTAACATATACACACTACTATATACCAAACAAATAACCAACAAAAACCTACTGTAGAGCACAGGAAGCTAAACTCAATATTTTATAATAATCTATAAGGAAAAAGAATCTGAAAAAGTATATATGTATATATATATGAATATATATATGAATAACTTTTCTATACACCTGAAACTAAACAACATTGTAAATCAACTATACTGCAAGAAAAAATAAGACTGTAAATTTCTAATATGGTAAATATTGGTAGATATTATTACATAAACAAAAATTCTTTATATTCCTTAATTTTTTAGTATTACAGGAGTCCTCAGATCAAAAAGGTTAAGAGTTGCTATTAAAAAGAAAGATATCCCCAATTAAATCATTTGTAAAAGATTTTTTATCATTTAGTTTGAAATATTTATTGAATGAGAGCTTTTAGACTTAGACATATATCATTATACATCATTCTTGAGCCCACAATAAAAAGAAAAATAAAAGCAGAAGAAATTCATTGAGGAATTCCTGTAGTTTCTTCACAAACAGAATCTCTATTCCTGTGAATCATTTTTTGACTCAAAACCGCCAGTGTCCTTAATTACCAAGTCCCAGCGATGTAGCACTTTTAAGAGTACTTCACTATTGTTTGCTTTCCATCCATGAATATCTCGTGTACACCTTTGAATCCTGGCATATTCTTGATCTTACCTGAAGGTGTCAATAGAAGGTTTTCAGACCATGGGAAGCATGTTTCTTTTCCAGATTGTCCTTGTACCATTTGTTGACGGAAACATGGAGATTACAGTCACCAAGTCATCCTACCAGGAAAAACCACTGAGTTTGTGTGTGTTCAGGCAGTGACAAACCATCTCCTCTGTCACCTGGCCAACCATGATTATAAAACGTCATTCATTGTAAGATGTACCTAAAATTCAGCAATATTACAATGCAAAACAATGTTTTAGTATCAGTGAAATTTGTAATTCGCTGGATATTATTCATCTTCTCTCCAAGTCCTGCTAAGAGAATGATGAGGAATTTTCTTCCTACACAGGAAGTCTTATTGTGGATGACAGTTCTGTTTCAAAATTAAAGCTGACCCCTTGGGTTCTGCCTAATTACAACTGCACAGAGAGCCGGTGCTCAAGCCAAAAGCCATTGGTGACCAGCATGAAGGATGCAAGTTACAATACTCCAAATATGCCTGTGTTGGCCTTCTTGGAGGTGTTTTAACATTTTTCTGATGTTTTCATCCACTTTCTCCATTGTTAACATTTTTTCAATGGATATAACCTTAGTCACTTAACACCATGACCTGTCACTAGGTGATTAATTTTGAAGCAGACATATTAATAGAATGTTGCCTTAGAAACTGTCATTAATAGTTTAATACAAAATCTGATATCCAGCATAAAGAGAGCTTGGGGAGAGTGGGAGTAAGGTGGGGAATGCAGGGTTTGACAGCAGAGAACAAGGCATGGCTAAATTCTGATGCTGAGTTTGCTGCTGGTACTTCTGTTTAAGAGTCAGTGATAGAGATGTAGGAGAGAGCAGGTTTTGGAGAACCGCACTTGCAGGGAAATCAGGATGCCAGCATCTATTTTTACAGAATTTATAACTATTTATTTTTGGTCTAAGTAAATATCTGATGATAAATATCCAGTTCAGCTGGTCCCACAAGTGGAAATAAATCATCAAGTAACAAAGTCTGCCTTGGGGGGAAAAAAAGGGCAAACACTTACATAAATGAAGCAAGAAGTACATGATCAAAGATGAAATTTTCTGCATTTTGCTGTTTGGCCAGAGTTTTTCATCATTGGTCATGACTGAGGCTTGTGGTTTAGACCAGTGATTCTCAAGGTATGGGACCAGTAGCATCAGCACCACCTAGAATTTGTTAGAAATGCAAATTTCTAGGTCCATAGCCCAGACCTATTGGATCAGAAACTCTGAGGATGGAGTCCAACAACCTCCAGCTTAACAAGCTCTCGAGGTGATTTTGTCACTCAAGTTTGAGAATCACTGTTTTAGTCAATGCACTCGTGGTAGTGGTAAAAAATTCACTCTGGACTACATACTTCAGTTCAGTCGCTCAGTCATGTCTGACTCTTTGCATCCCCATGAATCTCAGCACGCCAGGCCTCCCTGTCTATCACCAACTCCTAGAGTTCACCCGAACTCATGTCCATCGAGTCCGTGATGCCATCCAGCCATCTCATCCTCTGTGACCCCTTCTCTTCCTGCCCCCAATCCCTCCCAGCATCAGGGTCGTTTCCAATGAGTCAACTCTTCACATGAGGTGGCCAAAGTACTGGAGTTTCAGCTTCATCATCAGTCCTTCCAATGAACACCCAGGACTGATCTCCTTTAGGATGGACTGGTTGGATCTCCTTGTAGTCCAAGGGACTCTCAAGAGTCTTCTCCAACACCACACTTCAAAAGCATCAATTCTTCGGCGCTCAGCTTTCTTCACAGTCCAACTCTCACATCCATACATGACCACTGGTAAAACCATAGCCTTGACTAGACGGACTATATACTTAGCTTTCCTGAAAAGAAAAAACAAATCCAAGCCAAGACTGCAGCTGCTGCTGCTACCAAGGAAAAGAGGAAGAAAAAAAGAACCCAGTGAAGGAAGTCATTCTTTCATCAGGCTCATTAGCAGGAAACTAGGGCTGAGTCTGGTCCCTTCTCCAGCTAGGAGAGAAACAAAAAAAGTCACCAAGCTTTTGTTTTTCTTTTTCATCTTAGACAGTCTCCAGGCTCAGAAGGCCATGGGGGAGGGCTGCAGAAAGCGAGACCAGGGAAACACTGGTGCACCCTCTCCAAGAAATTGGCTACCTTTGCTGCCGCGGGTGCTCTTGGATTATTTACTGACAGTCATCAGAGGGCACTTCCTGCAGTTGTCACTATGCCTCTCTTCTTCTGTAATCTGCCCTGGAAAAACACAAACAATGTTAGGACTGGGTGTATAATAAAAGTAAATTGATTCTAATCGAAAATCTGAGGCTTTGCCCATGCCTGAAGTGCATGGAAGTTGTTAACATGTGTTTTGATCACTGCTTTCCAGATAGAGAAACTGTTCCTTTGTTAAATAACTATAGCTTGCAAAAGGATAGCAGCAATTTTGAGTACCTGTTTCATGCCAGGCTCTATAGTAGTGTTCGGTAATATAAGATGAAAATATCACTCTTGGCTTCATCGAGCTTAGTCTAGTAGAAGCACACAGACCATTAGAATACAACGGGACAGTTGCTATAACAGAGGTTCAGACACAGAATGTGGATGCAAAGGGGCCCAAGTCTGCACTGAGACCAAGGGGGCACAGCAGAGGAGGCAGCCTCCAAACTAAGATGTACAAGATATACAGTATTTTACCACGCAGAGCACTGAGGAGGGGGAGTTCTTTAGAAGAAAGAATATGTGCAAAAGGATGAGGGTCCAAGACAGCATAATCATTCAGGAAACTTCAATACAGTTCCAGCAGGAAAAGTCACGGAAGAGGAGACTGAATTAAAAGACTGATAGATGATGTAAAAGGAGTAGGTCTTTAGGGAGGAGACCTTGACGGATGAAGAACAAAATCGACATCAGAAACTACTGATAATGTCTGCCAGTAATCCAGGTGCGGGATGATATGGCCAAGACTAAGAAATGCATTCATTCTTTGCATCATTTCCAGAATTACTGAATATGTTATGTGCCCTAGACAGTTTTCCAAAGGCCAAGGATCAAATGGTGAGTAAAGCAGATGTTGTGTCTGCCTTCATGGAGCTTTCAGTCTAGGAGGAAAGCCAGAGATTAAATATTGCATAAATAATTCATTACAGTTATGCTGCATGGTAGGGGAGAGTACAAGTCCCATGACTGCAAAGAGCAGGTAATGTGATCTTGTCTGAGAGTACCAGGGAAAAGGCTTCCCTGAGGAAGTGAATTCTAAGCAGCAAGAAGTGAAGGTTGAGGCAGGGGTAAAAGGAATTGAAATAAGGAATGCAGCAGAGATAGAAAATAGGAGTTGTGATAGGTTGCACTGTTGATTGCAGATACTCGACACACTTTCCAACCCACGGATGTGGGACTTGAGTTTGCTAATGGCTGTGGCAAATGAAATGTGCATGGAATTGATTTGTCTATGATTGAGAAGAGGATTTGAAAGTGATTTCTAGTTCTGCCATTCCTCATTTCCCTTTGCCAAACCCTGTTTTGGGACGGCATCTTCAGCCTGAATCCCAGAATGAAGAAGACAAATAGAGAGCCCAGAGTGGGAGTCAGTCCACAATCCACTCACAATCCACTCACAAAATATAACCTCATGTTGTCAACCATGGAAACTGGGGGGAATTGTTTCTTACCCCAGCATAACCTAATGGTGGCTGACAAATACAGAAGGAGAATAAAGCTTAACTGCTGATTAGAGGTACAACATAAAAGAGTTGGGGGAAAGAATGGAAGAGAACTCCAAACAGTGTAGCCTGAGCAATTAAAATTAAGTGACTGGGTTACTAACTTGAAAGGGAAGATAAGATGGAAAATAGTGATTTAGGCTCTGTATTAAATTAAAGGGCAGGCTGAATATTTGGGGAGACAAGTTCTTTCAGTAACCAGAAAGGTAAATTAGGAGACCAAGGACAGGTCAGGATCAGAAAGATTTGTGGATCGTGACTTTAAAGGTGACATCTGAGCCGTGGGGTAAATGAGCTCACTGTGGGTAAGTGAGCTTACTGGGTCTCAGGATAGAAAGAGAATGGAGGGGGCGCAGAGGGCAGATCCTTGGGCATGCTGCATTTTTCAGAGGCCTGAGTGACAAGAGGCATAAGTCCTGACAGACCAGAGCAGGTGTGTTGGGTTGAGAAAAAATCAAGGATGCAACATCGCCTATAAAGCAGCCTTGCCCCCAAAACAGTGAACCTAAACTAGATCAAAACTGTAGCTGTCGCTACCCATTCACAGGAGGTGAATCACCTGGAGATCTTGTTAAAAGTGTTAAAAATGCACATTCTGATTCTATAGTTCTTGTGTGTGTGCTCAGTCGTTTCTGACTCTGTGTGGCCCCTGGACTGTTGCCCGCCTGGCTCCTCTGCCCATGGAATTTTCCAGGAAAGAATACTGGGGTGCCGTTTCCTACTCCAGGGAATCTTCCCGACCCGGAAAGAGAACCTGGGTCTCTTGCATCTCCTGCTTTGGCAGGCAGATTCTTTATCACTAGCCCCACCTGAGAAACCCAGCTGGGGTCGAGTGGGGTCCAAGATTCTGCATTTCTAACAAACTCCCAGGGGATGCCAATGCTGCTGGTCTAGTCACCAGATTTTAGAAGCAGGGCTCTGGGAATGGAAGGAATGACAACATGCAGATGCAGTCAATAAATTCCAGATTGGGACTCCCTGGTGATCTAGTGGGTAAGACACCACATGCCTGATGCAGGGGACCTGGGTTCGATCCCTAGCCAGGGAACTAGATACCACATGCCACAACCCTGCATGCTGCAACTAAGACCCAGCATAGCCAAATAGATAAATAAAAATAAATATTAAAAAATAAAATAAATCCAGATTAAGGGAAACCCTTTATGACAACCTCATTTCTTAAAACAAAAAATGAGGAAAAATTTTATAGATTTTCTCTAGAGATGTAACAACCAATAGCAATTCTTTGTTTAGATCCTTAATCAGGGTATAAGCAAATGTTTTTTTAGAGCAATTGCAGAAATGTCAACACTGGATATTTGCTATGGGGGAATTATTGCTGACTGGAGAGATGTAGTGACGGTGATTACATTTTAAAGGGTGATTCTTCAAGAGGGTACATACTTAATGATTCCATTTTTATGACATTCTAGAAAAGGCAAAACTAAGGAATTAAAGGGCTTCCCTAGTGGCTCAGACGGTAAAGTGTCTGTCAGCAATGCAGGAGACCTGGATTCAGTCCCTGGGTTGGGAAGATCCCTTGGAGAAGGAAATGGAAGCCCACTCCAGTATTCTTGCCTGGAAAATCCCATGGACCGCGGAGCCTGGTGGGCTACCGTCCATGGGGTCCCAAAGAGCCGGACACGACTGAGCAACTTCACTTTCACTTTCAAGGAATTAAAATGGGCTTCCCATGTGGCGCTAGTGGTAAAAAACCTGCCTGCCAAAGCAGGAGACATAAAAGACTCAGGTTTGAGCCCTGTGTCGGGAAGATCCCTGGAGGAGGGCATGGCAACCCACACAAGTATTCTTGCCTGGAGAATCCCATAGACAGAGGAGCCTGGGGGGCTGCAGTCTATAGGGCCGCACAAAGTCGGAAATGACTGAAGCGACTTAGCACGCACTCGTGGTTGCTTGAGGATGGGAGTTGGAGTTGGCTTCAAAAAGGCACAGGGAAACTTTGAGGAGTAATGGAACTATTCTGTTTTCTGGGTATGTGGTTATCTGAGTTTCTAAAACCTCAGAACTGTACCTAAGAAAGGAAAATTTTACTGCATATATTAATAAGTTACACCTTAATAAACCAGGCCAAAATAAAAAATAAACCCCCCAAAAGGGACATGATCATTTAGAGATACATACTGAAATATTTACAGATAAAACATTTCTGAGATTTGCTTTGAGATTTGGGGAAAAGGTGTTGATTTGATCATATAAAGGGAACAACATTGGCTTTAAATGGCTGATTGTTGAACCTTAGTGATTGAACCTGGGTGGTAGACCCGTAAAACTAGTCTCTCTACTTTTGATGTGTTTAAAATTTACCATAGTAAAGAGTTAAAAAAAAATTATAGCAGCAAAGTACTCCATTAACTAGGATGTCTCCATAAGCACCTATATACCCCGGAGCACCAGAAAGGCAGGTTGGGGAGCAAGTTCTGGGGGCTCCATCTTCACCGGGAGGTACCCTGAAAGTAGCAGTTCTGGTCCAACCGTGGTTGTTACCTTCTCCTTCATTCTAAAAGGACACAGGCCTGGCAGGGAAGTTATTCTCACCTGAGGAAGTGAATGGCAAACGGCCTGAAGGGCACCTCCCCACCCCCAGGCCTCTGTGTGAGAAGGCCCTTTCCCCAAAGGAGGCTTCGATAAACAAGCTTACTATCAGCAGGCGGGGTGGGGTCCAGGCGGAGCTGTGTCAAAGACTCCTTGGAACCAGGAAGCTCGAAAGGTCAGGGACTGATCAGTACCACACCCCACAGTCCAGGGGCCCTTGGGGCTGGGCTCTGTGGCTACTGAGATGGGTCGGGAGGGAGTCTCCAGCACGTCAGAGATATCACACCTGCTCACCGTGGCCTATATATTTCACGCTGCCTTCACTCTGCCTTGTCTTCAGCCTTTCCAACACCAAGAAACACCTTGAGGAAATGGAGGTGGGAGGAGACCAGGTTGGGGTAAAATGTGAGCAAAGGGCAGATGAAATTTATTCGGTGGAAAAAGAAAAAAAGGTACACGATTGGGTAGGAGCTTGAAGAAGAGTTATGGGATGGTCTTCTAGTAGAGGAGGGCCTTGAGCAAATTTTAATGCCCAGATAGAAAAAGATTGAAAATGTAAAAGAAATGAAGGAAATGGAAAGAAGTGAAATATAATTTGCCTGGAGAGAAGGGACACCATGGAGTAGACACGTATTGCTTTGTCCCAGAGTCCTCTCCTTTTCTGGGACCTTCTCCTGCCCACCTCCCACCTTCCCCTGCCCCCACCTCCCTTCAGATGGCTACCATAGGAACAGCCGTGGTAACACACTGTGACCCAACTCCATGGCTAGAATTCATTGTCTTGGCTCAGGCTGACTAATCAGAATGCACCCATGGGAATCTGGAAGCAGAACTGAGCTCTTCCAGTTTCATCTAGCTGTCTAATGGAATAGAGATTTGAACTGAGGCACTATTGGTAACTTGTTCCAATGGATGGAGACATAGGCAGAACTGGTACCCAGCATAAGAGAATAACGAAGCAGTTCCAAAGAGAATTGTATAGGCAAGAGACAGTCCTGGTGGAAAAGAAGTCCCTGGTTTGAGCTCTGCTCAGAGATCTAGCCACACAGAAATGTTCCGAAGATAAACTGGAACCCTCATAGTAAAGTCACATTTTTGCCTCAGCTAGTTTGGATAGGATTTCTGTGACTTAAAACCAAGTGTCCTAACAGAACTCTATGCAAAGAAAGAGGGGAATATGGAGGATATATATAAACACCTGGACACATTTGGAGGGTGAGAGAAGATTGAAACAATTCATTGTTGTTTAATCACTAAGTCGTGTCCAACGCTCTGTGACCCCATAGACTGCACCCCACCAGGCTTCTCTGTCCATGGGATTTCCCGGGCAAGAATACTGGAGCGATTTGCCATTTCCTTCTCCAGGCAATCGTCCCCACCCTGGGATCAAACCAGTGTCTCCTAGAGCTCCTGCTGCAGGTGGATTCTTTACCACTGGACCACCTGGGAAGCCCCAAAGCAATTCATACCTCTGCAAGAAATGGGAAGAACACTGTCTCCTGAAAAAGAGACGTCCAGGTAAGAGGTCAGGGGCTTTAAAGTAAAGAAGATTGGGGCCGAGAAGATCATTTTTTTGTTGTTGTTACTAAATTCTCTAATCATTATAATAGTTGGAGGCAAGAATGTAAAATTTATATTTTCTGTAGATAGAGACAGTCATTACCAGGAAGGTTACAAACTAGACACCAAGAAGAGCCACAGATTTTTCTTCTTTCCAATTAGCTGTGCAGCCTGGGGAACAAATGGGAAGTTAGGGGACACTTGACCCTCCTCGGAAGTGTGAAAATGTAAAGAAATTTAATCCTAGAAATATCTGACAGTTCCCAAAGTGAGTGGACCCCACCACAAGGGCTGGGATTTCTCTCCATATGAAGACATTACTAATGTATTTTAGGGTGTGCATTTTGAAGAAACCTTTGACAGGATTTATAGTGATAATTTCAGAGAACAATCCGGGTATCTCCTTGCAGATACCAACAAACTACAAACAACTCATGAATTTTCATCCTGGCGACCTTTCTGGCCAATCAGTGAGGAACAGGAAGTGGATGGGATGGGACCCAGGCTGTGTCTGAGCCACAGCTCTCCCTGCCCTCTCTCTCTGGTGCTTCTAGGGTCTGTGTGGTTTCCTACTTGATGATGACTTTGACCAGATTAAATCCCACTCTCAACTTCCATTCATGGAAAAAACTGCTGGAACCTCAGTGCCAATTTTTGATGAAATTGCCATGTGAATTTGTTGAGTCCAGAAGGTGTGTTCTCAGTAATGTCTCAAGGCTGTCCACAAACTGAGTTAATCCACAACATCTCAGCATCAAGTTCAGCCTTCCATCTCCTCCTCGTAGCAAGATCAGCCTAGGTTGGAACTCTCAGGGAAAGCCTCCCCAAAGCACCACAGCTTAGGGGGAGGGGAAGGGAAGCATTTCTGGAAATGAGAGTGACAGGAGCAGAGTTAGAGGGATGTAGGTGATGACAGGTGATGATGTAGTGGTGAGGATGGTGAGGACGACTAACGCTCATTGAGAGCCTACCATACTCACTCCCAGAATTAACTTTTTTCAAGTGTAAGTTCATTTATCTCTGACACAAACTCTATAAAGAAGGTATTACTACCATTTTACAGATGGCGAAATTAAGGAATGGAGAGAATGAGATGCATAAGTTGTCCAAGGCCACATAGCTATTAAAGAATGAAAATAGGTGGAACAAAAAGAAGATTGCCCTGATATAGTGACTTAATCTGATTTAAAAAAAAGATTTATTCTAGTATTTTTCTTGTCATCCCCTCTCCTTCCTGCCCACCACCAAATATTTCATCAACATATGCCAGAGCTTGATTTCCACAAACCTGCAAAAACATCCCTTAGCCCCTGACCCAAGGGGTGAGAAAGCCATTGTAATTCCTGCATATACCTAGAGAAATACTGGCAAGAAGTTTTCCTAACTTCATTTCTTTGATTTAGCTTCCTTTCCCAAACACAGCATGGCATGTTTTAAAATTTGTTTCTTCCTACAAGTAGAAATTGCCCTTGAAATTTAGTTTTTGTCTGTCTAAATGATCTTTCTTTCCTGTTTTCTTGACTTGAGCCAAATATGAGACAGCTTACTGAAATGCTCAAGTTCCATTTCCTTCCTTACTACTTCTCTTCCTTTCTGTGTTTACACCTCCTTTTGGAAAATGTCTCTTTCCCTAAACACACTTGAAAGACTCATTTGCTCAGTGAGTTAGGGGAAATTTTACTGAGTTGGCCAAAAAATTCCCTTGGGTTTTTCTCTAAGACGTTATGGGAGAACCCAAGCATACTCTTTGACCAACCCAATCCCTTTACTGAGTGCTTTGAGAAGTACTTTAACTCAGTGCTATTGAATACAAAATGTGTTCTTTGGGCTCTTCATAGTCGAGAGACTTGACCTTTGGGCCCTGTTGGATTGTGTCCCCCACAAATTCTCATGTAGACGTCCTAATCCCCAGTATTTCAGAATATAACTGTATTTTGAAGATGTGGTCTTTAAAGAGATAATTCAGTTAAAATGAAATTATTGGGCAGGGCTCTGATTCAATATGACTGGTATCCTTAGAGGAAGAGGAGATTGGGACCCAGACACACACAGAGGAAAGGCCACATGGATATGAGAGAGAACATGGCCAGCTACAAGCCAAGGAGAGGCCTCAGAAGAAACCAATCCTGCTGAAACCTTGGCCTCAGATTTCTAGCTCCATCCAGAATTGTGAGAAAATTTATTTCTCTTCTTTAGTCACCTTGTTTGTGGTATTTTGTTATGGCATCCCCAGTATATTAATATGGGCCCCCACTCCAAACCCACCTTTTTCATTTGAGTCACTCAGCCTTCAAGCCTATGTACCTGTCAGTACCTGGATCTCTCTGCTTGTATATCCCACTGACGATGAACACTCTGTGTGTCCCCATTTCTACCACCTCTCAGCCCGACAACCGCCATTCTAATCCTACTTCTATGAGTTCTGCTCTTTTTATTTTTAGATTCCACAAATCAGTGGGGCCATACAGTGTTTTGTCTTCTATCTGATTTATTTCCCTCGGCATAAAGCTCTCAAGAGCTGTCCCCGTTGTTGCAAATAGCAGTTTTTAAAAAAGGGATGAATACTATTCTATTACAGATAGATAGATACCAAATTTTCCTTCTTTTTCTTTTTTTGTAGAATATTAGTTACCCTAGCAGGGATCGAACCCAGGAACTCTACAGTGAGAGTGCCAAGCCCTACGACCTGGACTGTCAGGGAATTCCCCGTATTTTCTTTATTCACTCATCTGTCAGTGGACACCTAGGTTGTTTTCGTATCTTGCCTATTGTGAATAATGCTGCCATGAACATAGGGGTGCAGATATCTCTGACAGATCCTGTCAGTTCCCTGGGATGATGGGTTACTTTCAGAATTGCAGTCTTGCCGGATAAGAGCCAGTTATGTGATGTTGCTGGGTCTGTGGGGGTGGGTGGACTTCCTAGCTGGCAGGGATGTTACCAGAGGTTTGGGCAGGTGTAGATTCTGTCTGATCTGGTATGTCTGGTACGAGACTACCTCTAGTACTTTATTCAATATTCTGGTGTTGGGAGAAGGATCTGCTTCAGTTTCCACAGCTGGGTCCTCAGGAAGCAGCCTATTAGCAGATACATGGAGGTAGTTCCCACCAGGTCCATGGGAGAACCTGGTAATTGGATGAATCTCTGGACAGGCACAACTGATTCTGGACTGTGGCTCAGAAGGGGTGAAACTGAGGCCCATGGTTATTTCAGGTTTCACACACAAGACTAAGGTCTACAGACCTGGGTCTGGAGGTGTGGATTGGAGGGTCTCCCACCAGGTTACCTGGGTGGGCTGGACTGCATCATAGCCATGATCAGAGGGGCTGGAAAGTATAGGGCCATTTTAGGGTTTGGAGCGTCTGCTGCTGGGTCCTTCCATCAGCAGGACCATTGGCTAACTGTGACTAGGATGGACTGAATCCTAGTTAAAGGTTATTTTAAAATCTACAGTTTGACTGAGTTAGGAGGGATATATGCAAGGATTCCCAGATCACAGGCAAGACTGGCTAGACCCTGTTCATAAGCCACTTCAGAATCCACAGCAAGACTGAGGTCTGAGTGCCTGTTGTCAAATGCATGGGTAGGCGTGACACCTTCTGGGTCCGTTAATGAACAGTGCTGGTGACAGAACCAAAGCCAAATGGTGCTGTAGCCGAGTCCTCAGATTCGGAGCTGTTTCAAGTCTATGACCAGTGAAGTCAGCACCCTGGATTCAGGACTGCCTTCACAAAATATCTCTCCCTAGTCTGGGACTGGACTAAGGTTTCACAATCAACTTGGGTCCCAAAGCTGCCACAAAGGCACTTTTCTCCCTGATGGATGCTGAATTATTGTCTTTAATGAGAGGGGTAGGAGCAAGAAAGTATTCAGCCATCTTGCCGATGTTATTTTGAATATTCCTTTTATGAAGGATGATATATCTCATCATCCTCATCATCTCATCATCTCTTGGAATCTGCATTTCCTTGGTGATTAGTGATGCTGAGTATCTTTTCGTTTGCCTGTTGAACATTATACGACTTCTCTGGAAAAATGTCCATTCATGTCCTCTGGCAATTTTTCCTTTTTTTTGAGTAAACAAGTTCTTTGTATATTTTTGATATTAAGCTATTATGGGATATATTATTTGCAAATATCTTCTCCCATTCATAGGCAGACTTTCCATTTTGTTGATAGCTTCCTTCACTGCGCAAAAGTTTTTTTAGTTTGGTGCAAGATTTATTTTTACTTTTGTTTCCCTTGCCTGAGTAGAAACATCAAAAAAAAAATATATTGGTAAGACCAATATCAAAGAGCGTACTGCCTTTGTTTTTTCTTTTCTTAGAGGTTTATGGTTTCAGATCTTGTACTTAAGGTTTTTTTTAATGGTATATAAATTTAATAAGAAGGTATATGAATTTAATAAGAAGAGCAGATAAAACCATATCCTTCTTAATTAATTTACCAGGAAATTAAAGGAAACAGCATAAAGTTATTTGCCTTACCTAGAATTTTACCAGATTGTGGACCTTATGAGGTAGCTTGAAGCCTTTAATTTTGGATAATTTACTTGCTTTGAAAGATGACAACTTGAAAGACTGAAGGGCTAAAATAGTTATATTCAGTCAGGGTTCAGTTACAAGAGACAAACTACTCTAGCCTGTGGACTGGACTGCTAAGAATGACTTCTATTGCTTTGTTTTGTTTTTCATTTTGTCTGTGCCAGATCTTAATTGCAGAATGTAGGATCTTTTTTTTATTTTTTTATTTATTTTAATTGAAGGCTAATTACTTTACCATATTGTGTTAAGTTTTAATTCATTTTGTTTTTGTCTATGGTGTGAGAAAGCAGTCCAGTTTCTTTTGCACATAGTTGTCCTGTTTCCCCAACACTATTTTTCCCATTTCATATTCTTGCCTCCTTTGTCATAGATTGACCATGTAAGTGTGGGTTTATTTCCGGGCTGTCTATTCTGTTCCATTGATCCATTTGTCTCTTTCTATGCCAGTAGCATACTGTTTTGATTACTGTAACTTCATTATATTTTAAAATCAGGGAGCATGATGCCTCTAGTTTTGTTCTTCTTTCTCATGATTGTTTGACCATTTGGAGTCTTTTATGTTTTCATACAAATTTATAATTTTATGTTTTAGTTTTGTGGAAAATGACTTTTTAAAAGAAATTGAGTTGCAGTGCCAAATTGTGGGACCTTAGTTTCCTGATCAGGGATTGAACCTAGGCCTCAGGCAGTGAGAGCAGGGAGTCCTAACCAGTGGATTGCCGGGGAATTCCCTGACTTTGGCATTTTGATAGGAACTACATTAAATCTGTAGATTGCCTTGTGTAGTATGAATTATTGATCCTTTCTAATGTATTTTTTATTTCCATTATTGTATTCTTTGGCTCTGCTTAGTTCTTCTTTATATATTTTTACTCTATTAAACTTCTCACTGTGTTCATCCAGTCTTTTCCCAAGTTCATTGAGTATCTTTATGGTCATTACCTTGGACTCTCTATCAGGTAAATTGCTTATTACCACTTTGTTTAGTTCTTCTTCTGGAGTTTTGTCCTGTTCCTTTATTTGGATATGTTGGTAGGTGGGACTGGCCAACAGTCTGATTAGCTACTAGGCCCTATCTCATGCAGTGTCTGCTGGTTACATGGCCCAGGGGATCCTGGGGCTGGTACCCACCTGCTGATGGGTGGGGCCAGGCCCTCGAGCTAATAGGTTTGAGGGAAAAACTAAAGAGATTTGTCGATAATCAGTAAAATTTAAAAATGGGCTGCATAGTAGAATGTATTATGTAAATAATAAGTTTTAGATGGGATAACAATATTGAGGCTATGTAGCAAAATAGCCATGTTCTTAGAATATATCCTTAAGTATTCAGAAGTGAAATACTTCTGAATTTCAAATGGCTTAGAAAAAATAGTATATGTAGTATATGCATGCATATATATATATATATAATATATATATCATATGTTATCCACATGAACAAAATATCTAGGAATAAACTTAGTCAAGCAGGGAAAGGACTTACATACTGAAAACCACAAAACAGTACTGAAAAAAATTAAAGATGACCTAAATACATAGAGAGACATATCATGTTCATGAGGTGAAAGACAATGTCATAAAAATGGAAATACTCCCCAAATTGATATATGGATTAAATGCAATCCATATCAAAATTCCAAGAGCATACATTGCATATAGGAGTATAAAATTCATATGGGATCCCAAAGAACTAAAAAAAAAAAAAAAAAATCAAAAAAGTCAAGGACTCCAGTTCCTGATTTTGAAACCTACTGCAAAGCTACACATCAAAACAGTGTGGTACTGGCATAAAGAGAGAGATATATAAATCAATGGAACAGACTTGAGACGCCAGAAATAAACTTGTACATCTATGGCCAATTGATTTTCAACAGAAGTGCCAAGATCATTCAAAGAGGGAAAGGATATCCTCCTCAGCAAATGGTGGTAGGACAACTGGATGTCCATATGCAAAAGAATGGAGTTGTGCTCCCAACTGCAAACCACATTAACAAACTAACTCAAAATGGACCAGCAACCTAAATACAAGAACTCAAACCGTAAAGTTATTGGAGAAGAATATAGGGACTTGGGATTTGGCAATGGATTTTTCTCAGATATGAGAATGTGTGCACAATCAACAACAGACAAATTAGATAACTGGACTATATCAAAACTTAAAACCATTGTACATCTATGGACTTTATCAAGAAAGTGAAAAGATACCTATAAAATGGGAAAAAATATTTGGACATTATATATCTAATAAGGGTATAGCATTCAGAATATATAAAGAAATTTTACAATTCAATAAGAAAACAAGCCAAGTCAAATATAAGGAAAGAGCCCTTGTGGGATTATGAAATGGTGCAACTTCTACGGAAATTCAGTTCAGTTCAGTCGCTCAGTCGTGTCCGACTCTTTGAGACCCCATGAATCGCAGCACTCCAGGCCTCCCTGTCCATCACCATCTCCTGGAGTTCACTCAAACTCATGTCCATCGAGTCAGTGATGCCATCCAGATATCTCATTTTCTGTCATCCCCTTCTCCTCCTGCCCCCAATCCCTCGCAGCATCAGAGTCTTTTCCAATGAGTCAACTCTTCGCATGAGGTGGCCAAAGTACTGGAGTTTCAGCTTTAGCATCAGTCCTTAACATTTTAAATTGAATTACCATATGATCCAGTAATCTCACTTCTAGATATATATCCAAAAGAATTGAAAACAGGGTCTCCAAGAGAGATATGCAAGTCTATGTTAATACCAGAATTGACAACAGCTAAGAAGTGATGAGAGTGAAAGAGGAGAGTGAAAAAGTTGGCTTAAAGCTCAACATTCAGAAAACGAAGATCATGGCATCCAGTCCCATCACTTCATGGGAAATAGATGGGGAAACAGTGGAAACAGTGTCAGACTTTATTTTTTGGGGCTCCAAAATCACTGCAGATGGTGACTGCAGCCATGAAATTAAAAGACGCTTACTCCTTGGAAGAAAAGTTATGACCAACCTAGATAGCATATTGAAAAGCAGAGACATTACTTTGCTGACTAAGGTTCATCTAGTCAAGGCTATGGTTTTACCAGTGGTCATGTATGGATGTGAGAGTTGGACTGTGAAGAAGGCTGAGTGCCGAAGAATTGATGCCTTTGAACTGTGGTGTTGGAGAAGACTCTTGAGAGTCCCTTGGACTGCAAGGAGATCCAACCAGTCCATTCTAAAGGAGATCAGCTCTGGGTGTTCTTTGGAAGGAATGATGCTAAAGCTGAAACTCTACTACTTTGGCCACCTCATGCGAAGAGTTGACTCATTAGAATTGAGGGCAGGAGGAGAAGGGGACGACAGAGGATGAGATGGCTGGATGACATCACCGACTCTATGGACGTGAGTTTGAGTGAACTCCGGGAGATGGTGATGAACAGGGAGGCCTGGCGAGCTACGATTCATGGGGTCGCGAAGAGTCGGACACAACGGAGTGATTGAACTGAACTGAAGAAGTGGAAGCAATCCAAATGTTCACCAACAGACAAATGGATAAATAAAATGTGGTATATAAATACAATGAAATATTTTTCAGTCTTAAAAAGGAAGGAAATCTTGTCACGTTACAACATGGATGAACCTTGAGGACATTATGTTTAGTGAAATAAACCAGCCACAAGAAGACATGTACTGTATGATTCCAATTGTATCAATTACCTAAAGTAGTCAAATTCATAGATATATAAGACTGGTGGTTACCAGGGATGAGGAGAAGGGAAAAACGGAGCTGTTTTATGAGTCCAGAGTTCCAGTTTTGCAAGAGGAAATAGTTCTGGAGATAATTTTACAACAATGTGAATATATTTAACACTACTGGACTGCATACTTAAAAACTGTTAAGACGGTAAATTTCATGTCTTTTACCACAATAAAAAATGCATTAGAAAAGAAAAAAACCTGAGGAATAGTTCTGGATTTTACTATTTGCCTCATATTGACTCACTACTACTACTTCAATAAAAATAGAGCTTAAAAAAAAGGGCAAAGAGCTTGAATAAACATTTCTCCCAGAAAATATACAAATGGCCAAGATGCTCAACATAATTAGTCATTAGGGAAATGAAAATCAAGACCACACCGAGGTACCACTTCTCACCCACTAGGATGCCTATAATTTAAAAGGAGAGATAAAGTAACAAAATAACAAACACGTACATTTCTGAGGAGAATGAAAAATGAAACTGAACAGTTTAGCAGTTCTCCTAGGAGGTACAGAATTACCACATGACCCAGCAATTCCTCCTATATACCTCAAAGGACTAAACATAGGTACTCAACATACCAGCACTATTTACAATAGTCAGAAGTTGGAAACAGGACTTCTGGTGGGAAACAGGACTTCTAGTGCCACCTGGGAGGCTGAAATCCTGTTTGATCATCTGATATTAATGTAAAAATTGTGCCCAAATGATGCATTTAAATTCAGTGTATGTAATTTTTGTTGTTAAGGTGAAATTGACATAGCATAAAATCATTTTTACGTGAACAATTCAGTGGCATATAGCACTCACGGTGTTGTGCAATCACCACCTCTTTCCTGGTAGTCCCGTGGTTAAAAGTCTGCCTGCCAACACAGGGGACATGGGTTTGATCCCTGGTCCAGGAAGATTTCATATGCTGTGGGGAAACCAAGCCCCTGCACCACAGCTACTGAGCCTACATTCTGGAGTCTGCTGGCCACAACTACTGAGCCCACAACTACTGAGCCCACGGGTCACAGCTACTGAAGCCCACCAACCCTGGAGCTCATGCTCCACAATAGGAGCCACCACGCTGAGAAGCTGCAACTAGAGAGTGGCCCTCATTTCCCACAACTGGAGAAGGCAAAGCAATGAAGACCCAGTGCAGCCAAAAATAAACTTAAAAAAAAAAAAAAGCTGGAAACAGCCCAAACGGATGAATGGATAAACAAATTGTGACCTACACGTACAAAGTGATATTATTCAATCATTAAAAGGAATTTAAAAAGATACACACTACAATGTGGATGAATGTAAAAAAAATTTTGAAGGCAGATAGATCACATACTGTATAATTTCATTTATATGAAATATATAGATTAAGTAAATCCATATAGACAGTGCACAGATTGTGGCTACCAGGGGCTGGTGGAAGACAGGAATGGGGAGCAATTGCTTAATGGATACAAGGTTTCCTTTTGGGGTGATGAAACTGTCTTGGCACCAAGAGAGGTGCTGACTGTACAACACTGTGAGTGCTAAATGCCACTGAATTGTTCACATAAAAATGAATGGTTTTATGCTACATCAATTTCACCTTAGCAACAAAAATTACATATACTGAATTTAAATGCCTCATTTGGACACACTTTCTACATTAATGTCAGATGACCAAACAGGATTTGGGCCTCCTAGGTGGCGCTAGTGGTAAAGAACCTAACTGCCAATGAAAGAGATATAAGAGTCATGGGTTTGATCCCTGGGTCAGGAAGATCTCCTGGAGGAGGGCATGATAATCCACTCCAGTATTTTTGCCTGGAGAATCCCATGGACAGAGGAGCCTGGTGGGCTACAGTCCACAAGGCTGCAAAGAGTCGGACACAAATGAAGAGACTTACCACACAAATAGGGTTTAGCAGAATCTTTCAACTTTGAATGTGAAGGGGGCCTAAACTCAAAACTTTGTGATACTGAAGATGGATGTGATAATCTTGGAAAGTAAAAATTTATTTTAAACGTAGGGGTTTTTTTCATGAGGAAAAAATATGGAGTAAATATGTAATAGATAGTAAGTGTTCCATTCTTCAGGGTATGGTGGGTTTCAAAGTTAGATCTTCTGGATTTTCATTCTCCCAACAATGTTCTGGAGGTCTATCAAATGCACCGTATTTCCCCCACATCTTTCTGTTCTATTAAGAGCTGAATCATTGCTGATTCAAGATTTACTGTAATACACTCAACTCATTCTTCCTCTGCTAGCTGGCTCCATACTACCACACTCTGAAAGACTAATACATATCAAAACTGGGGTTATGATCACATAATATTACTAAGCCTTACTTATTTAGTGCCATGCATTTTACTGCTTCCTGAGTATACCATAGTGAAGTTATGAGACCTAGCCTAATTTACCATCTAGTATGCAGACAGACCATAAGCAGACCATTTTGTATCATGATTAAATAGTACTATAAAGGAAAATAGTGCTACACTAGAGAAGAGGAATACAATTTCTGGTTGTGTGGTCAGGAAAGGCTTCTCTTAGGAAGGACATGTAAGCTGAAAGCCTTGCATGGTATTAACAAATGGCAATAGCTGAGTTTTGGACTGTGAAAAATATATGAAAGTAGGTTAAGAAGTTTGGAAAGTAATTGTAGTGGGAAATAAATTGCGCATCTCCAGCAATGGAGTTGACAGAACTTTGCGTTTTAAAAAGATCGCAGAGAAAAGGCAGAAAGCAGAGAGGCTCTTTAGGAGGCACCAGGACTTGGAGTAACTATGGTTAACTGGCTTTCAAGAAAGGCTGGCTGAATGCATCATTCTGTGATAGAACTGCAGGTGGCGCTAGTGGTAAAGAACTCGTCTGCCAACGCAGGAGACAGAAGGAACGCGGGTTCCATCCCTGGGTCGGGAAGATCATCTGGGAGAGGGTATGGCAACCCACTCCAGTATTCTTGCCTGGAGAATCACATGGACAGAGGAGCCTGGAGGGCTTCATTCCATGGGGTCGCAAGAGTCGGACACGACCCAACGGACTTAGTACTCATGCACGTGACAGAACGATGACTGCAAAGCGGTTAAAGGATAAGTGGATGATCAAGTATTTAAGAAAAAACAAAACACAACTTTTCAAGACCGGAACCAGGCAGGGCACGCTCCTAAACTGCAAAACTTCGGATGGGAGCCTGAGGTACAGGACAGCGCAGGACAGTCGAACTCCGATCCCGCCTCCTTCCTTGGTATCATCAGAAGCAGTGTCCGGGACCGAGCAGAACTGCTCCCTAACCCAGAATCATACGGGAAAGAACACAGTAGAAAACTAATCTTCCGTACTAAACCTGTACGCACCGCCCACCGACTCTTATCTCCCAACCGCTGATTAGCCCCACCCCGGAAGTACTGCCTACCAATGCTCACTTCCACTATACTAGGCGTCTGCACATCTCGCGAGAACTGGAAGAGCCTATGTGACCTGGGCTAAGCGGAAGTTGGGTCTCTTTTTCGTGGCGCCTCGGAGGCTGTCGGCCGCTTCAGAATGAAGGTAGGACCTGGTGACGGGTGTCCGGGTAGGCTTGTGGAACGTGGAGCAAGCCCTACGATGTGTTGTTGGGCTCGAAAATCCTGGCTCTGGATGGAGAAGGGTCTGAGGCAGCAGACGGATTGCTCTTCTGGGGCCGGAGCTCCATGGGAGAGCGGATGGCGAGCGATTGCAGCTGGAGCTACGCCGGTCTGGGAGCGCCATGGTGGCGTCTTGACCCCCAGGCAGGATAGAGGCGGCCAGGCTGACGGCACGTAGGTCAGGCTCCTTGGTCTGAGAGCGTGAACGGCTATGGACAGTAATTCTCCGTGGCGGCATTCCGCAAGCCTTGCAAGATGGGTCCTATTTTTAGTGCCGTGTTTGTGGCGCCTTGCACGTGTCCTTCAGTGAATATAATCAAATTTTCTGTTAGTTGTGTGCGGGTGACAGGAAAGGCTTTTTGCTAGGGGATAACTTTTCTAGTGGTTCTGCGATTTTCATGAAGTTCTTTTCCCCCTTGTCTGTAATTTCTAGCTGAACATCTCTTTCCCGGCCACTGGTTGCCAGAAGCTCATTGAAGTGGACGATGAACGAAAACTTCGTACCTTCTACGAGAAGCGTATGGCCACAGAAGTTGCTGCTGACGCTCTGGGTGAAGAATGGAAGGTTAAAGTTGAATTGTTACAAGTTGAACTGTCGCGTTGAATTCTTAGCTCTATTTAAGAGAGGTGGTAAACGCTGTTGGTAATTGGTAAATGTAATGGGGTTCACACTCGGGTTGTTAGTTCCAAATGTCACTTTATAAGGTGGCGCTATCACTTGGCAGGGTTATGTTTATGTAGATCAAATGAAAAGTATATCGTTCTTGACCTGCAAGCTAAAGGCCTCCAAAGGGATCTTCAGAAGTGCCAAGAAGGTTGTTTCTGATTTGTGGTTCCTTGATACTTTGGTTTCATAACATACTCTTTCTACCCCAAGAGTTAACAACTCTGGTAAAATAAAGGCTAGAAATATGACTTGGTTGAAAGGATTTTGCCAGTCTAACTTGGGAAACTGGAAGTATAGACAAAATTTTAGTGACCAGAGGAAAGTATTTAAAATGTCAAATCGGTCCTAATGAACGGTACTAAGTAGAATTAAGGGTGTACTTAGAGGCCACAGTGCTTTGTTTTTAATGTGTCATCGTGTTCTTTTGCAGGGTTATGTGGTCCGAATCAGTGGCGGGAACGATAAGCAGGGTTTCCCTATGAAGCAAGGTGTCTTGACCCATGGCCGAGTTCGCCTGCTTCTAAGTAAGGGGCATTCCTGTTACAGACCAAGGAGGACTGGAGAGAGAAAGCGCAAATCTGTACGGGGTTGCATTGTGGATGCCAATCTGAGTGTTCTCAATTTGGTCATTGTGAAAAAAGGTGAGCCTTTTATTCTGGAGTTTATTTTTGTCAACACTGACTTAAAGCTGATTGTCTTTGAAAGTGAACTAAGTGGCTTTGGTAATGCCTGAACAGTTTAGGGTTCTTGTTTGTAAGGAAGTTGTTGAATTTAAAACATCTGTTCACTTTTTTCTTTTAGGGGAGAAGGATATTCCTGGACTCACTGATACTACAGTGCCTCGTCGCCTGGGTCCCAAAAGAGCTAGCAGAATCCGCAAACTTTTCAATCTCTCTAAAGAAGATGATGTCCGCCAATATGTTGTGCGAAAGCCCCTAAACAAAGACGGTATGAGGGATTATGCAGTATAGAGGTTTCTTAATTTCGTTGGTTGTACCATACTATATGCATGTTGGAAGCCAATCTCTGCCTACTATTTACCTGGAATATGCATTTTTAGGAAATTAGTGTGGAAAAGGGTCAAGATATGCTATTGGAATTAATCCTTATTGTAACCAGTGCCCTATAGTGTTAGAATTTTTCTTGAAAATTTGCTTTTGAGTCATTGTATGAGCTCATTCAAAGATAACTTATCAGTTAAGTTCATTGCTTTGGGGTTAAGAGAAAAGTCTGGGATTGTGATTAATATGCTCTCATGCCCACACACTTGCTTTCTTAACATATCAGTGGTTTTAATTTTTTGTTTACCAAAGTTGATGCTTTCATTAACGTAAGTTGCCTTAACTTCTGAATGTGGATAGCGATAGTTTTGCGAATTAGAAAACCATTCAAAATACCAGGGAACATATATATAACTTACGTTTAAGTACAGTTGACTTGCTATAAAAATGTTTTAAGTTAATCTTGTTCTACAGCAAAGTGATTCAGATATATGTAAAATCTTTTCCGTTGATTTATCTCAGGGTATTGAATATATTCCCTGTGCTATGAATAGGACTTTATTCCATGTGTAATAATTTGCATCTGAGAATCCCTGACTCCAAATCCATCCCTCCACACCCAACCTCCCTTGGCAACCACCAGTCTGTTCTCTGGGTCAGTGAGTCTGTTTTGTAAAGTTTGTATTTTAGAATCCACATGTTTAAGTGATACGGTATTTGTCTTAACTGTGGCTTCATTCGGTGTGATCATCTCTAGGTTCATCCATGTTCCTGCAAATGACAGTCATTTTTTGTAGTTTAGTATTCCACTGTATATATGCATGACATCCATTCATCTCTTAGTGGACATTGAGGTTGTTTTCCTGTCTTGGCTATTGTGAATAGTGCTGCTGTGGACAGGGGAGCATGTATCTTTCTGAATTACAGTCGTGTCTGGATATATGCCTTGGAGTGAGATTGTTGGATCATATGGGAACTCAGTTTTTAGTTTTTTCAAGAAAACTTGGTGTTTTACATTTTAAGCAGGTATACTGTCAGTCAACATAACACATCATCATAAATGCTAGTTTCAGGTTGAGTTTTCCTGACAGATCAGGAAAAAATTGGGGTATTGGTTTCCAGGACTATGGGCTTAAATAAACTAATTAATACCTGGCATGTGGTGAGTGCTTATTGGTCACTCATTCCAAATGTTTGGAAACCTTCTCTGTGTCAGGTTCTATTAAGTGCTGAAGATATGATATAAATACACAATTGTAGTCGCACCTCTGGAAATAACATTAGTAAGTGCTGCTGCTAAGTCACTTCAGTCATGTCTGACTCTGTGCGACTCCATAGACTGCAGCCCACCAGGCTCCCCCGTCCCTGGGATTCTCCAGGCAAGAACACTGGAGTGGGTTGCCATTTCCTTCTCCAACGCATGAAAGTGAAAAGTGAAAGTGAAGTTGCTCAGTCCGACTTTTAGCGACCCTATGGACTGCAGCCTACCAGGCTCCTCTGTCCATGGGATTTTCCAGGCAAGAGTAGCTCATAGTATTTATAAGATGGTTCTTGTTTCTTTATAACTCCTTTATCATTTAGCAGAACCTGGACAGTTGATCATTTAGTCTTAGACTATATTTACATGGAGTGTTTATTCATCTCACAGGGGTCTACAAAGGTAAAACCATTACATCTGAAAAGACTCCTGCTGTGAAGCAGATTTATAATCCAGACAGGCTCAATGAAGATACTCCTAGGAATTTGTTGGTGGTCCAGTGGTTAGGACTCTGCTTTTACTGTGGTGGCCCGGTTGGGGAACTAAGCTCCTACAAGCAGCACAGCATTGCAAAAAAAATTTAATGAATGTTGATGGTTTTACTCCTCATAAGCAGATAAGCAGGTCCTTCCTGTCTTGGAAAATAGAAATTTGACTACCAATTGGGACTTCAAAGCATGGCGGGTGGGACAGTGATGCAGCTAATGCTTTACTTAGTTTTCATAACAAATACTGGGGGGTGGGAGGGGGGTTCATGTTTGGGAATGCATGTACACCTGTGGTGGATTCATGTCAATCTATGCCAAAACCAATACAGAATTGTAAAGTAAAAATTAAAAATAAATAAATAAATTAAAAAAAAAAAAAACAACAAATACTGTTTTAAAGTAATGTTCACATCTTATGGTATAGATACATAATATCCTACTAAGACAATGTAATTATGGAAGGGATATCAAAGTGAGTAGTAAAAATTAAGATAGGACTTCCGTCTTTTCAGCTAAGTAACATAAATTTATGTATGACCTTGTACTTGATATCCAAACTATTGGTATTTAGTGAGCCGTTAGGATTAAATGTGCTACTAAGTTTGAATCTCTGATGTTTTAAAAATATAAACGTGGGTCCTCTTGAGCAAGGGTATGGAAGTGATTGAGTCATCTAAATTTTTAGGTAAGAAACCTAGGACTAAAGCACCCAAGATTCAGCGTCTTGTGACTCCACGAGTTCTGCAACACAAACGCCGGCGTATTGCTCTGAAGAAACAGCGTACTAAGAAAAATAAAGAAGAGGCTGCAGAATATGCTAAACTTTTGGCCAAGAGAATGAAGGTAAATCTCAGAGGGAATAGGGGAAATAGGAGTTATGGGATTTGCATTTTTTAATCCAGATGAGCTTTAACTGCACTTTGTTTTTTGTTTTGTTTAGGAGGCCAAAGAAAAACGGCAGGAACAGATCGCCAAGAGACGGAGGCTGTCCTCTCTGAGAGCTTCTACTTCTAAGTCTGAGTCCAGTCAAAAATGAGATGTTCTGAGAGTAACAAATAAATCAGATCAGACATCAGCTCTCCCTTCTTGACTTTTAATTGATGATCAAATGTAAATGAAGGTCCACAGACATGGAAAAGTAGGTACTGCATAATCTAGCAGTGGAATAGGTCTGCAGGAGATCCTTGAAAGTGACAGTCCTTCAGATTCAGAACCAGACTCTATGATAGTGGAAGCAATGGCCAGAACAGAGTTCCTTTAGTGGGTGTCTCAGAATTCTTACATTGGTTGATTGACTTTTCAGCAAGGTATGGGACAAGATGGGGGAAATAAATGACTTAGGACTATTAATCTTTGACAGACTTTATTTTAAGGAATGCAGTTTCTACACGATATATGAAAAGTGCCCTTGTGAAGATGGACATTGTCATATGTAAAAAGAATAACTTGTGAAAAACACAGTTAATGGATACCACTTCTAGAATAGTTTTTACAAAGCTTTTAAAAACAGTGCAGATTTAATACATTAACAAATCTTTTCAACTCAAGTGAATTTATTTACATTTTTATTATATTTCACACTCTGCAAGGGACTTGACTGTACCTGTTTTTAGACACTCTTGCATCTATGAAGGATGTGCACAGAAAGTTTACCTTGTACTGTGTGGTTTATGGGATGTAGGATCTTAGCTTCCCGATTAGGGATTGAACCCAGACCTGTGGCATTCAGAGCACACTCCTAACCACTGGGCTACCAGGGAATTCCCAAAAGTGTATATATATTTTTTTTCCTGTATGTACCATGTATGCTTTCTACAGTAGCTGCAGTTAGAACCTTTATTCAAACCCTTAACAGATTAGAGGGTCTTGAAAAGTGGCTTTGGCATGTAGAAACACAAGAAGTGCTTCAGTTAAGAGTATGCAGAAGAATCACCCAAGGATCTGGTTAAAAAGTGGATGATGATTGGGTAATTTGGGGCAAGATTCATAGAAGGGATCCCCACACAAGTCTTTTTTAAATTGGAGTGCAGGTGATTTACTGTGTCGTTTCTGCTGTATAGGACCATTAGCTCTTAAGAGTTACAAAACTTCAATTGGCAATTGACCAAGGGTAACAGACCAAAAGGCAGGCAGGTCTGGTATAAATCCAGAATTGTAACCCAGTAGCTGGTTGATTCTAATGCATAAAACACAAGAACCACCCTGATTTCAAGGAGTATAGTCCCTAGTGTGGACAAATACGGTGGGCCTCGACCATTCTAGCTCATGAAATCTGGTAGATTTAAAACTTTACCACTGCAAAATGCAGGTTACCATAATCAATGTATAAAATGCAGCCGATGCAGTTAATCTAAAACCAGAGTAAGGAAATGCTAACCTGGCATATTTTGAAAGATGGGTTTTCAGAAGTTAATTAGATATAAGTCTCGATTTGATGTTTTGTCTTTGTTTTTGCTATAAATTTCTATTGCCCAGTGGTAGGTGCTAGAAAAGGCCTTTAAGCAACTTTAATACAAATCAGTCTTATTTCTAAATAGGCTAAGCTTTATAATGAATGTTTCATAGATTAATAAAATTCATAAAATTATGTAAAATTCATAATATTCCTAAATGTGTAAGATTTAGGAATACATCATCAGAGTAATTTTTAGTGGGAAGTGCTTTGTTAAGTAATTTAGTTCAAATTATTGAAAACCACAGAAAAGTGGGAAAACAGACGATACTGGAATTCTGAAGACAAGAACTTGAATTACTGTGCACATTTCAGGAGCCTTAAAAATGTAAGAGACGAGAACAGCAAACTTGTGAAGTTTTCACTTTATTCAACCTCAATTTTTTTTATATGCAAGGTAATTCCAAACTTTCTGTTGGAGCAGTGTTAAAAGTATTAAAACTAGTACCAAGTTTTAAATTGCAAAAAATATATACTCTGAGACAGTGCAAAAGATCCATTTTTAAGGCAATGAGAATTCTAAAGTTCTTTGACTCAGCACTTTAACCATAAATTGAAACAAGGATTCTGCATAGGTCTTAATAACCCTGAAATCTTGGAAGATTGGTATAGTAACAGTGTGTGATGTTAACTGTACCATCTGGAAATAGTTATCAACTGTGATTCAGTCATCTACATAATTACTGTAAAAGGAAGCACACACAATCATTGGTTTTTCAAACCATGCATGCAAAGGTAAGGAAGACAAATTTACTATCCTTAAGGGATGGTTTAATGAAAGGCATGAATGTCAGTGAGGCATGTGAGGTCATGATTTTCTTAAATCTACAAGCAACAAGCTTAATAAGCTTTAATGTTTTAAGACTTGATTCATCCTAAAAAACCATATTTACAAATGCACAAATAAGCATACAATCTAAATATACAAGAATAGAATTCTGTGCAGTGCAAGTTATTCCACAGGTTTTTAAAAGTGAACAATAGCAACAATTTATGTGCCTGAACAATTTCAGACCCAAAGACATACACAAGAATTTTAATTTTGTAAATTATGAAGCTGATCTAATTTCATTTAAACTATTTGGCTCATTTATTCCATTTTAAAGCTGTTGCAAATTAACATGGTACTGGGAAGAGGGTGAAGGAACTGGATATTCGAAATATAACCCGTTAAGGGAGCTAATATATAACATGAAGGGTAAAAATATATTAATTTTGAAGTCAAAGGCATGGCAGTTTTCGTCAGACTTTCAGGTAATTTTGAACTTAAATGACTACATGTGAATTTAGTAGTAGTCATTTTAATAGTTGGAAACCCCTTTCAAAAAACTATTGCAGCATGCAATTTAAGAATTTTAATAAATATAATATGGCTGAATAGACAGCCACACATATATACACAATACACAAATAGTTGCTGTTATAATTGAGATTTCATTTGTTTGGGGGTTAGGCAAGTTTACGTTAATTTGCCGTTCCCCAAACTCAATTGCTTCAAACAAAATGCCAAGAGTGAATATGGCTTTCCATTATCAAACTACAAGAAATACTGAGAAATGTGATACCAATTTTCAGCAGATATAAACAGCTCAAAAATTGTAAATCTTCAATAAACCTTGGGGCATTTTAATGGCGTTTTTACACTGAGATGATTCAGTATGATTTCATCATAAATACTGTCCCAAGAGTAAGTTCATTTCTGTTTTCGCCAGTTTGTAATATGAAAAAACCTTGAATGTCTCCAGATTGAGTCTATTCCCCCAGCACTGTGTCAAAAATCTAGTCAATCTGTTATATTTAAATGAGAGGCGCTCCGAAACACTTCCTGCACCATTCCACACTGATACTTGGTGGAGCATCAATTTTCTGCAACTTTTCAAGAATCTCTGGAGACAGACTGTTGTATGCAAGTCCATACTCATTGTCAAAAGCCTCTGAAAGATATTTTCAAAAATGTAGTTGGAATTTGTTAATAAGACGAAAGCTATGCATTTACAAGTGGTAGTCAAATCATTTTATACACATAAACTGCACATTTAAAGATAGAAATCTTTTAAAAGGGAAATGGACTATTTACCCATACAAGTTAGAATTTTTTAAATTACTTATGAGAATAAGACTAAACCACCTTTAGTAGTCCCCATCTGACCAACTTACCAATATCAATATTCTCTCTTCCAAGAGATACTAATGATAAGAAGAGGATTTCTCTGTATAAACTCCTATAAAACAAAATATTTTGAAGTGAATGGGCAAAGAGCATAAAAATATGCTAAGATTTTTTAAATGGTGGAAAAAACGCCTGAAACTAACAGCACTGTAAGTCAACTGTACTTTAGGTTCTGTGTGTTCATTCATGTCAGTGCCACGGTTTTGACTACACTACAGTTGGGTGTCACCTTTGGGGAAAGCTGGCTAGAGGGTCCACAGATACTTTGCCATTTCCTGCAAACTTCTATTTCAAATTAAAAAGTTTACAGTTAATGGGCATAAAGCTTCATGTTCAAAACAAAAATGGCTTATTTTAACTTAAAGTTATTGATATTTAGTAATGTAATAGATAACTTTCAATTCTAATTTCTAATTCATACTTACAAAAGCAATTTTTTGCTACATGACAAAGTAAGAAATTAATTTCTAAGTAAGTTAGGGGTCTAAACCCTTGGACACAAACAGATTGTGTGCTGTCTTACTAGTAATTTAACTCAACAGTAAAGGAAAAATCACCTTTATCTGATTTGAAACCTTAAAAATCAAATTCATGGCTCAGTTGTTAAAAAGGGGGGGAATTTAGGAACTGACTTCTGAGTATGTATTTATACAGAAAAAAAAATTATAATGCTGATTCTGATGATGCTCCATGCAGCTTTCTTTAAAAGCTTCAAAAGCTATATAATTTCTCATATCCTTTCCCTGCCCTTAAATCAGATGCTTGTAACTAGCTACTCTTTAGCCTGTGAAGGAGATAATCTCCATATCAACTGCTAAAATTATTTAAAAATCTATCGATTTCTATCATGAATTCTTGTCCTATTACTTCTGAGACTGTCTTCAAAGATGCAGTGACTACAAACTTGAAGCGCACCTGGAAACTGTTTATGTTTGAAAGAAGATACTATGTCCCCTTTTCTGAAGCATATCACAAAATTCACTTAGGCTGAGACTGGGGTGAGTGCTGATCCAAATAAGTTAGCAGATAATAAACAGAGGATCAAGATAGCTCCATATACTTCGTGATTCATTGCTTCCATCATTTTCTTAAGTTGTTTCTACTCATATATTTTTTTACATCCCACAAGATAAACTGTGTGACATGGCCTGAACAAGCAGTAGATATGTTTAACATCGATGTTAAACTTATTTATAGGCTTCCAGTGAATAGAAGTGTTTCCCAAAGACTGAGTATATTTTAGATATGAATGCATCACCTACTAAAATTTAATCTATTTCTCAGACATTATTATTATGTTTGTGCTAAAGTATGAATGTATATGCTTGGGCAGCACTTTAAAAAAGAATCAGATGTTCCACAATGAGTATGTGTTTCTTTTACAACTGGAGATAGTTTTGAAAGTAATTTTTTAAAAATCATGAAGTTATTTCCAGTGACATCAAGTAAAAAGTACTGAATTGTTACCTTTGTCTTTTCCCATCTCCCTTCATCTGTTGTGAAAGTAGGTTGATAGGTTTAAGAACATCATTCTGTTGAATGCTCTGCCTGATGATTTCTACTAAAGTGCTTGTTGCTTGTTGTTCCTCTGACAGGAGAGATGGCTTCTTTTCAGAATCTAATGATATGAACACAGTAATAAAGAATACACTTATTCAATCTATTAAAGAAGTTATTTCTTTTCACCTTCACAATTATGCAGCAATGTAACCAGCTAAAAAATATTTTTCTTGCTTTCTTCAGATAGGAGAGGCCTGTCCCTTTTTCCTTTTACTGAACTTAAGGGCTTTGTGCTTGAGGCTGGGATGTGACAGCCTGTACTCCCGCAGCCATCCTATGACCATGAATCTTTACAGATGGAAAAGCAGACAAAAGCATAAGGAGTCTAGGCCCCTGATGACAGAGGAGTTGTATACCAGTCCTGGAGTGTCTACATAAAATCTTCATGTGAGAGAATAATCTTTACCTATTTAAGATTCTGTCATTTTCTATTAAATACAGTAGAGTATAATCCTGATAGAAGAGTAATTCCTGAATTATTAAGAAAAAATACTTATACCAATTTCATATATTATAAAAGTGCTTCAGTGGCATATTTGAACTGAATCACAGTTAACATTAAACTTTAATACTGGAGGTAACCCCAGCAGCCATACAGTTTTATTATACCCACATCAGCTGAGATGGAACTGTGTATCCAGAAGTTGCCCAGTCAGCCTCTTTTTAAGCATCTGTCATAAAGCAAGCTATTTAATTTGCATACAACCCAGCCCCTTAATAAAGGTAACTAGTAGTATTTCTTTTGTGTTGAACCAAAGAAAAGCAAAATTCCCTGTTACAAGAGGAAATACTGGCTGCTATGGGTTCATGTTTGGCTGTACTGGGTCTCTGCGGCTGCTGGGGCTTTCTTCCAGTTGCGGCGAGGATGGGCTACTCCGTAGCTATGGTGCACAGGCTTCTCTTGTCATGGAGCACAGGCTCGAGTGCGCGGCCTTCAGCAGTTGCAGCACGTGGGCTCAGAAGTGTTTGTTCCTGGGCTCTAGAGCACAGGCTCAGTATTTGTGGCACACCGGCTTCGCTGTTCCGTGGCATGTGGTATCTTCCCAGACCAAGGACTGAACCTGTGTCTCCTGCATTGGCAGGCAGATCCTCCACCAGTGAGCCACCAAGGGAAGCCCGCTATGGGTTTCAATCCTAGTTTTTCTACTGCTGAACAGATTTGATTTGCATTGTATGCTATGATTTTAGGGCATTCAACTCAAAGATAATATGCAACTTCACTACTGCTCCTTTATTCATGGAGTTGTGCAACCATCACCAATTTCAGAACATTTTTATCACTTTCAAAAGAAATCTACCTATTACCAGTTACTTCTCTTATCTTCCCACCCCCTCCAGCCCTAGGCAACCACTAATCTAATTTTGTCTCTACAGATTTGCCTGTTCTGATTGTTTCATATAAATGCAATCATACTTTAGTGTCTGGCTTCTTCTGTAATATTTTAAAATTAATTCATTTTGTAATATATCAGCATTCACTACTTTTCATTGCCACATAATATTCCATTGTATGGCTATACCATACTTTATCCACTTATCAGTCAATATGAACATTTAGATTGCGTCCAATATTTGGATAGTAAGAAAAATATTGCTGAAAACAGTGTACAAGTTTTAATGTGGATGTGCGCCTTTATTTCTCTTGGGTGTATACCTAAGAGTGCAACTGCTGTGCCATATGGTTAAGTGTCTACCATTTTGAAGAACTGTGAAACTATTTATACCAAAGCAACAGAACTATTTTTTATCCCAATTAGCAATGAATGAACTGGGGTTCCAATTACTCTATACCCTCACCACAACTTAGTATCTGCCTTCTTGGTTAAAGCCAATCTAGTGAGTATGAAGTGGTATCTCTTTGTGGTTTTGACTTACATGTCCTTGACGTTTAGTGTTAACAAGCATCCTTTCATTTCTGGCCATTTACATGTCTTTTTTAGAGATATCTGTCAATTCAGGGTCCTGCTAGGATCTCAATGTCTTTGTCACCCCAAAATTCCTATGTTGAAAAGGAATGCTTACTAAATGGTATTGGGAGGTGAGACCATCAGTGGGTGGTAACATCATGAGGGCAAAGTCCTCATGAATGGATTAGTTTAGCACCCCCTTAAAAAGGGGGCACCGGCGAGATCCCTTATCCCTTGTACTGCCTGAGGGCATAAGTCTGCCATCCAGAAGAGGGCCCTCACTGACCATGCCAGCAACCTGGCATTGGACTTCCAAGCCTCCAGAACTGTGAGAAATAAAAATTTTTATAAATAAGCTAATAAAGTAAGTACACTTTTTAGTAAGCTATTTAGCACTCAGTTTGTGCTATTTTGTAACAGCAGCCAAACTAATTAAGACAGATCTTCTGCCCAGTTTTTAGGTGAGTTATCTTCTTTGTGATGAGTTTTGAGACTTCTTTATATATTCTGAATACAAATCCTTAAGATACTTTGTAAATATCTCCCCCAACTCTGTGGGCTGACATTTCACTTTTTAATGGTTGATTTTTCAGCACAGATGTTTTTAAGTCCAATTTATCTACTTTTTCTTTTGTCACCTCTTGGGGGTGTATTTAAGAAGGCCTGGTCCTATAAAAGTTCGTGAAAATATATACTCCAATGTTTTCTTTAAAGAGTTTTATAGTTCTAGCTCCTACATTTAGGTATATGATCCATTTTGAGTTCATTTTTATGTATGATGTGAGGAAGAAATACAACTTTATCTTTCCTGCATGTTGTTCCAATTGTGACTATTCATTCCCCACTGAATGGTCCTTGCCCTCTTGTTGAAAGGCAATTAACTATACATGTGTGGGTTTATTTCTGGAAACTCAGCTTTATTCCATTGACTGATGTATCTATCCTATGCCAGTTTTCCCATTTTTTGATTACTGTAGCTTTGCAGTAAGTTTTCAAAAATCAAGAAATATGAGTCCTATGACTTTTGACTATTCTAGGTCCCTTGAAACCCATATGAATTTTAGGATAGGCTTGCCAATTTCTATTAAAAGCTACCTGGAATTTTGATATAGATTGTACTGAATCTACAGATCAATTTGGGAGTACTGCCATCTCAACAATATTAACTTTTCTAGTCCATGAACATGGGATTTCTTTCTATTTATTTAGGTGTTTTTACTTTCTTAACTTCTTTTATTGAATTTATCCCTAAGTATTTTATTATTTTTAATGCTATTTTAAATGGAGTTATTTTCTTCATTTTTGGATTAGTTGAAATTATATAGAAATACAGTTGGTTTCTATATATTGATCATATATCCTGGAACTCTGCTGAACTTATCCATTTGTCTTTTTCTGTGTGTATGTATTCCTTAGGATTTTCTAATTGAAGATTTTCCATATATAAGATCACAGAACCTGCAAATAGGGATAGTTTTTCATTTCTAATTTAGATGCCTTTTATTTTCCCATCTAATTGCTCTAACAAGAACGTCCAGTACAATGTTGAAAAGAAATAATGAAAACAGACATCTTTGTCTTGTTCCTGTGTTTAGAGGGAAAGTATTTAGTCCTCCTTCACTAAGTATGAGACCAGTTGTGGGTTTTCAGATATTCATAATCAGGCTGAGGAGGTTTCTTTCTATTCCTAGCTTGTTGAGTGTTTTTAACAAAGGACAACAGATTTTGTGAAATGCTTTATTTGTGCCCACTCAGATGTCATGTGGATTTTGTCCTTTATTCTGATTGATACGGTGTATTATAGTAAGTGATTTTCAAATCAACACAGCACGTCTGGGGTAACAGCACTGGTCATGACGTTTAAACTGCTGGATTTGGTTTATAGTATTTTGCTGAGGATCCTTATGTCTATATTCATAAGTGATATGGATTTTTCATTTTTGTTTCCTGTGATATCTTTGGTTTATGTATCAGGGTAGTACTGGCCCTCCCACCAAAATCTCCACTTTTTCCAAGACTGCTTTTAGGCTTGAACTTCTCCAGTCTGTCCCCAATAAGATCATTTCCTTTGGAGAGAATTTTTGAGCTCTCTGTTCTTATGGCCTGTCTCTCGGCCACTGCTCTGGAGCCGGGGCTGGGAACTGTGGTCTTCTCTTAGAATGATTCCTCTACTTTGTGAGTGGGGCACTGGAGGGATGCAGTTGCCTCCAATTATTCAGCTTGCCTCAAATGGCGTAAAACCTCTCCCTTATGAGCAAGATGCTGTGAGAACAATCAGAGCCCCAGTATTCAAAGGTTGCTGAAACAGGCAACGAATGGGGGCTGAGTGGAGGAAGTGAGCCTCCTCATGTCCTGGAACCGAACCTCTGCGCTATAGAGCTGGTAGAACTGGGAGGATGAGAACTGCTGACGACCTGTCTTTCCCAGGGAGATGCTGCAGCCCCTTAACTGGGGGCTGGTGGGGAGCAGCAAGTTGTAGCCCAAGTGCTACAGAAATCACTGTTGTTACTGCAACTTAATATATATTTTCTTAAATAAATGTTTCTTCATTTTCCTCTACAGTCATAGACACACACAGATACCTTTTTTTTCTCTTTAATAACTTTCACCAATTATGTTGTTTTGCTGGGAATTGGGACTGTGCAGCTCCCCATACTGCTTTTCCAAAAGTCACTACTCAATTCTATTATGTCTTATAATCTTATTATGTGCCAGTTCTTCATTTAAAGAAACCAAGAAAAGAAACAAAGCTATTCTTGGGAATTCTAAATTTTGTTCCTACCATAAATTATAGAACATTTTAAAACACTTATCTATTTCGAGATATGAGGGGAAACAACTAAAGAAATTGAGGTTATAATTCTATTTTTTTCTAGCATAAATTTCAAGGTTATTCTGCTCCTGCTTAAAAAGTGTTCAAATATCATAACTGGAAAAACAACAAAAAGACAAAAATAGATATATTTAGTCATAATTTTGTGACTGACATATTTCAAGGGAAAATGTCAGATTGTTCTCTTCTAGCTTAAGTAAAATGTTAAGTAGTAAAAGACTGTAGGAGAAAATACAAACCCTTTTCTCTTCTGAGCAGGTACTGCTAACAGCTTGGGATAAATATAGTTTTAGACCTTTTTCTATGCAGACATTAAAAACATACAGGGGCTTCCCTGGTGGCTCAGTGGTGAAGAATCTGCCTGCCAATGCAGGAGACGTGGGTTCAATCCCTGATCCGGGAGGATCCCACATGCTGCAGAGCAATTAAGCCCATGTGCCACAACTACTGCGCCTGTGCTCTAGAGCCTGGGAGCCACAGCTCCTGAAGGCCGCGTGCCCTAGCGCCTGCGCTCCGCACCAAGGGAAGCCACTGAATGAGAAGCCCCGGCACCACAACCAGAGAGCAGCCCACCACTCGCCACCACCAGAGAAAAGCCCGTGCAGCAGTGAAGACCCAGCACAGCCAAAAATAAGTGAATGGTAAGAAAATAGTTGGTTTTGTTCTCTTGCAAAAAAGATCATATACTGTTCTACAACTTGCCTTTTTTCCACTTAATATAATGGGCATCCATCATTTCAGGAACCTATACAGAAATAACTCCTTCCTTTTCTTGTTTGCCAACATTTCATAATGTGGGTTTATCACAACTCTCTTGTTAGGTATTAAGTTTTTCATTATAATCTTTTGCGAAGCATTGTGGTACCGACAGCTTTGTATACTTTATATTTGCAAAACAGAGCATTTTAATGTTTCTTCTATGAACTGCCTACTGATACCATTTACTCATTGAACTACTGGATTGTCCGTGGTTTCTTATGGACTCATAAAGCTTCTGAATACTGGATAACCTTTTAAACCCCTTGTAAAAATATGTTCTATATATAAAAAACTGCAAATAAAGCCAAAGTCTTTGTACAAGCCAAAAGCTTGTACCCATATAATTGAAATTATCATCTACACAAACACATCTGCTATACAGAATTTACTCTCCAAACACCTCACCAAATTAGTATCTGACAGACAGACTGTAAGAATCACACAAAAAAGCCACTCCAGCTCAACTGGACATCTGATAAACAGGTTGGTACAACAAATAAATTTGAAATAAAATGGAAAAAAGCCTGAGGAGATACTAAAAGTGAATGAAAGATTTTAAAAACAAAGCAAAATAATTAATCTCATCTCCTCAATTCTATTTTTCCCTCAGGCATCCATTTTTATTTATTTACTGCTAAACAGTATTCTACTGTGTGGATGGACTGTACAGTAATTTGCTTATGCAGTCACTTGTGGATGGATATTTGGTTGTTTCCAGTTTGAGTCTTTTATGTCTTTATTTTACTTACTGAAATTTCTCCATGCGACATACAGAGGTTCTCCTGGTTCCTGATGAAGGTTGATATTATCCCATAACAGCTGAATATAAACAAGTTTGCTATCCTGGGACAGAGATGACAGGGGAAGCTAAAAAAGATCAATAGAAAGTATTAGTACCCTAAGCACAGTAGTAACTAAGCATAATAGTAAGTACCAGTGGACCTAGCAAAGCTTGATTATATAAAACAAATGAGTCCTTTTTAAAATTCTAGACCTGGAGTGCGGCATAGCAGAGAGCCCTTCCTCCTAGGACACAGGGCGCAGCTAGAAAGGCAGCCGCCCCCTTGCCCATCACGCATTGCACGTTCCTGAGGAATTTAGTGCTAAACCACTCAGATGACTTGCTTCTGAGTCGAGATTTAGTACACAGCAGAGCAGCGACCTCGCTGTGATCTACTAAAAGACAGGCCTCGAGATAAGGGTTTGTAAAAAAAATAAAATTCTAGACCTAAAACCGAAGGAAAATTGTAATTTTTATTTGTATCTAAATACAAATGTTATTATTTTTTGAGGTGCAAGATTCTCATTCTGACTTGCAAGGACTGAGTGACAACTTGGTAACTGGCACAGCAGTCTCGTGAATGTGATTAACCTTCATCACAACAAATTTTAAGGTACGAGAAAGTACAACAGTTACTACTACCTCGCTGTACTGACTAGTACATAAATCAGTCAAAACAGTTTACAAGACTCTAAAAGTTTATTGTGCCTCTGATGTACGTTTGGGGTGGGGGTATCTCTCAGTATGCAGTATCATAAGCTTACTGTCTCCCTGGGAGTCAAGGATGCCAGCTCAAGCAGAGTCAGAGAGCCAGACTGTGGTCTTAGCCCCCCATCACTTATTCAGTATGTGACCTAGCAAAATAACTTCACTAGTTTTTAAATAAAACTGAAAAATGTGGCTAATACAAATCCTTTAAAATAAAGTTGTGAGAATTTCAGCTGGGAATATCTTAAAAAAAATTTTTTTTTTTTTATTTTCTATTGGAGTGTAGTTGATTAACAATGTTGTGACAGTTTCAGGTGGACAGCAAAGTGACTCAATCATACATATACATGTATCCATTCTCCCCCAAACACCCCTCACAGCTGGGAATATTATATTTCAGAATAAAAACTACTTTTCTAGCTACTCCTGCCACTAGAAATGATCATATAACTAAATTTAGGCCAAATGAATACATATGAAAACATTATATGCACATCTAGGAACTATCCCTCAAGAAAGAATATATTCTCCATCCATTTTTCTTTTTACTGCTGGCTGGAATATGGATGCGGTAGCTTGGAAGTAGAGTACAGCTATCCTAGACCGGGTGTAAAACTTGGAAATGGAGGCCACACTGCAAGCAAAAAAGATAGAAGGCTCTCAAGTCTCTAGCATTATACCATCCCTGGACCACCTATCTAAATTTTTAAATGAGAGAGAAATAACCTATGACTTAACACTACCTAACCAAAATGAATACAGTCTAAATATAGAAGTTGGTTCCCTACCTGTACGCCTCCATTACAATGTTCAGAAGTGAGGATAAGTCCTGGCAAGTTACTAGGAAGATCCAAACGCCTGAAATACCAAACGAGGTTCCAGAAAATTATTGGATGTTGATTGATGAATGAGGACGTGTGAATCACTTGATCGCCTTCATTTTCTAGCAAAGATTCAAGTTCTTTGCGAAGCACTAGAGGACTCAAGTAAGGCACAGAAACAGGGGGAGGGTTGGGTCTTTTTCCTAAAGGATCCTTAAAAACAGAAATATAGAAAGAAAATATGATCAATTTTATTATGTATGTTTCAGAGTATGTCTCAATGACAGCACACTTTTCTGTCCTTTCAAACTTATCTCAGGGCCATTAGTACATGTAGAACACCCTGAAGAAAACATAAAAGAAGAAAAAGTACTTAATCATAAATACCCTTAAGTTAAATGATTATGAACAAAAATTATTAATCCATATAGTAGGCCCTATTTTAAACATGAGTTTCTCTTATCACATTAAGAGCAATGCCCTATGTATGACTGATTTTTCCTTTTCAACTTTTTACAAGAAATATTTGCATTTCTGATGTTTCATAATGATACCAAAAAAATCTGACTTTATCTTCCATGTAAAACTCTAAACAGATAAGACCATTTTTTGTGTTAGTATTTCTTGATGAGTCTTTAAAATATATCTAACTTGTTTATACATTTGCAATAAAAACTAAAGAGCAATTTTATAAATCAAATGAAATAATGAAATAATGAAAATAATAAAAAAGAAACCCAACCTAGACTTTTTAAGTTGTGCACAATTAGAATAAAGTGTTTATGACCAATATTAATAAGCACCCATGGTGCCCAGATTGAGATCTCCAAATACAGTTTTTCTCTACAAGGAATGTTTCTTAAAGAAATGACTGATTCAAGGTCTGAAGAAGGAAATATGTAACACCTGAGCATCAAACATCTTGTAATACAAGAAAGCAAGGAAACTTTAAAAGAACTTATACGAAGGTGAAAGCTTCCCTGGTGGTGCAAAGGTTAAAGCGTATGCCTGCAATGTGGTAGACCTGGGTTCGATCACTGGGTCAGGAAGATCCCCTGGAGAAGGAAATGGCAACCCACTCCAGTATTCTTGCCTGGAGAATCCCATGGACACAGAAGCTTGGTGGGCTACAGTCCACGGGTTGCATAGAGTTGGACACGACTGAGCGACTTCACTTTCACTTTCATACAAAGGTGAAAGTCGTTCAGTCATGTCTTACTCTGTGCGACCCCATGGACTAGTTCATGGAATTAGCCAGGCCAGAATACTAGAGTGAGTAGCCTTTCCCTTCTCCAGGGGATCTTCCCAACCCAGGGATCAAACCCAGATCTCCCGCATGGCAGGCACATTCTTTACCAGCTGAGCCACCAGGGAAGCCCAAGAATACTGGAGTGGGTAGCCTATCCCTTCTCCAGTTGGTCTTCCCAACCCAGAAATCAAACCGGGGTCTCCTGCATTATAGGCGGCTTCTTTACTAACTGAGTGATCAGGGAAGACTCACAAAAGCTACTAGAGTTGTGTCAAAAGGAATAAGGCACTAACATGTAGAGGCTTCTAGCTGACCAAAAAAGAAATAAAATAAGCATCAATAAGGGTAACAACAGCAGTAGATGTAAACATAAATGTTTAAACCCATGAGATCATAATGAAACCCTATGCCCCCAGATAATGTATCACCTTGGAGAATGCTAGGAACCCAACTTGTCACTGTGAAGTTTGATAAATAAAAGGAAAAAAGAAAATAAAACATTTATCTTGCTTTTCCAACATAAACTGCATCTTTGGAAAAAATCAGACAAAAGCCATAGGATAAGTTTCTCTTTATAAATATATTTCATATAATAAAGAAGATGACAGAATTAGACTATTGTCATTTTATAGCTCCAAAAGGATAACTTATCTAGGCATTAAGGGGTTAACAGCTGCTAACCCCCACAGAGATAGTTCACGTCCCTCAAGACATACCACTACTGATGAAGTTGCCTTGTAAAAATAAACAAATGAACAAAACAGAACAAAAAACCTGAATCTGATCAAGCTTCGAGCTGCAATTACCAACTTACAGGGTTATATTTAACAAATAAACTACAAGGGAAAAAAAAGAGTCTATAGATTTAAAAAGACCAGAAAGCAGATCACTAATTACAAAGCATTATTTGATCCTGATTCCTCAAACTGCAAAGCACACATACTTGACATTTTTGAAACCACTAGAAATTCCAAGGAAGACTGAATGATCCTGATAGCATTTGTTATTTCCTGGTTCTGATAATGGCACTTTTTTGTTTGTTTGACCTTTGGCCGTACCATGTGGCAAGTAAGATAGTAATTACCTGACCAGGGACTGACCTGCACCCCTTGCATTGGGAGTGTGGAATCTTAATGAATGAACCAACAGCATTACATTTTTAAGAGTCCTTATCTCTTAGAGATAAATACTGAAATATTGACAAATGGAGTATATGTTTGAAATTTGCTTCAGATGGATCTACAAAAGAGCTGAATGAGGGCATACATGACAGAAAAATGTTGTAAGCTGAAAATCATGGAAGCTGGATGGTGCCACAGAAGGACTCACTATACTCCTCTGTTTATTTGTGTAATTTTTGAAATCTGAAAGTTCTTAGCCTGCTTATGAAAATGTATCACTTTTCACATGATTAAAAAAACCTATTACAGAAGAAGATGCTATTTTAATAAATGAACACACAAGTATACATGAACACACAGTATAATTATAATGTTGTTACATACCACAACTTCCTGCAGACTGTTTGGAAGACTAACTGTTGAAATGCCATGAAACGGTCGCTGGGAAAAGTCCATATTTTGCAAGGGACCTCCAACACTGTGACTTCTAGTCAAAGACACATTTCGTCTTGATAAACTATTAGGCACAGGTGAAACTTTCATAGTTTGGACATCTCCGCTGGCTTTCATTATTTCATCACTTAAAAAAATGAAGAAATGCTGTGGTTAGATTGGTTTAAACAATCTAAATCTGTAGAGCTAGAGTATTTTCTACAATAAAGTTTGAATGTACTGAATATATCTGAGAAGAGTCAGTACTGCCTTATAGGAATTAATTTTTCTTCAGGGATTTTTGTAAAATCAGTCAGAAAAACAGGATGAAGTGGATGATCTGATGAAGGGTAGGAAGAGGGTATACGGTTAAGTATTATGGTATTATTTTTAAAAGACTAAGTGCCCATTCACGTGCTCTATGAAACATTATTTCACCTTTATTAAACAAAATCACCTGGAAGTATGTATAATGCATCCAAGTAAGTAATGTAGATTCACTGTCAAGTATTTAATCTCTACTAGGCCATGACCTGGGTTTCCCTTGTGGCTCTCAGCTGGTAAAGAATCTGCCTGCAATGCGGAAGACCTAGGTTTGATCCCTGGGTTAGGAAGATCCCCTGAAGACGGGAAAGGCTACCCACTCCAGTAGTCTGGCCTGGAGAATTCCATGGACTGTGTAGTTATGGGGCTGCAAAGAGTCGGACAAGACTGAGTGACTTTCACTTTCAGGCCATGACCTACCTAAGAACAGAGGTCAGATTTTATTTACATTTTTATTTTTAGTGTTTAGCATAATGCTGAGCATACAATAGGCTCTCAATAAATATTTGAATCAATATTTAAGAGTTAAAGGTATACTTCACTGTAAAGAGAGTATATATCTGGAAACTGCCAATGACTACACTGAAAGGGAAAATACTTTTTACTGTTGGGAAGTTCATTTTTAGAAAAGACCACTGTGAAACAGTAAACAGTATTAAAAATGGTCTATCATTAGATTCATTCATTAGATATTTAAACAATGTGAAAATCACTCAGTCTTCTCCAGGCCAGAATACGGGAGTGGACAGTCTTCAAAGTTACCTTATTAAAAATGCCAGAACTTATGTCTATGTCAGCCAGGTTGTATTTAAAGATGAAATTTTTACAGGGGCATCCAATTTTTTATGAAGAGTTCTCTGAATTCTATGGTACCTTGATTCAACTGCAGAGCTTGTTTCTTCAGTAATGGTCTGGTTATGTTTTGGCAAATCCATAAAGTTGATCAGGTCAGGTTCTGCCGAACTGGATATGGGTTTGTGCTCCAAAGGTTCACTTGCCAATGGAATGCTGCCACTTTGTAAACTGTCACCAGAGGTACTTGGTTTCAGGAAAAAGCTAAATATGGACCCGTCCAAAAAAAAAAAGAAAGTATAAAAAAGTCTATAAAAATCCTAGAATCCTCCAAATGTCATCATATTTACAATCATTGTATGAATTATACAAATCCATAGAAATACTGCCTATTTCAAACACACACATACACACACTCTTGCTCTCATTCTCTCTTCTTCTCTTGTCTGAAACTTTTCAAATGAAAAGATCCAGAGCAGGTCACTATAGTTCAATACAAGATCCCTTCAGTTTTTGAGAGACACTAAAGAAAGCTATGAAGGAAGTTGGAAAGCAAAATATTTCATTAATTTTCTTAGTTAAAAAAATAAAGAATAGCATTTTAACATGTATTAACCTATAACTATTTATAATACCCTTCCCCCCGCTTAAGAATCTCCACTTTTGTCTTTAGTCATTCTATCTCCCCTCTATTAATTCAGTAATTTATTTTCATCTTCTCTCTTTCTTTCTCCTTCTGGGTGGGGATGGGGTGAGAACTTTGCCTTGCAAGGGACATAAAGAGTGCTTTCTGAAGTCATAATAATGTTCTGTATCTTGATTTGCAGAAATCAAATTTACCTTAAATGAAAAAAAACTGTAAATAAATACTGAACTCTAGTTAATGATATGAATGCTCAAGTCTTTGGGGGAAAGGTATTTTTATTATTAATAATATAATATTACTACATATTATTATTACTAATAGGCCATACTGAGAAGCATGCAAGGATTTTAGTTCCCTGACCAGGGCTGAACTAGGTCTCCTGCAAAGCACAGAGCCCTAACCACTGGACTGCCAGGGAATTCCACCCCCCTCCCCCCTATCTACATCTCATTTTAAACAAATAAAAATATAAGATGGACTGGTGGAAGGATGGAAGAATAGATAGGTGATAAAGCAAGCAATGTAAATTAACTAAGAATATAGGGGTGGATATTTGGGTGTACTGTAAAAAAAAAATCTTTAATTAAACTTGGCCATAAGTAGGAATTTTCCATAATGACATACTGGGGAGGAAGATTAATAATGCTGGTTTATATTCAATTAGAAAATATAAAATAAGATACTACAAAAGCTTAGGAAACACAATTAACAAAAAAGTACAAAATTTATGGAGAATAATTTAAAACTCTATTTAAAGAAGATCTAAAACAGGGAGATACATACCATGCTCATAGGAGAATAATACTAAAGATGTCCATTTCCCCAGAAATAAGCTACAAATCTATTTGAATCCCATGAAAACTTAAGATGGACTTTTTCTGTGGGGGAGGACTCAAAGTTACTCTAAAGTTTTATATGCATAACCAGATAACTATAAGAAATTTCTAAAGGGGGAACTTACCCTACCAACCAGACATAACATAAATATAGTAATAAAAATAATACAGTATTGACAGAACACAGAACCAGAGTGAGGTATACATAGGAACTTGATATATGATAAAGGTGATACGACATATAATATTAATGAAGGAAGGATGTAAAACTGGCTCATTATATGGAGAAAAATAAACCTGGATCTCTATGATCATATACAAACGTAGACTACGGATGTATTTAAAACCTAAATACCACAGGGAAAATATAAAGGTTAACAGAAGAACATTAGGAAAAGATTTTCATGTACTACAGATGGGAATCTTTGGAATCTTGTTTAAAAAGATTTCAAATGCACAGATCATAAGGTGGAAAACTAATGCACGATAATAACATCAAAACTGGTCATTTCTCTTCAAGGAATTAATATCAAGAATATTCAAGACAGGAATTCCCTACCAGTCTAGTAGTTGGGACTCTGTACTTCTAGATCAGCCCTGGGATTTCTTTGGAGGGAATGATGCTGAAGCCGAAACTCCAGTACTTTGGCCACCTCATGCAGAGTTGACTCATTGGAAAAGACTCTGATGCTGGGAGGGATTGGGGGCAGGAGGAGAAGGGGACGACAGAGGATGAGATGGCTGGATGGTATCACTGACTCAATGGACGCAAATCTGAGTGAACTTTGGGAGTTGGTGATGGACAGGGAGGCCTGGCGCGCTGTGATTCATGGGGTTGCAAAGAGTAGGACACGACTGAGCGACTGAACTGAACTGAACTCTCACTGCCTAGGGCCTGGGTTCCATCCCTGGTCAGGGAACTAAGATCCCACAAGTGGCATGGTGCAGCCAAGAAAAAAAAAAAAAAAAGTCAAGACAGATCAACAAGAAAAAGAAAAATAAATACAAAAATGAGTAAAAGCAAGTGACATCTGCAAAGTGGCACAGTGGAAAGCTACCTTTATCTTGCCCCTTCAATTTACAAACAGTAAAACATCAACAATGCAACAAAGGTACCTCTGTCTAATACACTGGAGATTCCCACACACCTGTACATCTAAAGGTGGATGGACTAGAACACATAGCGGAGGCAAAACTGAAGGAAAAGCACAAGTACAGCCTCCAGTCTTGGCTTTCTGCTCCGGCAAGCTGAGTCTGCAGCCTCAGAAAGCCTAGCAGCAGTGGAGGTAAGTGCACACAACGCCAGCTTCCCAGGGGCAGCAGCGCCTGTCACGACAGGTAACTGAGTGGCAAAGGGGCTTTGGACCTCATCCCTCTGGCCACTGAGGAACTCACAACTCTGGCCTCCTGCCCCAGCTTCCCACGCCAGTGGAGCCCACGAACCTTAGAAAATCAGATGACCACTACCAGCAGTGGCAGAGCCTGCAACCCAGGGGATTCCAGACAAGGGGGAAGAGCTCATCATCCCAACGCACCAGGCTCGTAAGACCCCAGCAACACTGGCAGCAGCGAAGCACCAATGACCCCAAGGCCCAAAAAGCAATGATGAGGTCACAAGGCCACACCTCTGACGGAGGCAGTGGAGTGTGGAAAATGCAAACTCAAATATAATAGAGGCAGTTCAGGTAAGAGGATCCAAAGACTTGTGCTATTAATATACCACCACCTACTGGAAAACAAGAGGCGTCTATTTTTTGACCAGCTGAATTATCAGAATCAAGCAGAAAGGTGTTCAGTACTTCAGATATGTTGGCAAGGGGAACAACTCATCAAGCATCATGAAGCACCAGAGTAACATGTATCCTCCCCACACACACACAAAATTACACTCCCCCAGAACCCAAACTTAAAGCTATAAATATTGCAATCTAACTGATTAAGATAATGCAAAATAGCTGTAATAAAGAAACTCAGTTAAGCTAAAAGGAAATTCAGGCAGTTCAATCTCAGAAATGAAATTACTAAACAGAGAGAATACTCTATAAAGCAAAGAGTATCTGGGATGACTAGGTATAAGATAGGCTCAAGGATGTATTGTACAACATGAGGAATACAGTCAATATTCTGTAGTAACTGTAAATGGAAAATAAAAATTGTATAAAAATAATAATAGAAAAGCAAAACTCCCACATAAGACAACACCCCATGACTTGCTGTCTCTAGAAGACTCACCTCAGCTCCAAGGACAAATGTAGACTACATGTGAAGGAAAAGAATATGATATTCCAAGAAAACTGCTGCCAAAAAGTGGGTACAGCCCTACCCTTATCAGACAAAACAGACTTCAAACCAAAAAAGGCAATGAAGGACAAAAATGGATAGTAAATAATGATAAATATTTATCATTTATTAACCTCAGATATGCAGATGACACCACCCTTATGGCAGAAAGTGAAGAGGAACTAAAAAGCCTCTTGATGAAAGTGAAAGAGGAGAGTGAAAAAGTTGGCTTAAAGCTCAACATTCAGAAAACGAAGATCATGGCATCTGGTCCCATCACTTCATGGCAAATAGATGGGGAAACAGTGGAAACAGTGTCAGACTTTATTTTGGGGGGCTCCAAAATCACTGCAGATGGTGACTGCAGCCATGAAATTAAAAGACGCTTACTCCTTGGAAGAAAAGTTATGACCAACCTAGATAGCATATTGAAAAGCAGAGACATTACTTTGCTGACTAAGGTCCATCTAGTCTAGGCTATGGTTTTTCCAGTGGTCATGTATGGATGTGAGAGTTGGACTGTGAAGAAGGCTGAGTGCCGAAGAATTGATGCTTTTGAACTGTGGTGTTGGAGAAGACTCTTGAGAGTCCCTTGGACTGCAAGGAGATCCAACCAGTCCATTCTGAAGGAGATCAGCTCTGGGATTTCTGTGGAGGGAATGATGCTAAAGCTGAAACTCCAGTACTTTGGCCACCTACCTCATGCAAAGAGCTGACTCATTGGAAAAGACTCTGATGCTGGGAGGAACTGGGGGCAGGAGGAGAAGGGGACGACAGAGAATGAGATGGCTGGATGGCATCACTGACTCGATGGACATGAGTCTGAGTGAACTCCAGGAGTTGGTGATGGACAGGGAGGCCTGGCGTGCTGCAATTCATGGGGTCACAAAGAGTTGGACAGAACTGAGCGACTGAACTGAACTGAATGATAAATAATATTCATCAAGAAGACATATTATTAATATATATGCACCATATTATTAATATCTAGAAACACCAAAATATATTAAAAAGTACCAGATCTAAAGAGAGAAATTGACTAACACAGTAAGAGACTTTTTAATACCCTATTTACATCAATGGATAGATCAACCAGACAAAGAGGAAAACAACCTTAAATGAAACCTAAGATCAGAAGAATTTGATAAATATATATAGAACATTCCATCCAAATGCATTAGAATACACATTCTTCTCAAGTATACATGGAACTTTCTCAAGGATACACCATATGTTGAGACAGAAAACAATGCTCAATAAGTAAATAAAACTTAATAAATAAAAGAAGACTGAAATCATATGAAGTTATCTTTTCTAATCACAGTGGTATGGAACTGGAAATCAACAATAAGAAAGCTGAAAAAAATCACAAATATGTGGCTAATGAACAATATGCTACTGAAACACTGGTTTAATGAAGAAATCAAAAGAGAAACAAAAATTTACCTGAAGACAAATGAAAATGTGACATACCAAAAATCTATGAGATGCTGCAAAAACAGTACTAAGAGGGAAGTTTAGAGCAATACAGGGCTGCTTCCAGAAACAAGAGAAATCTGAAATAAACAACTTAACCTTACATATAAAGGAACTAGAAAAAGAACAGGGAGTTCCCTGGTGGTCCAATGGTCAGGACTCCGTGCTTTCACTGCCAGGGCCCCAAGTTGGATGCCTAGTCGGGGAACTAAGATCCCAGAGATCACAGGGCACAGCCAAAAATAATGTAAGAAGAAGAACAAACAAACCCCAAAGTCAGTAGAAGGAAAGAAATAAATAATAAAGATCAGAGTGGAAATAAATGAAAGGGAAAATGAAGTCGCTCAGTCATGTCCGACTCCTTGCGACCCCGTGGACTATAGCCTACCAGGCTTCTCCGTCCATGGGATTCTCCAGGCAAGAATACTGGAGTGGGTTACCATTTCCTTCTCCAGGGCATCTTCCCGACCCAGGGATCGAACCCGGGTCTCCTGCATTGGAGGCAGACGCTTTAACCTCTGAGCCACCAATGGGTGAGACTAAAATGACAACAGAAAGTATCGGTGGAACTAAAAGCTGGTTCTTAAAAAGATAAACACAACAGACAAATCGTTAGCTATACCAAGAGAACTCTGATAAATACAATCAGAAACAAAAAGAAAATAACAAAGGGCACCAGAGGAATACAAAGGATTACAAGAATATTTTAAAAACCAGCTATATACCAACAAACAGGACAACCTAGAAGAAATGTACAATTTCTTGGATTTGTACAACCTTCCAAGACCGAATCATGAAGAGAAGATTTGAACTGATTCAGTGTTAGTACAGTCTGAAGCAGTAATCAAAAAGCCTCTAAAAAACAAATGGCCAGGACCAGGCAGTGTCACAAATAAATTCTACCAAACATCTATAGATTTAATACCTATTGTTTTCAAACTATACTGAACAATTAAAGAGGAGGGAATACTTTCTAACTCATTTTACAAGGCCAACATCACCCAGATGCCGAAATCAGATAAAGACCACACAAAGTAAGAAAACCATAGGTTGGTATCTCTGATGTACAAAGATGCAAAAATCCTCAACCAAATACCAGCAAACCAAATGCAACAATACATTAAAAGGATCATATACCGTGATCAAGTGGGATTTATCCATGGGATGCAAGGGTGGTTCAACATCTGCAAATCAATCAATGTGATACATACATTAACAAAATGAAGGATAAAAAATATGATCATCTCAACAGGTGCAGAAAAAGCAGCTGACAAAACCAATCATCCATTTATAATAAAAACTCTCCACAAAGTGGATATAGAAGGAATATAGCTCAACAAAATAAAGGTTATATATGACAAGTCCCCAGCTAACATCATTATCAAAGGTGAAAAGCTGAAACATAACACAGAACTCCTAGCCACAGAAATTAGGCAAAAAAGAGGAAAAAAAGCCATCCAATTTAGAAAGGAATAAGTAAAACTCATTGTTTGCAGGTGACATGATTTTATATCTAGAAAACCCTAAAGAATCCACCAAAAAACTATTAGTAATAAATTAGTGAAGTTGCAGGGCATAAAACCAATAAAAACCTGTTGCATTTCTATATACTAATGAGCTAGCAGAAAGGGGAACTGAGAAAACAATCCCATTTACAATCACCATAAGAAGAAAAAAAAAAATGTAAGTACTTAGGTCAGCAGTTACCAAACTCTCAATTACTTAATGACTGATTATAGATCAGTTAATCTCTTTTCTAATGCCTAGAATTAGTCATTTCACATTACAGAGCACCACTATAAAGGGGCAACAAGTCCAGAGCACGTAATCAAGGTCATTAAGGCAGAAAAATTAATAACTAATGTTAGAATTTTAAATTTATAATAACTGATATATAACCTATAGAGTTTAGCTCCAAAAATTAACTATTAATAATAATCATTTGTTAAATAACATGGAAGAACAGCCTCCTACAATATTAGTATTTTCTCTCAAATACTGAAAATGAAGGAGGGCAAGGAAAGGAATATCTGGAGCACACCACGACTACTTCACTCTTCTGCCTTTTAGAGGGTACTTACCTCTCTAAGGGAGCTTTTACAATACTAACCTTGCAGAGCCTCTCAAGTCTTTAAATTCTATATTGAGAAGAGGCAAGAAGTTGCTTTTACAGAAGGGACAGGCTGTATTCAAATTTGAATCATCTGCCATCCATCCAGCCATAATTTCTTCATCATAAACTAAAGCTCCACAAACTCTGCACTGTGAACAACTTGACATCAAAACCTAAGAGCAGAAGAACACACATACTGAAAACCACTACAGTGAATAGTGGTCTTAACAGTCTTCATACTCTTAACAGTCCATCCTCTTGAGACAAACACAGAATTGTATTTATTCTGTGATCACATTTGAAATTAGTAACAGAACAATTACTGTACAGGTAAAACTACTAGCTTATTGCCTTGTTTACATAAGACACCAGGGAAATTCAACAAAATGACTTATTTTATTATTCTGTCCATAAAGGTATCATAGAATTCTGTTAAAATGCCACTCTGAAATAAAAATACATTTACTGCCACTTTATTATGGGCTGAATATAGAACTTTTACCTCCATTGCACAATTCTGATAGATGCTGGACATGCTGGTGTTTGGAGAAGAACCATGATCTGACTTTTCAAATTCCTGCCCTTTTATGCCTCTTGGAAATGGAAGTTCACCTAGAGAGAAACAAACATCATAACATACATTATGTATGAAAATGTCCTTATTCTTTGGAAATGCATTTTTAGGGGGAAATACCATGAAGTCTACAATTTATTTTCAAATGGTTTAGTATCAAAATGTACTTATGTACATTTAACAATAGTTAATTAAATCTAGGTGGAAAATATATGATTGTTCACTATATGATTCTTTCAATTTTTTAAAGTATTGGAAATTTTTCATAATAAAAAGTTGGAAAAAAAAGTTGAATAAAATTACAATTAAAAAAAATAACACAGAACTAGATTTCAGAAACATTGCAAAGAAATTCTCAAACTCTAGTAAATAACTGATTCGCCTGGAAAGCTGGTCAAAAATATATATTCTTAAAGTCCCATTCCACAGATTAAGTCTCAAAAGTTTTAGCCTAGGGCTTGGGTATTTGTATATACTTATAAACAAATACCCCAGGTGATTTTGAGATACACTAAAGTTTGAGAACTAATGATACAATCCACAAATATACATAAATAAAAATAAACTCAGTGGATTTCCCAGGCAAAAATGCTGGAGTGGGTTGCCATTTCCTTTTCCAAGGGATCTTCCCAACCCAGGAATTGAACCCACATCTCCGGCACTGCAGGCAGATTCTTTACCACTCAGCCACCAGGGAAGCCACAGTTTGATTCCACTCAGTACTTTAAGATCTTATAAAATAACAGTGGTTAATATGGTATGGCTATACACAAATCTATCCGATCATCTCGACAAATGGGGGTGTATGGTACAGGGATAAGAATTATGGGCATATAAATCAGAAGAGAGGACAATCCTCCCCCTTACCTGGTGAGTAATGCAGTTTTCCTACATCTCCACTGCTGCTACTACTGCCGAGGCTTGTGTTGCTCTGGGTAAGTTCACTGGGGACCAACCCTGAGATACTCGTATTAGGTGATATATTCTCTCCCAAAATATGGTCTTCAAGGCCAGCTGGGAAGCTGTAATCTCTATTTGTTTCCTCCTTTAATTGGAAAAAATAAAATCCCACATACATACATAAGATCTTCTCCAATGAGAATATATTCACTCTATCCTTTCAGAATTAAATTCATCTATAATTCTTAAATCATCACCATATGTTCTGAAACCTTGACCTCTTTCTATTATTTGGAATTTCTCTTCCATACTCTTAAGACATTCAAGCAATGACCTATGCCTTAAGATCATGCTGCGACCCTAGTATATATTAGGACTGTGGAGTTTATCCCAATATTCAAACTATAAAATGAAAGAACTCTAGGAGCTCGCTGTGTCCAATGTAATCAGAGATCCCAGTACAAACAGAGTAGGGGCTTGAGAGTCAAGAGAGCCAGACTGTGATCCTGGTTCCCCATTACATACTGTGATCCTACAGAAATGATCCTACAGATATGACAACTTCCTTTTTAATTATGTTATCTGAAAAATGTGGATAATATGAGTACATTAAAATCAGATAATTGTGAGAATTTTTGTTGGCAATATGATTATTCTGAAAACAACCATCATTATTAGAGTAAAACATGAACAAATTTCTGAACACTGTAACTGTTGATTACAGTAACTGTAATGCTTTAAGTGATTGCTGATGCTTTAAGATAGAAAACATTTCACTAAGCAGTTTCCTTTTTAATTTTTGCTTTAAAGAAGACGTATAGGCCTTCCTTATTATAAAACTACTTCTGGATATACATCCAGAAAAAAACAGAAACACTAATTCAAAAAGAGACAGGCACCCCAATGCTCATAGCAGTGCTATATAAAATAGCCAAGACATGGAAGCAACCCAAGTGCTTATCGACAGATGACAGGATCATGCAGATGTGATAAACACACACACACACACAATGGAATGTTACTCAGTCATTTAGAATAAATGAAAAATTGCCATCTGCAGCAACATGGATGGACTGCGTATTATGGCTAGTGCAATAAGTAAGAGAAAGAGCAACACTGTATGATATCATTCATATGTGGAATCTGTAAGTAACACAAATGAATGTATATACAAAACAGAAACAGACTCACAGAAATAGAAAACAAACTTGCGGTTACCAAAGAGTAAGGGGAGAGGGGCAAATCAGGGTTATGGATTTAACACATACAAACTACTTTACATAAAACAGATAAGCAACAAGAATTTACTGTCTAAGAAATAGTATGTGGTTTAAAAAAACTAAGGGAATTAACATGATACAGTATTAACAAAAGTACAGATTTTGTTCAAATTTCACAAAATTTTATGCTAGTGTCTATTATTTGTTTTCACACTTTATTCAAAATTCCATGTTGTATTTAGTTGCATGGAACAGCTTCAGCTACATGCAACAAAGTCTGGTAAACTCTCTTTTATTATTATGTTACAAATATTTTCTAATTTTCCTTGTTATAGTTTCTTTGATACACCCATCATTTAAAAGCGGACATTTCCAATTACATAGGTTTTTAAAGTATCTTTGAGATTTCTCATTTTGATACTAATATTCTCATTCAAATGCTTTTTTCTCTGCAATCACTCTGTATTTTTTCAGTCTTTTAACTTTAACGAGGATTTCATGGCTAAGCCAAAGATCTCTCTGGGTAAATGTCACATTGCACTTGAAAATATGTAGGGTATTTTCAAATACCTTTTGATATTGATTTCTAACATAATTCCATAATGGTAAAATAATAGCAAGGAGAGATAAGAAAGCCTTCCTCAGCAATCAACGCAAAGAAACAGAGGAAAACAACAGAATGGGAAAGACTAGAGATCTCTTCAACAAAATTAGAGATACCAAGGGAACATTTTATACAAAGATGGGCTCAATAAAGGACAGAAATGGTATGGACCTAACAGAAGCAGAAGATATTAAGAAGAGATGGCAAGAATACACAGAAGAACTGTACAAAAAAGATCTTCATGACCCAGATAATCATGATGGTATGATCACTCACACTCACCTAGAGCCAGACATCCTGGAATGTGAAGTCAAGTGAGCCTTAGGAAGCATCAGTATGAACAAAGCTAATGGAGGGGATGGAATTCCAGCTGAGCTCTTTCAAATCCTGAAAGATGATGCTGTGAAAGTGCTGCACTCAATATGTCAGCAAATTTGGGAAACTCAGCTGTGGCCACAGGACTGGAAAAGGTCAGTTTTCATTCCAATCCCAAAGAAAGGCAATGCCAAAGAATGTTCAAACTACCGCACAACTGCACTCATCTCACACGCTAGTAAAGTAATGCTCAAAACTCTCTAAGCCAAACTTCAGCAATATGTGAACCATGAACTTCCAGATGTACAAGTTGGTTTTAGAAAAGGCAGAAGAACCAGAGATCAAATTGCCAACCTCCACTGGATCATTGAAAAAGCAAGAGAGTTCCAGAAAAACATCTATTTCTGCTTTATTGACTATGCCAAAGCCTTTGACTGTGTGGATCACAATAAACTGTGGAAAATTCTGAGAGAGATGGGAATACCAGACCACTTGACCTGCCTCTTGAGAAATCTGTATGCAGGTCAGGAAGCAACAGTTAGAACTGGATGTGGAACAACAGACTGGTTCCAAATAGGAGAAGGAGTACATCAAGGCTATATATTGTCACCCTGCTTATTTAACTCATATGCAGAGTACATCATGAGAAACGCTGGGCTGGAAGAAGCACAAGATGGAATCAAGATTGCCGGGAGAAATATCAATAACCTCAGATATGCAGATGACACCACCCTTATGGCAGAAAGTGAAGAGGAACTAAAAAGCCTCTTGATGAAAGTGAAAGAGGAGAGTGAACAAGTTGGCTTAAAGCTCAACATTGAGAAAACTAAGATCATGGCATCCAGTCCCATCACTTCATGGGAAATAGATGGGGAAACAGTGGCTGACTTTACTTTTCTGGGCTCCAAAATCACTGCAGATGGTGACAGCAGCCATGAAATTAAAAGACGCTTACTCCTTGGAAGGTAAGTTATGACCAACCTAGACAGCATATTAAAAAGCAGAGACATTATTTTGCCAATAAAGGTCCGTCTAGTCAAGGCTATGGTTTTTCCAGTGGTCATGTATGGATGTGGGAGTTGGACTATAAAGAAAGCTGAGCGCTGAAGAACTGAGGCTTTTGAAGTGTGGTGTTGGAGAAGACTTGAGAGTCCCTTGGATTGCAAGGAGATCCAACGAGTCCATCCTAAAGGAGATCAGTCCTGGGTGTTCATTGGAAGGACTGATGTTGAAGATGAAACTCCAATACTTTGGCCACCTGATGTGAAGAGCTGACTCATTTGAAAAGACCCTGATGCTGGGAAAGACTGAAGGCAGGAGAAGAAGGGGACGACAGAGGATGAGATGTTTGGATGGCATCACCAACTCAATGGACATGGGTTTGGGTGGAGTCCAGGAATTGGTGATGGACAGGGAGGCTTGGCGTCCTGAAGTTCATGGGGTCACAAAGAGTAGAACACGACTAAGCAACTGAACTGAAAGAGGACAGATTCTGTATGCCTTCCATTACATTAGACCATGAAATGCTTGCACCTTGTTTTATGTCGCTGGATATGTTCCAGGGTCTCCTGGCTTACAGTCTATGGAAACCTGAACAGAATTTGTATCCTGTTGTGTGAAAACTGTAGAAATCGTAATTATCTTCCATTGGTTCATAGTGCTTTTCAGGTCTGCTCTTCCCTATTCATTCTATTAATTTTTGATTAAAGTTTGATACTGAAACTCCATATAAAAATCTTAATTTATCTACCTAAAAATAATTGTATTATACAGTGGAACTATATATAACTATATATAACTTTGTTTTATAATTTTCCAAGTCTCCTGTAAATGTGTTATGATACTGTAAAAAAAATGTAATAGTCTACAAAGTATGCAAAAATTAAAAAGAAAAACAACAAAAAGAATTTACTGTCTACAACAGGGAATTATACCCAATACCTGATAATAACCTATAATAGAATATAATGTGCACTATGCTGTACACCTAAAACTAATACAGTATTATAAAATCAACTAATACAGTGCTGTAAAATCAACTTAACTTCAATAAAAAGTTAGCAGCTTTACTTATGCAGTATGAAATCTATAAATTGAGTTGTAGAGTGACTTTTGTATCTTAAAGAACAGCAGTTAAAATTATTTAAAAAGTGAAGTGACATATGTAGAACAGACTGGTGGACACAGTAGGGGAAGGAGAGGGTGGGGCAAATTGAGAAAGTAGCACTGACACATATACACTCTCATGTGTAAAATGTAACTAGCAGGAAGCTGCTAAATGACACAGGGAGCCGGCCTGGAACTCTGTGACAACCCAGAGGTGTGGCGGGGAGCAGGGGGAGGCTCAAGATGGAAGGGAGATATTTATATAATGTATACATACATAAAATGTATATATAAATTATATAACTATAGATATATAACTTATATATAGTATATGTAACTATATATATATCCCCTCCATCTTGACCCTCGGCCCTCTCCCGTCCACACTTCTAGGTTGTCCTAAATCGCCAGGCTGGGCTCCCTGTGTCATCTAGCAGCTTCTTGCTAGCTATATATATACATACACACGTATATGTGAAGTGAAAGTCACTCAGTCGTGTCCAACTGTTTGCAACCCCATGGACTGTATGTAGTCCAGGGAAGTCTCCAGGCCAGAATACTGGAGTGGGTAGCCTTTCCCTTCTCCAGGGCATCTTCCCAACCCAGGGAGGAAACCCAGGTCTTCTGCACTGCAGGCAGTTGTTTACCAGCTGAGCCACAAGGGCAGCCCAAGAACACTGGAGTGGGTAGCCTATCCCTTCTCCAGTGGATCTTTCCGACCCAGGAATCGAACCAGGCTCTCCTGCATTGCAGGCACATTCTTTGCCAACTGAGCTATCAGGGGAGCCCAAATATATATCTAAAAAACACACTGACTCACAATGATGTACATCAGAGACCACCACCACATTATAAAGCAATTATCCTCCACTTAAAAAAAGTGAAGTGACATGCAAATACAACATGGCATTATTATTAGATCACACATTAATCATTAATTCTTTCAACTAAAGAGACAATGTGTTAGTTTAGACTGAGCTGTGGAATTATAAAGTAGTCCTGATATTCTATTTCTTCATTATTAAATTCCTTACATGTATACTTAAGTCATTTCAAAAAGTAGGATATGCATGTTTGAAGATATTAAAAAACAAAATTACCAGAAAAATCTAAATAATAATTCATACATTTGAAAAATACTCCAAACACTGCAGCATCAGGTAGGTGACACACATAAAGCACTCACCTCGTCATCTGAGTAGCTGTAGGCAGACGCCATAGCTACCCACATCTTACTGGCTACTGTTGCTGCTTGTTTCATGCCGGATTTTAGCACATCCATCTTGGGTCCTGAGAGGATATTGTCCAGCTTTAGCCCTGACAAAGAATTTACCACAGAACCCAACGAGCCGTGCGGTGAAGAACGGACCAGTGCTGATAAAGAAGCTGAACGCTCCTTAGGACTCCTGGAGGGAGTCTGTTGCTTGAGACGGCCCATCAGAGGTTTAGACCGGGGCACTGCAGGGGAGCCCATCTCACTCTCAGGGCTCTCCTGTGCTGGTGGACCATGATCTAAAGGTAGGCTTGATCTCCTCTCTAAAGAGTGAATAAATGCACCGGTAGCACCAGACTCTCTGCTTCCCTCTCCATGTAGTTCCATACTAGTGGACTTGCTACCTAAGGGACTCTTTAGATTCATATAGCTTTCGATTTCATCAGCCAGATTACGTGCAATAACTGGAGAAAACAGCTTCTCTTCTGAATCAGTTTTTTCTCCTATACATTCAGTGGCTAAAAGCGACAAAGGATCTAGTCCAGTTTCAACATCTTCCCTCTCAACAGCTTTAGCAACACCATACAAGCTATTTCTCTTATTTGCTAGATCTCTGGATCCTGCTTTAGAGTCTCTGGACTGATTACTATCATTTTGTAGACTATCACATGTATCCTTTGTCATAGTAGCTTTAGCTACATTTTCATCAACCCCAGGTTCCATCAACTCTTGGCTTTCCTCAAGCATCTCTAACACCGATGATCGGTGCTCTGAATCCCAAGTGCTTTCAGACACACGAGTCCTAGTGTCAGCGGGATGGCAGCTAATACTCCCAAAGCTGTGGGCTCTTGCGTTATGGAGTGGAGAAGTCTTAGGACTTGTCAGTGCTGTGAGAATCTTGGCGTCTGCTCCCATCATGATAGCCACTTCACTTGAATTCAAATCCAAACTGCTCTTCTTAAGTAACATTCCTGCTCGACTTTCAGAACTAAAACTACAGCTTCTCTCTGGAAAATGCTTTTGTCTTTTTTCTCCTCTGTCCCCATTCTTCTTGAGATTAGTAACTTCACCAAAGACGGCATCTTCAACTGGATCTTGACTAGAAAATAATACATTTGATGTACTACCTAAAAAGAGAAAGTACAATATTAAAAATACATCTATTTTCTGATGTAACTTTTATTAAAAAAAAGTTTTCTTCTGATTTTTGAAAGTGAGAACATAGAGTAAAAGATTCAGAAAGGTTAGATGGTATACAGAAAAAGTCCAAAAACACAGCTTGACCCTGTGTTTTAAGAACATTTTAATGTCTAATGTCTTTTATCCTCTATGCATATACATACACATTTTAAGAAAAGATCATGCAATATATACTGGATAAACCTGTATTGTTCACTGACAGATATCACACCTATTAATAAATATAATCTATAAACATGTTTTATATTTTAAGTTTTACATTCAACTTAAGAAATACACTGTGTTAAACAGCAGACCTAAAAAGAAACAGCAGAGCTGTATGCAGGTCAAGAATCAACAGTTCGAATCAGACATGGAACAAAGGAATGGTTCAAAGTTGGGAAAGGAGCACGTCAAGGCTGTATATTGTCACCCTGCTTATTTAACTTACATGCAGAGTACATCAGACGAAATGCAAGGATGGATGAATCACAAGCTGGAATCAAGACTGCCAGGAGAAATACCAACAACTTTAGGTATGCAGATGATACCACCTGAATGGCCGAAAGTGAAGAGGAACTAAAGAGCCTCTTAATGAGGATGAAAGAGGAGAGTGAAAAAGCTGGCTAAAACTCAACATTCAAAAAACAAAGATCATGGCATCTCGTCCCATCATTTCATGGCAAATAGATGGGGAAACAATGGAAATAGTCACAGACTTTATTTTCTTGGGCTCTAAAATCACTGCGGATGGTGACTGCAGCCACAAAATTTAAAAACGCCTGCTCTTTGGAAGAAAAGCTTTGACAAACCTAGAGAGCACATTAAAAAGCAGAGCATCACTTTGCCAACAAAGATCCATATAGTCAAAGCCATATAGTCAAAGCAAACTATTTCTAGTAGTCATGTACAGATATGAGAGTTGAACCATAAGGAAGGCTGAATGCCAAGGAATTGATGCTTTCTAATTGTGGTGCTGGAGAATTCTCTTGAGAATCCCTTGAAAAGCAAGGAGATCAAACCATCAATCCTAAAGAAATCAACTCTGAATATTCATTGGAAGGACTGAGGCTGAAGCTGAAGCTCCAATACTTTGGCTACCTGATGAGAAGAGCTGACTCACTGGAAAAGATCCTGATGCTGGGAGAGACTGAGGGCAGAAGAAGGGAGGGGTGATAAAGGGTGAGATGATTAGATGGCATCACCGACTCAATGGACTTGAGTCTGAGTAAATTCCAGGAGATAATGAAGGACAGGGAAGCCTAGCGCACCACAGTCCATGGGGTCACAGAGTTAGACACGATTTAGCAGCTAAACAGACAGAAAAAGAAATAATCTCTTCTATCCTAGATTTCATATACCTAATTAAACAAGTATTTACCAGAAATCTACTTTGCACAAAGCAAATTCATCGTCACAGATTACGTATTTGCTATAGCCAAAGCCTTACTTCTACAAAGTACTGAATAAAAGGATCTAGAATGGAGTGCTTAGAATCAGCAAATGATAAGAAGCCTAATAAAATCTGAATAGCCAAAATTTTTTCTGTTAAGTTTATTCCTTCAACAAGTTATCTGAATGCCTACTAGCACCCACTACATGAAGTACTAATACAATGGAGAATAAAACAGACATAATCCCAGCCTTCACAGAGATCAATCATGTTTCATTAAGTGTCTGTAGGAACCTCCCCCAGCTTCAGGAGATGCAGTCATTAACCCCTTGCTACCATGCAATTTTTCCCACTCCAAGACCAAAAACTATGTCTAGTTGCATCACTGTGTGCATGCTGAGTCGCTTCAGTCATGTGCGACCCTATGAACTGTAGCCCTGCCAGGCTCCTCTGTCCATGGGATTCCCTAGGCAGCATGCCCTCCTCCAGGGGATCTTCCCAATCCAGGGATCAAACCAGGGTCTCCTGCATTGCACCTGGATTCTTTACCACAGACTCACTGGGATTAGAACTTAAGTCTAAGCATTCATATTTAAGATTCTCATTGGTTTTTTAAAAACCTTAGAGTTTGGGACAAAAGTTGTTTTTGATAAAGTCTTCTTTTTTAATCTTTCAAATTGATTTAAAGATATTTTTAATATTCCAAATTGGTATCTAATAATCATAATCAATCAACTAAAGAGAACTAATAATAAGAATTTAGAAATATTTTTTAAAGCTTTTAGGGGAATTAAATTAGCCTGTTTTGTAACTCTGAAGTTTGTACCTGCTTCAAAAAATTTTACCAATATTTTAGAAAAGATCTTTGCAAATTTACTGGTTCTTATTTCTAGGAGTTTAATGGCACATTTTCAATTTTAAATTGACTTTGACTTAAAATATGTTAAAATATGTTTGACATATTTAAAATAAATTAAAATGTTTGACATACTGGCAAAAGCCTCATTCCATTTCCTCCTTTCTTAATAGAATAACTCTTTCTACATCAAAATGTAACATGGAAATAAGATCAAAAAAAGAGAAAAAAAAACACACCAGTCCCCAAACTATGTCCATTTCAATATTCTGAGAAGATTCTAAACATTTGATGACAAAAACTCTGCCCTCCTTTTTCTTTTTAATCTGCTATCAATACACTGGAAAAACAGGATTATGAATATATTTATCAATTACTTTTTCAAAAAAACATTTAGCTCTACCTCTTGAACAAAACCCCTCACCCCCTGCAAAATAACAGAAATTGGTATCACAATTAAAAAAAAAAAAAAAAAACTTTAGGAATGAGAAGTATTTCCAGGTTAAAAAGCTGACCAAATTTAACTTCTATGAAGTGACAAACAGATATACTTACAGATAAGACAACTGACTTTAGGGAAGTGAACTGTTGCTACTACAAAGTGCAAATAACACAGGCCAATCTCATTGTCTTTTAAAATCATACACTTAAATGTTTGCCTTAAGGGTATTTGGGAGGGCTACAACATAATTGAAAGTAGTATATTTATGGGAGTTACACGCAATAGAGTTACTCATTACAAATACTAATCCCCTGGAGAAGGGAGTGGCAACCAACTCCAATACTCTTACCTGGAGAATTCCAGGGACAGAGGAGCCTGGTGGGCTACAGTCCATGTGATTGCAAAGAGTCGGACACAACTAAGCAACTAACACTATGACTGTATGACTCAATCATAAATAAGAAGTCGCTCAGGGTACCTATAATAACTGGGCAAAAATCAAAGACCCGCTGCTGGTGGTATCTTTGTGTAGAATCTAAGTGATATGAATCTTTTTCTTCTGTTTCCTTTCAGGTATAGGAATTACCCTGCTCTGCACAAGCCCATTGGAATTTGACCACATAATCGCCTCTCTGTTCAGGATAAGTATGAGGCCTATCCCACAGTTCCTCTCTCATTATCAACCATAAGAAAGGAGGACAGAACTCAGAACAGGCACAATAAGAAAAGTATTCCAGGACTTCCCCGGTAGTCCAGGGTTAAGAAACCACCTGCCAAAGCAGGAGAGACAGGTTTGATCTCTGGTCTGAGAAGATCCCACATACTGCAGAGCAACCAAATTCATGCACCACTATTGAACCCGTGTCTGAAAGCCTATGAGTCCTAGAGAAGACTCTGCAACAAGAGAAGCTGCTACAAGAAGATGCCCACACATCACAAGTGGAGAGCAGCTTCGGCTCACCGCAACTAGGGAAAAGCTGCACACAGCAGTGAAGACCCAGTGCAGCCATAAATGAAGAAAAATTTTAAAAATTACAGAATACATGACTGCAGTCTTATTTTTTAAAAAAGGTTTTCCAAATAACATCTAAACACATTCAATACTCTTCCTTTTAAACATGAAGTATTTTTAAATAACTATTTTAATTTCCTTTACCCCATTTACGGGATTCAGCTTATTACTTTTGACTCTTGAGCATGTTCATTGCAATTAAGTTAGCAATTTATAATGTCACTAAAGACACACATGGACCTACAGAAGTATGTTTTAAACACTTAATAACAAAAGTGTTGGACTTCCCTGGTGGTCCAGTGGTTAAAAATCTGCCTTGCAATGCAAGAGACACCGGTTTGATTACCTGGTCCGGGAAGATTCCACATGCTGAGAGACAACTAAATCCATGTACTGCAACTATTGAGCCCACACTTTAGAGCCCAGGAAGTGCAACTACTGAGCCCATGTGCTGCAACTACTGAGGCCCGCTTCCTAGAGCTTGTTCTTAACAAGAGAAGCTACAACAATAAGAAGCCTGCATACAACTAGAGAGTAGTGTCCAGCTTGCCACAACTAGAGAAAAGTCTGCATGTAGCAACAAAGACCCAGTGCAACAAAAAAATAATAAATTAATTAAAAGAGAATTATTTAATAACTTAAATGTAAAGACTTACCAGTGCTACTTTTTCTGCCGTTGATATCAAATATACCAGATGGAACTTTCACAATACTGCTGCCCCATGCAGGAGGTTCAGCGGGACTCTGCGGCTCTGCACTAGGTTGAGAATGTTTGGCCACAACAGCAGAGACATTGCACATCTCTGGGAAAAAATATTTGGACGTTATCATTCCTATTTTCGCCAGTACTGAACAGAAACAGTACTTTAAATATATCTTATGGACTTTTTTTTTTCCTATGTGGAGATGAATACATGATTATTTTATTACTGACTTATTCTGATTGATTTTATGCCATAAATGTTGCCAGTATTGACTGAAATAAATGCTTTATCATTCATAATTCTAACTTGAGCATTCCTGAGTGAATCAATTAAGACTGGCCTTTCGTCACATTCCTCATCACTTCTCAAGTAGGAGAGGGGCTTGCTTCTGTATAATTCTGGAGCATAAAATAAGTGACATCATTAAAGAAAGGGAACTTTTGTGTAAGAGGACAAGAAGAACATCGTGTTACCATAAAGCCAAATATTCCTCCATATTTTCTTAAAGTGATTACTAGAAAACATTTCTATCTCAGTGAGTACCCTAAAAGAAGAAAAACTACACAGACTATATTGGAACTTACAAATGAAAAATGTCAACTTATGTGAAGGATTTCTAGTGAAAGAGCATTTTAAGATAAAAGGTACACTGGAATACAAGTTTGATGACTCAAAGTTTTGTCCTGGTTCTGTCACGAAATAGTTACTTTACACTGGCAAATGAATACCATGATGGGTTGCACTTTTCTACAAAACCGAGGGCTGACCTACAGAGTCTCTAAAAATATCTTAAATTCTAAAATTCAGAGACTACCAAAAATCTATCATATATGACAGAGAGTTTGTACTAAGTCATTTCAGTCATGTCCAACTCAGTGCAACCCTATGGACTGTAGCCCGCCAGGGTCCTTTGTCCATGCAATTCTCCAGGCAAGAATACTGGAATGGGTTGCCATGCCCTTCTCCCAGGAGATCTTCCTGACCCAGAGATCGAATGTGCTTCTCTTGGTCTCCTGCATTGGCAGGCAGGTTCTTTACCACTAGCGCCACCTGGGAAACCCATAGATAACAGTACATAATATAAGCCCAGACTTTACATTTCTGAACACCATGACCAAAATTATCAAATAAGACTTTTAAATAATAGAGGTAACTCACTAAGTAAAGCTAAGTAAATATCAGTACTTAACCTTCTGTTTTAGTTATTAAGTCTCCTGACATTTGTTCTTCAGGCACATGAATTTCTGCATCATCTTTTAAAAGTTCATCCTTAGACCCATAGCCTTGGTCAGACTGACCACCTGTTAAAAAGAATAAAGGCTGACATATGTTTTCATATATTTACAGTCCAGCTATAAAATGTCAAAAGGAAATTCCATCAACTTACGCAATTCAACTTCTAAAAAGAAAGAAGAGACAAAAGCTCACAAAGCACACAAAACATTTTACAACAAAGATAAGAAGCAAAGAACAGCAGAAAGGAATTTCAAAACTAAAAACGATTACATACTTGAAAGCAATGAATCTTAATTTCCTCATGTATAAATTAATTTGGATGCTTTGAAAGTTTCTATTGGAGTGTATTTATAAAATGCTACCTTTTGTGTTAAGACAGAAGTGGAAATAAAACATACACCTGCTTACTTCTACAAAAAGAAATGCAAGAATAATAAACCATAAAACAACTGGTCACCAACAAAAGGTGGGGGGAAACAGGATGGAAGGGATAGAGAGGAAACTGCTCTAACTACAGTTATCATATTGCTTTTTTATTTTTGGAAACGTAATTTCTACATATTCAAAAATTAAATCAGCAAAACTGAGGGTGGGGTGCAACTAAAACTGAATGTACACAGAAACAAAAAAAATCAATTGTTTGTGACATAACCACACTTAAAGGATGCGAGAGGATGAATCCAGGTAACTTTTAACACATTGAGTATACACCCTAAGCCTGAGGGATAGTAGTCAAATTCTGAACTCCTTCAGTTTGTTCCTCACAGGGAAATGTGTGTAGCAATGCTGAAACTATACTATGTGTACTGGAAGACTGAGCAATTGAGTAAATGTGATGATGTTGGGAACCAAGATTCTTACTACGGAAGAAGAGAGATTTTTTACAAAAGAAAAAAAATGATATGCAGAAAGGCAAAGAAAAACTTGTGTAACTGAGTTGCAATTAGAAATATTTCTAAAATAACATAAAAATTTTTCTAGCTCTGCTGAAACAGTCTAGACCACCACCCTGGAGGGAGTAGCATATCTAGGGCCCAGATCTTGGTTTCTAAAATCTATTGCCCATTAAAAGGAAGCTGAGATCCTTGAAGAAATGGCCGATTCCAGAGCTCAGGCAGGGAAGGTACAAGAATGAGCCAGGAACACTTTGTTATGTAAGAAAGCAAGTGCTCAAACACACGAGAGGACATTTCTAAAGGACATTCACCACCTTACAACCATCACAGTAGTAAAGACAGGTCCAGACAAGAATCCTCAATGGATGCTAAACTTAAAAGGGAATGTGTGATGAAAAAGCAGATATTATTGCATAGTCCCAGAGTATCTCTTCACAAGTGGCTTATTATCTGCAGGAGGGCTAATAGTAACTAACAGAAACCAAACAGTGACACCAAGCAATCAAAATCAGCACCACCAATAAGGAACAGACAGAACTGTGGCCTCTGAGATGTGACCATCTCAGAAGGCTATAACAGCTTGTCTGTATTTCTGTAGAAGAGCCATGGATGCATAATCTAAGTTAATCACAGGGAAACATCAGACAAACTCAAATTTGGCAACGTTTCACAAAATGACTTGACTTACTCTTTAAAAAGGTCGAGGTCATGAAAGACAAAGAAATGGTGAGGAACTATGCTGGTTAAAGGTGACTAAAGAGAAGGAGTTAAGTACCATAAAGGACATTACAACTGACCACAGTGGGATAACAACTATACATTAAAGTGGTACATAAATGTTTCCCTGAATTGGTAAACCATACTGCAGTCCTATAAGAGCAAACACTACTGTAGTATTAAGAGATAAGAGGGCAAAATGTATGCAATCTGCTCTCACATAATGGGGAAAAATGTGTGTATGCATACAGAAAGAAAATGATAAGTGTTAACCTAAAAGTGAATGAAGCTAGATAAAAGATATTCAAGAGTTCTTTGTAATACTCTTGAAACATTTAATAAGCTTAAAATGATTTCAAAATAGTTTTTTAAAAGTCTACTTTGGCTTTAATGTTCCATCATTTTAAGGGAATAAAATAAATTTAAGGAAATAAAGGCAAGTTACTAGGGAAACATTATCAAGGGTGTCAATGAAAAACACATAAAAAATATAGTGACTTCCACTGTCTACCACTTTTTATTTTTTATTTTTTTTCACTTTCTGTCACTCTTTAAAGTACCAATGAAACTATGGGTTTGCCAATAACGAAAGAATCAAACTTAAAAAACTTGCTATTTAGATCACCAAGGACCCACTGTATAGCACAGGGAACTATACTCAATATTTTTTAATAACCTATAAGGGAAAAGAATCTGAAAAAGAATATATATATATATATATATATAACTAAATCACTGTACATCTGAAATTAACACAATAAGTCTATTGTACTTCAAATTTTAAAAAAAAAATTTTATGAAAAATACTGCTATTAAGAATGACTACGTTCAGTCATTTTTTTATTGGCCCCTCAGAAAGTCTAGTAAAACATTATGGTGCCACGAAACGGGACACTGGACTGGGAACTGAGTAAACTGATTAAACTCATATACGCCTTCAATAAGCTAACTGACTCAGACAGGTACCAAATGGAAAGATTTTATGAGATAATCCTTCATGAAAAGAGTAACTTAAGCATCTGGGCTGGAGGTTTCCCAAAGTATCAGATGACATCACCAGAAACTCTACAGAGACATAATTATAGTAAATTCAATACTAGAGCTTCAGTCATTTGAAATGTAACTGGAAAGAAATATATGAAAAAGGGATCTGAAGTTTCCTCCCCAACTGGGGAATAAAGAATCTTCATGCAGTTTCCCAGTATTACTAGATCTTTTTTCCCCCTTAAAGGAGACCAACTTAATAATCTAGAGAGAGAAGGAGAGTGCTTACTATAATAATAATAATTATTGTAAGTGGTGAAATGGTTTCATACCACAAATTATTTTCTTGGTTTTTCGCAAATGAAATCAGTTTATTCTGTAAGTACTAGGAAAAAATATACGAGGAAATAAAATAAGTTTTCAAATTAAAGTCTCATGAAAATTCCTACATGTTGAAAGAAATTTACAAACACTGTAAATTATATTGTAACTTATAATTTTATGTTTACTTATACCTGCTTCTGTAATCATGGGGATAGTTTCTAGCACAAGAATCAGCAGTTTAGTTTTAGCAACCAAAACCTACCTCAACAGCTAGAATACTGAAATCTTTAATGCCCATAAAACTATTTGACACAATGATGCTACAAATCACCCTCAAAATAAGAAATGTAGACAGGCATAGCATATTTTCAAATAAGGTAACAAATATGCTTTGCAAGTTAATCATAAGGTTACTTGGGCATTTTCAGTAGTGCATATATGATTATACAGAAGAAAAAGCCAAGAAAACTAAAATTGCTTTCTTCTTGTAAAGGTACTTAAAACCAAGGCCTTTCCCCCACCCATGCATGTCAGCAAAGTTTAACCTAATAAATGGGAAATTACCTGAAGTGGTTAACATTCAAGGGTAGAATTAATGCACACGTGTATCCATAGCTTCACGTCATACAAGTCTGTCTGCACCCCACACCATAACAGCCAAGGACAAATGCAGCACCCAGAAACAGCACAGAGCATAAAGCAGAGCAACAAAGAGCAGAGAAAAGGAAACTTCAGTCATTGAGACAAGTTCATCAGATGAAGCACAGGAATTAAGACTCAGAGTTCTTTATAAAGAAAAGCTTGAGATACTAACAATTAACAACAAAAAGAAAAAACACAAGAAGGATGTGTAACACACATGTAAAATATGCTACTTAAGCTTATTTCTAACTTCAGAGGATAGAGCTTTGAATGCCCATGGTTTTGTATGTAAAACTACAAAACTTCAGCAGTTTTGCAGATTTTAAAAAGTGTCATTTAAGGTAATGACCAAGCAAAGAATACTTTTTTCTCACGGTGTGTGACTTCTTTTCATTCCTTTTTAACATTCATAATTCAAATATTTAATAACTATTATCCACTTAATAAAAAAAAGGACTTGCAATTTGTACTACTAGCAGTCAACTTTCTTAGCTCACAATACTTAAAACAAAAGGCCGATTATATAATTCCTAACAATTATATACTTGCACAAATTAATGATGAACAAACACAAAGTACCATTGAGAGCCTTTTGTACAGCACTCCGAAGTTAATTTTATACTACAGGAAATAAAGAGACATGATCTGCAGTCAGAGGTGTACCTTCTCCCCTTATTTATACATGGTATTTTTAAGGTACTCGTACTGCATAAGCTTGAAAGAGGAAGGTAAAAGCTTTTTTGAAAAATGGAAGACTTAACATGAGAGTTAAGTGAAGGGTTAGTGAATCCAGATTTTAGTACCTGTGCTAGAGTGATTGTCAGTGGAATCAAGCCTGATTAAATCTCTGACGAAGACTGTGTGCTCCCCACTGTTAGCATCATTAGAACTATCCACGCTACCGTGGCTCACCGTGTCCCCATCACTTCCACCTGTGGCGTTCTGGGGAGCTGAAGACAAGCACAACAGCAATTCAGTAACTCATGCACTGGTAATCTCTGAAACTAAACATGAGTGACTCACAGTTCTTTTAAAGTTGCAGAATACTTTCTAAATCTGTGAGAGAAGAAAATAATTTTGGGCTAAAGCAACCTCTATCTTTAGTAGTATATGAAAATATCAACTAGAATTTCACCTCTCTTTTCTGCCTCATATAATTAAAAATTCATATGCCTATAAAACTTATGGTTCAGCAAGAAGAGTTATCTTTCCAATCACATGTATTACCTGATATTGAGGAGACCTGTGACTTTTGCACGGTATTTTTAAGTGGCTGCCTAAACTGTGCCAAGCCACGTACCACATTCCGTACCTTCGTCCACAAGAAGATACCACTGCGGGTACTGCTAGGCCACGGGCTCTCCAAAACTACCTAAAGGTAAAATAACGGTTAAAATAATGATTATTAGGAATACTGAATTTTTAAATGCACACACATATAATATATACAAAAAGAATTCTACCCCCAAACCTCTAAGTTTTCTAAATAATAAAATGTATCAAAATTTATCAGTCTTAATAAACAGCATATATTGCCTAATGTCAATCCTACTTACCTTATTATAATAGCCATAAGTAATAGCATTTGGCTTTATTTTAGCAGTTTTCATTTCAAATAAAACTCTCACTGCTAAAACAGGATGACCCCAAAGTCCACAAAGTTGCATCACTACTCGATAGCAAACCTAACAAAAAATAACATCAGAGCATTAGCATATTAGTCTGTGACTTGTAAAGGTTTTTAAATGACTTCACTCAATTCCTGTCAAAGTTATCAAGCAATAGTTTTTACTCTTCTGTCCTTTGTTGTGATTTGAGAGTCTTGGTAAACTATTCTAAAAAACCTATTCATTAATGGAAGTACCAGCACTATTAACTTTTCCATACAAGACCTATGGGCACACATACCATTGGTTTCAGTAACAAAATTTACACAAAGAGACCAACTATTATTTTCCATAATTTGAGAAGGAATTCATTTTTAAAATCACACATGATTAAAATGGCTCTCTCCTAAATCATGTTTTATATTTTATGCTAAAGGAATTAAAAGCAGCATCTCTAGGATGCCTACATAACAAAGAATTCTATAAACCCATGTCTTAAAAAAAGAAGAAAGTTGAAAACACTGTAATATTATTAGCAAAGGCTTTTCTGAGAATATATGTTTAGTGAAGAGAGGTAGAATTGATCATAAGAGGACAATCCAACTGGCAACTCCTAAAAGTTTAGGATCTCACATTAACTCAGCATAAAACACACTTTCTAACAGAGCCAGCTCAAGCACAGACAAGGTCCCATATGTAACAGACTTCCAACATCTCAGGTTTTATGTTGAAGTTTTACTAAAATATCTTCAAGTTCTATTCAACTCTAAGATTCTATGAGTCATGAAGAAATAAATTACTTTCTGTGTCAAACTGGGATTAATCTGGATTTCCCAAAACCATTCTCAAAAATTTATTCTGAAGTCGACAAAGTATTCCTTCAAACTTCCAGGCTTACTTGTATAAGAGGCAGACACCAAACTAAAGAAACAGTAAAAATGTCAGGGGTGTAATTTTTTAATTGCAGTATGTTGTTGCCTACAACATGATACCTTTCGGGTATCTATGGTAGATAAAAGATGGCTACAAACTCTTTACTACTCCTCCCATTGAGAGGGCTCTGTCCCTTCTCCTTGAATTGAAGGGGAAAGCCTCTGAGATTGCATGACCAATAGGATTTGCCTGAAGTGACAACTGTACCAGTTTCCTGGTCTAAGCCTTAAGAAAAGTCAGTTTCTACTTCTCTCTCTTGAAACACATGCTCTTGCAGTGCTAAGCTATCATAGGAAAAGCCCAAGTATCACATGGAGGAGTCTACTATATGGAGGAAGAGCGGTCCATCTGAGCCTGGTTTTCCAGATAACCTTGCCAAGGTACCTAGGCTGGTATTTGAGTTAAGCTGTCTTGGACCTTCCAAATCAGACCAGCATGTAAGAATGAGCTTGACACAAACATTTCATTTCCATTAAAAATTCAATAAATGGTATTAAAAGCAAAACACGTTATGCATTTTAACTTTAATTTAGCCTACGTGGCATATGCTATTTCTGGGTTTCTATGAGTTTTATTTAAAAATCTAAGTTCTTACAAGTTTTACAAACATAACATGTAGATCACAAAGCTGTCAAATTAAAACAAACATTAAGCATATGAATGAGACAGTGGTTTCTAATGGAGTATGAACCTAAAAATCAAAACCACTTACTTGCTAGGTGGCCTTATATATGTCATTCATCTAAGTTTCAAATTTTCTTTCTTTGTAAAATGTAACATTATAATATATAATTGCCTCAAAGAGTTGCTGGGAATACCAAAGGAAATAATTACACAAAAATATTGTGAAAATTTTAATGTGCAATTCTATGTATCAATAAATAAAATGCATCGAATATGCCAAGCAAATATACATCCTTAAAGCTTTAAAATAAACACTTCTTTCTTCCAATTGTAGAGATGTAATTATTTCAGGTGACTACAAATCTGTCAATATAACTTGTTAGAAGTAGGAATACAACAAATTAACCTCCAAATTTTAAGCCTCCTATCAGAATGTTTATTGGGAAAATAATTAAAAACATTTTTTAGCTTACTAGTTGTATCTGCTGCATGTGAGAAAACAAGAAAATGTAATTACTTACTTGTAACTACCGTAGAACCTTAATACATACATATAGAGGAAACAACTTTTCAGGAAATTTGTCTTATGAACTTACCAAAGAAACTTAACCAAGTAATGTGCTTTGACTTTACAGTGCAGTAACAATTAATACTAGCTCTCTCATGGAGCATATTTAAAGCACTTTAAAAATACGATATGCTTTCACAAAGTTGAAATATATCCTAAAATATATCTTAGATACAAAAACTAACTCTATCAGAATAAATTTTTAAAAGATATGAGGTACAAAACACTAATACTGATCAAACACTTTTAATTTCCAAACAGTTTTATAAACATCAGATGAGAGAATATGCAATCAAATGTGAGAATGGATATGTTAGTATTTGTTCTGTAACTCTATCTTTGTATTTGAAAAGCTTTTTATAACATACAGACAATACTTCGAGAAAAACAAGCTTAGTGCGGATCTTAATAAGGTACATGCTTTACTAGACTCAGATCTTTTTTATTTAAAAGAGTAAAAAATTAAACATAAAAATCACTCTATCATGTGCCCTTCAATTATATTTCTCTTCAAAGCTTGTGCTGTCTCCTTCTTCCCAAATACCCATTACTTTGAATTTTTATTCCAACTATATTTTAAATTCTAATCTGGTTCTAATATCATTTACAGTTATTTTAACACAAAAATAATTTTTAAAGGGAAAAACAGCAAAGAGGAGAACTAAACCAGTAACTCAGTTTCTTCAGCTGTTTGTTGCGTAATACCACCGCCCATCTCTGAGGATGGTTCTGAGCCTGCAGAGGTTCAGCACACTGTTGACTGAGCACTATCAGGTACTTGTCTAGACACATGGACATTAGCCATCTGACGAAAGGAACTAAGTATCATTATACTGCAGATATTTCTGATTACATGGAGCTACTGGCATCTACTGGGTGGAGGCAAGGATACTGCTAAACATTCTACATGTATAGGAAAGGACCTCACAATAAATAATTATGTGGGCCAAAATGTCAACAGTGCCAAGGCTGAGCAACTCAGACCTCCAGCTTCAGATACATAATATCTGAATTGCAGATAGGTTATGTAATCCACCTAGGACACAGGTCCTAAGTGGAAAGCCGCTTATTAAAAGCCTATTCGCTTCTTAGTAAAGTTATCTCAAGAATAAAATTAAATCAATATTTTTTTCTGTTTATCAAGGGTAAATAATCTGGTCCAAGTAAGTCAATCCTCACTGAATTTCAAAGCAATAACTTTTAAATAAATGTATTTTAAAATAAACAAGAGGTATTAGCTCTATGAAACAGGGTAACAGTTTAATGAAAATACCTGAGGTTACTGAAAGCAACTGAGACCTAAATTTTCTTAAAAATACAAATAGAGTTTATCTTAGTAACAACAACTCAGTGTCATACTTGCCTCATCTAGAGGATCCACATCTGTTTTCCTCATCTTAATAAGCACATCATATGCCTGCTGAAGTGCTCTGACCTTAGGATGAGAAACTCTCACATAGGCTGGGAGACAAATAAACCATAGGCTGTAACAATGACTGAAGAGACACTTGGCCCATTGTGGCGGATTTGTGTAACATCTCTTCGCCAGCTTATGAGCTGTTTTTATCTCCTAGAAAAAGAATAAATAAAAAATTATGGTGTTCATTAAAATTTATTAGGATGACAGGAAAAGTGAAAAGTAAAAGGGAGAGAAGAACTTAATGTAAAATTTGACTCTGAAATCAAGCGTTTCATATTTTTGCTTTTATGAATGGCTTCCTACTTAGTGCCACATGGTTCTTTTTATAGGAGCACTTTATACTGTGTTTTAACTATTTTTTTGGCAAGCATGTGTCTAAGAGACTAGAAATTCCTTAAAAGTGGACATCATTCATATTATAATAATATAATAGGTAATTAAGTGCTCTTCACATATATGGCACTCAAATGTTTGATGAATGAAAGGGATTTAGCCATTCATAGCTTATGAATTCTATAATATCATTCTTGAAAAGTCAGAGCCTTTTCACTCTTCTCCCAACTAAAAAGTTTAAGATGTTCTGAGTGCTGAGTTACTCCCCAAGATTTCTATTCTACCTTCTGTGTTAATTCCATCACAGATTCTTTCAAATCACCTATTCCTTTGCAGGCAACACATTCTGAGAAAGATCACAGACGTCCCTACCTAATAGTTTGATAGGTATATTTTCTACTTCTGATTTTCATTCTGATTTAGGTGGAAGACAGGAAAGGCATCAAATCTGCTGAGCTTTATCAAACTCTACAGACATTCAGAAACTATAGACTCCTCCACACGTCAGACTGACTGTCAGCCTTGCATTACAGACCCCTCTTGCTGATATGTTCTAAATAAACATACTGTTATGAGCTCTATTTCCGAGGATGTGCCTAGAAAATTAGTTCTGGGACATATGAGATCTAGAGACTTAGTAGCAAAATTCTCCCATTTTAAAAAACTTGCCTTTTATTAAGCTGATAATAGTATATATATTTTAAAAAATTCCCCTCAGATACACTGAGAGAACTGTGTACTATATGAGATTAAAGACCACCTCAAGTTACCTCTAGGATTTGAGGGACTGCACTTGAACTGGTAAAACGTGAACTAAGAATTTCATTCTGAAATTTTCCATGTTTTGGAGACTCCCCAAATATCAGTATATACATGTGTATATATATAAAGGATGTTTGATTTTAACTTGCACCGAACCATAGTTTAACTCTTTGTACCTAAATCAAATATAGCATTAAAGCAAGATGTCAAGGTTGTCCTAAGTTAACTCCCTTTATAATGTAATATTCAGTATAAAATATATTTATACTAACCATGAGGAAAAATTAAAATCACAATGAGATACCACTTCATATGCACTAGATGGCTAAACCCAAAAAGACAGACAATTACAAGAATGTGGTGAAATTCCCAGTGCTGGTGGGAATTTTAAATGGTATGCCCACTTTGGAAAATAGTCTGACAATTTCTCAGAAGGTTAAACACAGTGTAACTATAAGACACAGCAATTCTACTCAGGCATATACCCAAAGAAAGGAAAACACAACCACGCAAACTACTATGCATAATAGCCAAAAAGGACGGACCAACCGCATGTGCATGAATGGATAAATAAAACACTCCACACAATGGAATATTATTCAGCAATAAAAAATACGTGAAATACTGATATTATTCTGCAACACTGATGAACCTTAAAAACATTATGCTAAGTGAAAGAAGCCAGTCACAAAAGACCACAAACTGTACAATTCCATTTTTATAAAATGCCCAGAATAGGCAAAACTATAGAGACAGAAAACAGAATAATGATTGCCTGGGGCTATGGAAGATGGAGGAACTAGGGGGGTTAACAGCTTAGGGATGTGGGCTTTCTTTTTAGGGTGATGAAAATGTTCTATAATTTGCTGTGGTAGTAGCTGCACAACCTGTGAATGTACTGAAAGCCAGAGAGTATACTCAAACGAGTGAATTGTATGGCATGTGAATTATATTTCAATAAGGTTTTCTAAACTGTATTTAGTTCCCAAGCTTCTCTTAGAACATAAACATAAGCATTCAAAACCTTCACCCTCAAATTATAAGTAGGGTTGCAAGAAATCAATTTTAATTCATCAACAACCATAGTGGATCTTCAAATGATTCCTGTGGGTGATAAGTCTAAACTATGAGCTACATATCACATATACATAGTTTACATTTTAAATTAGATAAAGAATATCTGACCTGTTTAGTTCTCTTAGCCATGAGAGCTGGACTGTTTGTAATGCTACTCCCAGTAGGGTGTCTACTAAAACAAAGTTTCAACTCCTGTGGTCTGTCAAAAAGCTTAAGGTCCAGTCTTGGAAAGTATTTGTAACTAAAATAAAAAGCAAAAATAGAACTGCTGATTTAAAATACATTAATTCTTCATATATTATTATATTATCTTCATATATTATTTCAGAATTTAGGTGAATATTTCTAAACCTCAAATGTAACCAACATTATTCTCCAAAATCCGTGTATACACATTTCTTTTTCAGATATGTAAGATGATGTAATTATAAGATAAGTAGACTATCTGCAGGGAAACTTTGGCTCTTCCCCATCCTGTATGTTATTTTCAACCAATGCCTACAACACAGAAAACCCTGATATTCTGACTGAAGAATTAATAACTCTTTCAATGGACCACACGTATTCAATGATAATTAATATTAAAACATTTAGTATATATACTTTGTAATTTTGTTTTTCTTTATAAAAGTACCTTGTATTCATATAAAAGGAAAATGCCATAATATTTTTATATTAGGGACGTGCCATAATTTAACGAATTCTTTACTGTTTGGACATTTGTAGGCTATTTCTCAACTTTGTACATTTATCTTTGTGACTATTTTGTTTAATTTCTTAGAATAAGACCCTATAAGAGTTTTCTATGGTAAATTTCTATCAAGAGAATAAAAATTATTATAATCACTGTCAAATTATTTCCAGAAAGGTTATACTCATATCCTCAAGCTGACAGAATAAAAATGCTTCTACTCATCATTTGATCTGCATTTCTTTAAATACTAGAAAAGCTTAACATACTTTCGTATTATTGACTATTGGGATTTCTTCTCAGAAATGGCCTACTTATTTCCTCTGGCCAATTTTCTTCAGAAATATATTACCTTTCCTATTTGATACACTTATCTGTCAATACCTGCATTCCAATGTATAGTGATTAAAGTCAAAGTAAAAAAAGAGCTCTCTTTCTATAATTGACATGCAATCAAAAGAGTACTTAATTTAATTAAATCACTCAATCTCAGGCATACAGTCTTCATTCTTATGTAGTCCTAGTGAGATTATCTATTAATTTTATTTTTAGAAACAGTTCTTTTATATTCCCACTGCCCTAGAAATTCTTCTATGAATACAGCCGAAGAAAATAACTGTGTGTACACACAAAGATATAGACAGCAGAAAACTACAAATAAATTCCATAGGAAACTAGTTTAATTGCATGCAATGTAGTTATTCAAAATGACATGGCACAAAAACATTTATTTGCATGGAAAAATGTTCAGACCATTAAAGGTAAACACACACCACAACAAATATGTGCAAGATGAACTAATATTTGTTTTAAGTAAATTCAAACATATGTACAAAAAAGACAAAAAGATATACATACAATTGTTAACAGACATTATTAGTGCTAAAATGATGTACTAATTATTTTTGTGTGGTTTTCTGAATGTATTAAAGTATTACCATGATCATAATAATAAACAAACTTTTTAATTTCTTAAAAGATTCCCATCCAAATTCTCTAAGTTTATTTTAATAAAGAGTGATTCCTGGCCCTCTACTTTTAAGTGATAGCCTACTAATGCATAAGAATTTCAGTTTTTCACTGACCACAAAACACCCCAAAAGGAGGGGATCCTCACAAATATTTTTCTTCTTCAGAAGTGAAAATTTTAAAGATTAAAATATGGTAAATGTTTAGGTTAATAATGATCAGCATCTGGGTTCCCTTCAAACAGGGCAGTCGAGTTCTTAAATTACAATCCCTGGTGGTATCTCCATAGAATATTCATTTCCACCAGTTCACAGAATACATTTTGAAAATGACCTTTACAATATACATATCTACTAATAGTTGCAAACAATCAAACTATTAAACTGTACCCAAACAACTTGAGAACCTCTCCTGGTACCTGTACTTGGGTGACAGATCCTTTCCGTCATCAGGAGGCGGCTCGGGTGGCATTATGAATACCGTGTGCTCACTTTTCTGTGAATCATCTAGCTCTATCAATTTGGTATCTTCTGCTGAATCAAAGTCAACCTAAAAACAATTTTTTCCTTCAATTAATTTGCATATCAGCAAGACCTGATTCTAAAATGTTGAAACTCGTATTTAAGAAAAAAATATACCTTATCTGTTTTCTCTGTGCCTTTATCAGGAAACAACTAGGAAAAGAAAGAATTCTCAGTGAAAATGTCTACTGTGGATTTAATAGAGAATATCTTAAATTCTAATTTAAAAAACTATTCTTTTTTAATACCAGGCAGATATGAAACACTTCACAATGTATTTGGTGGACCCCATACTTGTATAATATTTTTCCTTTGACTATTAGGATAGAAAACAATTCATTTTGACTAGTTTGTTCATATATCCCTCTTTAGAAGGAAAAGACAGGCAATCACAAGAACCTGATTTCTCAAACCAAAAATTTCATTATTAACAAACTCCTGCATTAGTGATTGATAATATCTGTGCTTAGTTGCTCAGTCATGTGCAACTCTTTCGGACCTCATGGACTGTAGTCCGCAGGCTCTTCAGTCCATGGAATTTTCCAGACAAGCATACTAGAGTGGTGATTGACAATATCTAAGCTTCTCTAACTGAATGATATTGGACTATCAATATTTAAGCAAACAAACATGTTGAAAAGTTTAAATCGTATTCCTAGAGTTTCAGATCACACTGATGTAATGGGAGAAAATTATGCAAGTCTTCTAAGATACACAAATCATTAGGGGCCTAAATAAAATTACAATGTCATAATATTCTACCTTTTTTGATACAATCCCTAATTTTATAAATACAGTTTGCATAAACAGTAAGTCCTATAACCCACCTAGCAAAAATAAGAGCTCTACGAAAAATGAGAAAAAATACGTGAGTTGTCACTGTCAGAAATCAACATAGGACTACCATGGTGGTCCAGTGGTTAAGCATCTGCCTGTCAATGCACAGAACACGGGTTTGATCCCTGGTCTGGGAAGGTTCCACATGCCGTGGGGCAACTAAGCCCATGTACCACAACTACTGAGCCTGAGTACTGTAAGTACTAAGCCCCTCGCACCCTAGAGTCCATACTCCACAACACAAGAAGCCACTGCAAAGAGAAGCCCTTGCATGGCAACTACAGAGTGGCTCCTGCACTCAGCAACCAGAAAAAGCCTGCATGCAGCATGAATGCCTCATGCTGCCCTTCATCACAGGCAAAAATAAATAAATTTTTAAAAGTCACTTTTTATGAGTGAGTAAAGCCTTAACATATTTCCAAATAGTTTCCATCAGGACAAAAGAAATATATCAGCAAAAGTATCTGGAAAGACACTAAAACAAACTAACAAAAAAACCCCCACAGGATTAGTTTCCATCAGGACAAAAGAAATATATCAGCAAAAGTATCTGGAAAGACACTAAAACAAACTAACCAAAAAAACCCCACAGGATTTTACCCACAAAACTAACCTTTTTTTTTTTTTTGGATTGTTTTTTGGGGGTTTCTTTATAGCTGCCCTGTGTGGCTTCTGGAATTTTAGTTCCCTGAATACTGACTGAACCTGGGCCCTTGGCAGTGAAAGCGAGGTGTCCTAATCACTAGACCACCAGGGAATTCCCCAAACTAAACTTTTTTTAATAAACTACTAAATCTTATCTTGAAAGTGAAAGTGAAGTCGCTCAGTCGTGTCCGACTCTTTGCAACCCCATGGACTGTAGCCTATCAGGCTCCTCCATCCATAGCATTTTCCAGGCAAAAGTGCTGGAGTGGATTGCCATTTCCTTCTCCAAGGGATCTTCCCGACCCAGGAATCGAACCCGGGTCTCCTGCACTGCAGGCAGATGTCACGTTAAAAAAAAAAAAAAGATTCAGGAGTTTCAGTGATGTTCTTAGTACTTGATACAAAACAAAAGTGAGATTCAAAGAGAAAAATTAGCTGTTTGGTAGTATTAGACACCACAAAGGAAAACAATTCTTACATTAAGTGTAGCACTGAAAATTTGCATGTGTACTTGTGTGCACAAACACACACACACACCAGAACTTTAATGCTTTCCTCAGATCATTTGGGCTAATAAAACAATAATGATTATAAAGATAAATTATTAAAGCTTTTCTTTAATACTGATTTACAGGACAAACTTTTACCTTTTCTATGCAGTCATCAAAAAAGGCCAATCCAGTATCTTTATCACTTACAAAACTACATTCTTCAATGAAACGAATAAAAATCTGTGTTTTGGATAAAAGAGTGTAGAATTTTGTATAGGCACGATCTCGACTTTTTAAAAATCCTGAAAAAAATAAAATTAGAATTAAATTCAGATTTCAAAGCAGAACTAGATGTATTATTTTTGAAGTTTTATATATATTATTTTATCTTCATATACAAACATATATAAAAGGATGATAGTCCCTTATGCCTAATTCAACCATGAAAAAACTCTTAACTTATACAATTAACCTTTTCACTGAAATCTGAATCTCCTAAAAGGAGTCTCTAGCCCTACAGATCTCAAGTAGAAAATTTCTGATACTCTACATACTCTCAAGCAGAAAGAGTCAAATCTTTTCTCGGCAATGCTACCAGACAATTACTTCTGTATCATCTTATAAACACTTCTGCTCTTCTGGCTCTTATTTTATCCATTCCTCAACTAACTGTAGATAGCTGTTGACTTTAGAAACACTCTTTCCTTCATCCACTGAAGAGCAGGGCACCTAATTCAAAGTCTTCTCTCCAACTCCTCCCATCATCATTCTTCAACACCCATAAACACCAACCATTCAACATTTCTGAGTTTTTAATTCCCTAACTTTCAACAGTCTATGGTCTGCTGCTGCTGCTGCTAAGTCGCTTCGGTCGTGCCCGACTCTGTGCGACCCCATAGACGGCAGCCCATCAGGCTCCCCCATCCCTGGGATTCTCCAGGCAAGAACACTGGAGTGGGTTGCCACTTCCTTCTCCAATGCATAAAAGTGAAAGTAAAAGTGAAGTCGCATCTGACTCCCAGCGACCCCATGGACTGCAGCCCACCAGGCTCCTCGGTCCATGGGATTCTCCAGGCAAGAGTACTGGAGTGGGGTGCCATTGCCTTCTCCCAACTCCACCTCAATCACCAACTTCTATACATAGTTTCATACTCCCTGGACTTTTCCTCGTAGCACTATAAACAGCTTTGCCTCCCAAATCTCTAATTTACAAATTACTCTCTGTTACTCCTGTCTATCTGGTATGCTTAAATTCTTCCTACCAAGCCTTTTGTGAGGGATAATCTGCAATCCATTCACCCTTTTACATTCTACATACACCCTCCTATTTTCACGTCTTTAGCTAACATTGATTCCATGTCCATTTTAACTATTTTGTCAACACTCTCAATTTTTATGCCCTTTTGTCTTCTTTGTCAAACTCATCTAGTATAACCTAGCTCTGGAGCAATAAATTGTCTGCTTTCTCTGGATCTGCACCCGTGTGGCTGAGCGCTAGTTGGGTGGGAAGGGGGTGGAGTTACGTAACTAGGTGAATTAAAACCACTTAACTTACACCTTTATCCCTGACCGGTAATCACACTACACTTTTGGGAGTCTGAACTTTCCTTTACTCGTGTTTTCACAGTTATTTGCAGTGTTTAAATGTTCTCCCTCCATGTTCTCCCCCTCATCCCTGAATGGTGATAACTTGCAGAGAAAATGAAAATCATTAACTGAGAACTACATTCAGTTCAGTTCAGTTCAGTTCAGTTCAGTTGCTCAGTCATGTCCAACTCTTTGCGACCCCATGAATAGCAGCACGCCAGGGCTCCCTGTTCATCACCAACTCCTGGAGTTCACTCAGACTCACGTCCATCAAGTCCGTGATGCCATCCAGCCATCTCATCCTCTGTTGTCCCCTTCTCCTCCTGCCCCCAATCCCTCCCAGCATCAGAGTCTTTTCCAATGAGTCAACTCTTCACATGAGGTGGCCAAAAGTACTGGAGTTTCAGCTTCAGCATCATTCCCTCCAAAGAAATCCCAGGGCTGATCTCCTTCAGAATGGACTGGTTGGATCTCCTTGCAGTCCAAGGGACTTGCAAGAGTCTTCTCCAACACCACAGTTCAAAAGCAGCAATTCTTCGGCGCTCAGCTTTCTTCACAGTCCAACTCTCAAATCCATACACGACCACACGAAAAACCATAGCCTTGACTAGACGGACCTTAGTCAGCAAAGTAATGTCTCTGCTTTTCAATATGCTATCTAGGTTGGTCATAACTCTTCTTCCAAGGAGTAAGCGTCTTTTAATTTCATGGCTGCAATCACCATTTGCAGTGATTTTGGAGCCCAAAAAAATAAAGTCTGACACTGTTTCCACTGTGTCTATTTCCCATGACCGGATGCCATGATCTTCGTTTTCTGAATGTTGAGCTTTAAGCCAACTTTTTCACTCTCCTCTTTCACTTTCATCAAGAGGCTTTTTAGTTGCTCTTCACTTTCTGCCATAAGGGTGGTGTCATCTGCATATCAGAACTATATTATCTCACTATAAAATCTATTACTCTTTCTGCTTTCATTTATTCCTTACCATGTTTTACAGTGAGTATGACCCTCCCCTCCTATTTAAGGCCAAGCCCACCATGAGCCTGGGACACAGCTCTTTCAGTGTTCTCTGGAAGATTCTATTAGCTAGTAACCAGTATACTCAAGTCTCTCTCATTTTAAAAATCTTTCCTCAAACATTTTTTCAAAGAGGACATTCAGAGGGCCAATAAGAACATAAAAAGATGCTCAATATCATTAATCATTAAAGAAATGCAAATCAAAACCACAATGAGACATCATCTCACACCTTTCAGAATGGCTATCATCAAAATGGACAAAAATAACAAATGTTAGCGAGGAGGTGGAGAAAAGCAAACCCTCATACACTGTTGGTGGAAATGTAAATTGATGGCACCGCTGTGGAAAACAGTATGGAGGTTCCTCAGAAAACTAAAAATAGAATTACCATATGATCCAGCAATTCCACACTCCAGGATACATATCCAGAAAAAACAAAACCACGAATTCACAAAGATATATGCACCCCAATATTCATAGCTGCACTATTTATAATAGTCAAGACAAGGAAGTAACCTAACTAGTCAACAGATGGATGGATAAAGAAGCTGTGATACACACACACACACACACATCACATAATGGACTATTACTCATTCATAAAGAAGAATGAAATTCTGCCATTTCCAACAACACAGATGAGTTTGATGCTTAGTGAAACAAGTCAAACACAGAAAAATACTCTATATTATCACTTATATATGGAATCTAAAAAATAAAACAAATTAGTAAATATAAAGAAAAAGAACAGATCAGAAAACAAACTAGTGGCTACCGGTGGGGAGAGGGAAGCAGGGAGAGGTTAGATAGGGGTAGGGGATTAAGAAGTACAAACCATCATGCATAAGATAAATAAGCTGTGAGGACACACAGCACAGGGAACATAGTCAGTATTTTATAATAGCTATAAATGGAGGGCGTGTGTGCGCGCTAAGTTGCTTCAATCGTGTCCAACTCTGTGGTACTCTACAGCCTGCCAAGCTCCTCTGTCCACAGGATTCTCTAACCAAGAAGCTGGAGTGGTTTGCTATCCCCTCCTCCAGGGAATCCTCCCAACCCAGGGACTGAATCTGCATCTCTCACATCTCCTGCACTAGCAGGTGGGTTCTTTACCACTAGTGCCACCTGGGAAGCCCCCATAAACGGAGTATAGCCTGCAAGTATTGTGAATTACTAGGCTGTGTTGTACACCTGTAACATATAAATGCTGCACATCAATTATACTTCAATAAAATAAATAAAATGAAAACCTTTTCCTTAACAAATAATTAGATCCTTCCCCTTTCTGCCATTTTTCTTCTCAATAAAGGGCACTTAAATAAACAATAAACCATCCACTTGGTTGTTAAAGACATGAAGCTCCAAGTTGTTCTTGACATCTCCCTCATACATCCCATATTCAATTACCAAGCTCTATTCAATTTACATCCTAAAAATCACTTTTCCATTCATGCTATCATATAATCCAGGTCACTTCATTTGAACCAATGCACTGATCAATAAGTAGATACATACTTTGGGTGCCTCCAATTGAATCTCTGCAGAGAAGTCAAAGAGGCTTTTTTGTCTGTTTGTTTTACAAACATAAACCTGATCCTATTACCTACTTAAATATCCCTCACTGACTTTCGATTACTCTTGGAATAAACACTGAAATCCTTCATTGTTCCTAAAAGAGCCAACATGATCTGGCTTTCATCCACCATTTCAAGTATGCTTTTTAAGGTCAGTTTTTCCTCTAGCCTTTCTGTTATGCTTCAGGGCATTCTACATGCTGTTGTCCTTACTAGATCACCTTGAAATATTACTTAGTTGAGAAAAGCTCCAATAAAACAGAAATAAATAATTCTTTCCAAGCAGTAACAAGAAGTTTTTTCTTCTAATGGATCTAGGCAATGATCAGCAAAGGCTACTAATATAATTAAAGGAAAGGCTGATGGGGAAATTATAATGAATGAATGAGTCTGATAACACCTGAACCCATGGATCAATCTTAGGAGTACTAAAAATAGTTCAGTTCAGTTGCTCAATCATGTCTGACTCTTTGTGACCCCATGAGTCACAGCATGCCAGGCCTCCCTGTCCATCACCAACTCCCAGAGTTCACCCAAACTCATGTGCGTCGCGTTGGTGATGCCATCCAGCCATCTCATCCTCTGTCATCCCCTTCTCCTTCTGCCCCCAATCCCTCCCAGCATCAGGGTCTTTTCCAATGAGTCAACTCTTCACATGAGGTAGCCAAAGTATTGGAGTTTCAGCCTCAGCATCATTCCTTCCAATGAACACCCAGGGCTGATCTCCTTCAGGATGGACTGGTTGGATCTCCTTGCAGTCCAAGGGACTCACAAGAGTCTTCTCCAGTAGCACAGATCAAAAGCATCAATTCTTTGGCACTCAGCTTTCTTCACAGTCCAACTCTCACATCCATACATGACCACTGGAAAAACCATAACTTTGACTAGACGGACCTTTGCTGGTAAAGTAACGTCTCTGCTTTTTAATATGCTGTCTAGGTTGATCGTAGCAATTATATCCATTCTTTAAAGTCATGCTCTTCTTTCCATGAAGTCTTCCAAAGACTTTATGATGAGTATCTTTAAGAATGTTTCCTTTTTCTAAATGTTTATGCCTTCTCACTGAATGATTATGTAAAATCTTTTTCTTGAGTATTTGTTCTATTTCTTAAAACATGTTAAATTATTTTCCATTGGGTATCCCAAAGAGATAGATTTTGTACTCCTCTATATCCCTAAATAATAACTAATTGAACTTAGTAAGTGGTAACTAAATATTTGAGAAATAAGTTGCCCTAAACCAGAAATGAGAAAAGATAAAAGGATTATTGGGAAAATACAGATTAAAAAAATAATAACTGCAGGGCCAAACTATAGATATGTAAAGTAATTATCGTTATTAATACTGATGTATTTGTAAGTTTTCCACTATATACATAAGAACTGCTGAATACCAATACAAATCTTTGTAATTTCCTAAAACTACAAATACTAAAGAGAATGAGTATGGTATTTTCCTCTGGAACAAGGCTGTACTTTTCAAAAAAATTTTAACACTGGTGGCTTTATTCCAAAAACTATTTGTTAGAGAATACTGTAAAGCCAAGAATGTATAAGGACAAAAATTTTACAAAGCTGAGAAAACACCTAAAAGCAAATGACCAGCTTCATTCTACTGAGATAACTGATCACAGAATACTATAAATACAAGCAACATCTTTGACATTTCATAATTAAACACCTCCAATTTCAAATTTCTCAGGAAAAAAAAAATAAGGTATAAAAGTTAAAAGAAATTCTATTCATAGAACTAGATTACAAATACACAGAAGATCACCATATTTTAATATAACTTCTAAGAACTTATACAGTAAATATTTCTTGGTAGTACTACCAAATAGAAAATTTTTTCATTTCAATATAAAGTATTTATATTTTCAATGCTGCTCACCTTGTCGGTCAAACAATGAATCAGCAGCTGTAGCTTTATTTGAAGGAGCCTCTGTGATCGGTCTGAGATATGTTCTGTAGCCCTTTAAAATCGATGCCATAAAGCGCAAAAATGCCTCTTGAATTTCCATCTCAAGTTGTGTCATCTTCTTTTGCCAAGAGAAATCTGCTTCAATTGGAGTCATCTCAATTGCTGAACCTTCTTGAGTTTTTCGGTGAACTGACAAATGAAGAAAGAGAAATGAATGACATTAATACATAATGTTATACATATATAATAACTCAAAAATTAAGGGAACTGTCAAAATAAAGCCCATGGCTTCTTGAAAATCCTCTCCACATTAATGTGAAGGGATCACTGTCAGAGGCTCAGGAAGGCACAGAAAGCACGCTCAGACACCAGGAACCACAACAGTAATTTCTCACTACTGGAATTTGTTTTGCAATGAGACTCCCATTAAACACAGCAAAACTACATTTAAATTTAAAAAGAATTTTTAAATATACATTCTTTCATTAAAAATATCCCTTCTTATAGTTAGAGAGTTTGGGATCGACATGTACACACTACTATATTTAAAATGGATAATGAACAAGGACCTATTGTATAGCACAGGGAAATCTGCTCAAAGTTATGTGGCAGCCTGAATGGAAAGAGAATTTGGGGGAGAATGATACATGTATTTGTATGGCTGAGTCCCTCTGCTGTTCACCTGAAACTGTCACAATATTGTTAATCAGCTATACTCCAATATAAAATGAAAAGTTAAAAAAAAAATCCTTTTTTCCTCACATTTACCTGAGAATAGCTGGGGATACAATTTTTTCAAGCTGCTAATCAGATTTTTGCATGGCTTTTTGGGAAGCTGCTTCCAGTTCATGTTCTTCTTTTCATCTGATCTATTAAACAACAACATAATTAATAAAGTCTGTTATAATCTGTCTTTACTTAAAATTCTTATGTCAAACTAAAAAAGAAAATGGAAAGGGTATTTATACTGACGTTACAATTCAAGAATCTGCAATCTTAAATGACCACTTAAATTCTTAAGTGATTTCCAAGAAGTTCTCTTTTCATTTCAATCAACCTCAGCCAAATTTGGTCATCTCATTCCAACCCTCCAACACAGACTTTCATTAACTGGAGTCATGAATACAACACAAATCTTGTTTCAAAGTTACATTTTAGAATTATAATACTTTAAGTGTTAAACTTAACTGACTTGAGACTTAAAAGTACCTATTAGAAGCAAATCTCAACAAATATCAGAGTCAGTAACATACAGTCTGTATGTTACAAATAGTAACAAATTCTACAAAGATGAAAGCACTATGTGCCAACCATGAGCTGGAGCTAACGCTATGTATCAAGCCAATATCACTTATGAACATCAATGCTAGAATCTTAAATTCTTAGGTATATATTTCAGGATATTTTTGAGTATATTAACCATATATTCAAAGAAATATGCATAATAATGATCAGAGAGGCTTTGGCCATACTTTAAAATTTAACCACAATCTAAATAGCCATCAACACTGGTAAATATTGAAAACAAAGTAGAGCTACATGTATCAACATAGAAATGCTCATAGAAAATGCTAAGGAAAACAGCAAATCAGAAAACTGTACAAACGTAAAAACTTTGAATGCATGCAGAACAAAATATCATTTATACTAGTATAAATATAGTGTATATTGGTGGAATCTGGACTCTTAGTGGAAGATTCACACAAATTATTTACATTATTCTCTATAATTCTTTGGTACCTAGAACATTTCATAATTGTATAATTAAACATTCAAAGCTATTTTAGAAATAGTGTTTTGATCTATAGAAATTATATAGAAGTTATTTAAGCCTGGGCAAAATTAACAATCTCTGTATTATTTTATTCAGAATAACAAATAAAATGGGGTAAATCTTTGAGCTACAACTTCAAAATAATTTCCAAAGCACCACAATGTATTCAACCTTGAAGTAACTTTTTCAGGGATAGTTACTAAAAAATAATAAAATGTGTACTACAAGAAATATTTAGTGCTTGCCAAGTAGTTCATTGTTTCCAGGCAATAAGTAAATCTAAATGTCCACAGTAGAGATTGATCAAGAAGGTGGACTAAGAGGATATGGAGCTCACTTCCTCCCATCAACACATCAGAAAATACACTGACACGTGGAACAATCCTCATGGAAAACTAACTGAAAACTGACAGGTGAACTACTGTACCACCAAGGCAATAAGACAGATACACATGGAAGGAAATAAAAGTGATTTGAGTTTGGACCGATGTCCATGGAGGGGACTCAGAGGAAAAAGAAGATTATAAAGTGGACACCCACCCAGAGGAGGGAGCAGTGAGAGCCAAGTGCAGGGCGCCGCAGTCCAGGAACCCTACGCAAGGGAGACAAGCCTGTCTGGAGAACTGCTGGGACTAACAAGAGGCAAAAGAAAAACAAAATTTTCAAAATGGAAACAGTTTAAGAGCTCTCAAGAATAACGTTAAATGTACCAAAATTCACCTTATAGGGAGGGGTACCAGAAAACAGAAAAGGGGATCAAAATTGTATTTAAGGAGATTATAGCTAAAAACTCCCCAAACCTGAGAAAAGAAACATATCCAGATAAAGAAGCACAGAGGATCCCAAACAAGATGAACCCAAACAGACCCATAGCAAGAGATACCATACTTCAAATGGCAGAAGTTAAAGGTAAACAGCAAATTCTAAAGGCAGCAAAAGAAAAACAGACATTTTGAACAGATCAATCACTAGTACTAAAATTGAATTTGCAATTTTAAAAAATTTCCAGAAAACAAAGTCCAGGACCAGGCAGTTCCTTGGGGAAATTCTACCAAACTTCTCTTTCTAACAGTACTTCAAATTATTAAGGAGGATGAAACACTCCCAAATTCATCACAAGGGCACCAATACTCTGTTATCAAATCCAGACAAAGGCACCACCAAAAAAGACAATTACAGGCCAATATTTTTGAATATAATTGCGAAAATTCTCATCAAAATATTAGCTAATCAAATCCAACAATATATAAAAAGGATCATACACCACAATCAAGTTGGACTTACTCTAGCAACACAAGGATGGTTAAATATAAAGAAATCAATCAACGTGACACACCACATTAACAAAAGGAAAGAGGAAAACCACACGATCATCTCAACCGACACTGTAAAAGCAACTGAAAAAATTCAACCACCATCATAAAAACTCTCAATAAAGCGGCTACAGAGGGAACAAATCTCAACATAATAAAGGCCATATATGACAATTCACAGCTAACATCATTTTCAATGGTGAAAAGCTGACATCCTTCCTGTTAAATTAAGCATCCAAATTGGAAGGGAAGATGTCAAACTGTTACTCTTTATAGATGACATGATACTTTATATAGAAAACCCTAGAAGTACAACACAGATGAACTTACCTATAAAACAGGAAGAGAGTCACAGACACAGAGAACAGACTGGTGGTGGACAAAGGGGAACAGGGGAGGGAGACAGATGGACTGGGAGTTTGGGGATGGACGAAGCAAACTATTACATTCAGAATGGATAAACAAACCCTAACGTACAGCACAGGGAACTGTATTCAGTATCCTGTGATATACCATAGCGGAAAAGAGTATTAAAAAAGAATGTATATATGTATGTGTATCACTGAGTCATTATACTGTACAGCAGAAACTGGCACAACACTGTAAGTCAACAATACTTCAATTAAAAAATTTTTTTGAAGAAAATCCTAAAGTCTCCACACAAAAACTACTAGAACTAATAAATGAATTCAGCAAGTTTGCAGTATACAAGATTAATAAAATAAAATCTGTTGCTTTTCTATACAGCAATAATGAATTACCAGAAAGTTTTTTAAATAAATTCCATTTAAAGCTGTATCAAAAAGAATAAAATATCCAGAAATAAACTTAACCGAGAACACAAAAGACCTACACTCTGAAAAGTCATGGAAGGAAAGTGGAGATGATACAAAGAAATGGAAAGATATCCCTTGCTCTTCTTGAACTGCAAAAATTAATATCACTAAAATAGTCATATTACTCAAAGTAATCTACAGATTTAATACAACCCCCATCAAAATACTCATGACATTTTTCACAGAAATAGAACAAGTAATCCTAAAATTCATGAACAACCACAAAAAACCTCAAATTACCAAAGCAATCCTGAGGAGAAAGAACAAAGCTGAAAGCATCACATCCCCGATTTCCACTGTACTACAAAGTTACAGTGATCAAAACAGCAACAGCAAAAAACGAAACAAAACACAGCAACGGCACATTTTATGTCCGACAAAACACCAGACACATAGATCAACTGAATACACAGCAAGCCCAGAAATAAACCCATGCCCCTACAATCTATTAATCTATGATAAAGGAGGCAAGATTTACAATGAAGAAAAGACAGTTTTTTCAATAATTGGTGCTGGGAAAACAAGGGCTACAGGTAAAACAAATGAGATTAGAACATTCCTTCACACCAAATATCCAAACAAATTCAAAATGGATTAAAGGCCTAAACATATGACCTGAAACCATGAAACTCTAAGACAAAGAGAACAAAGGCAAGACACTCTTTGACATAAGTCATAGCAGTATCTTTTGGATCACTCCCCTCAGGCAAAATAAATGCAAAAATAAACAAATGAGAACTAATTAAACGTAAAAGCTTTTGAACAGCAAAGGAAATCATCAACAAATCAAAATGATAACCTATGGAACAGAAGAAAATACCTGCAAATGATGTGACCAACAAGGAATTAACACCCAAAACATCTCATACAACTCAATATCAAAAAAGCAAACAATACAACTCATTATCAGCTCATACACCTTATTATCAAAAAAGCAAACAATACAATAAAAAAAAAATGGGCAGAAAGAACTCAAGAGACATTTTTCCAAAGACATATAGATGGCTAACAGGCACATGAAAAGATGCTCAATATCACTAATTACTACAGAAATGAAAGTCAAAACGATTTTGAGATGTCACCTCTTATCTGTCAGAATGGCTATCATCAATAAGAAGACAAACAACAAATGTTGGCGATGATGTGGAGAAAAGAGAACACTCATACACTGTTGGTGGAAATGTAAATTGGTAGTGGCACTATGGAAAAAAGTATGGAGGTTCCTCAAAACACTAAAAATAGAATTACCATATGACCCGGCAATTCCACTCCTGGGTATATGTCCAGAAAAAAAGAAAACACTAATTTGAAAAGACATATGCACCCCATTATTCATAGCAGCACTGTTTACAACTGCCAAAACACGGAAGCAACCTGCGTCCATCAACAGATAAATGTATAAAAATTATTAACAGACTGGTTCCAAATACGGTAAGGAGGATGTCAAGGCTGTATATTGTCTCCCTGCTTATTTAACTTATATGCAGAATACATCATGAGAAATGCTGGACTGGATGAAGCACAAGCTGGAATCAAGATTGCCAGGAGAAATATCAATAACCTCAGATATGCAGATGACACCACCCTTATGGCAGAAAGCAAAGAACTAAAGAGCCTCTTGATGAAAGTGAAAGAGGAGTGAAAAAGTTGGCTTAAAACTCAACATTCAGAAAACTAAGATCATGGCATCGGGTCCCATCACTTCATGGCAAATAGATGGGGAAACAATGGAAACAGTAACAGACTTTATTTTGGGGGTCTCCAAAATCACTGCAGATGGTCACTGCAGCCATGAAATTAAAAGACGCTTGTTCCGTGGAAGAAAAGTGATAACCAACCTAGACAGCATGTTAAAAAGCAGAGACATTACTTTACAAACAAAGGTTCGTCTAGTCAAAGCTATGGTTTTTTCCAGTAGTCATGTATGGATGTGAGAAAATATAAAGAAAGCTGAGCACAGAAGAATTGATGCTTTTGAACTGTGGTGTTGGAGAAGACTCTTGAGAGTCCTTTGGACTACAAGGAGATCCAAACCAGTCCATCCTAATGGAAATCAGTCCTGAATATTCAGACTGATGCTGAAGCTGAAACTCTAATAGTTTGGCCAACTGATGCAAAGAACTGACTCATTGGAAAAGACCCTGATGCTGGGAATGATTGAAGGCAGGAGGAGAAGGGGACGACAGAAGATGAGACAGTTGAATAGCATCATGGACTCAATGGACAATGAGTTTAAGCAAGCTCCAGGAGTTGGTGATGCACAGGAAAGCCTGGCATGCTGCAGTTCATGGGGTCGCAGAGTTGGACACAACTGAGTGACTGAACTGAACAGACTGGTAAAAAAAAGTGAAAATCTGCCATTTGCAGCATCATGGATGGTCTAGAGAATATTACGCCTAGTAAAATAAGTCAGACAAAGATAAATACTATGTGATATCATTTATATGTAGAATCTAAAATACAAAACAAAACAAAAAAATCAACACAGCAAAACACACTCACATTTATAGAAAACAAACTAACCGTTACCAGTAGAGAGAAGAAAGGGGAGAGGGGCAAGATAAGGGTATAGGATTAAAAGACACAAACTACTATATACAAAATAAATAAGCAACAAGGATATACTGTATAGCAGGGGTCCTCAACCTCTGGGCCATAGACAGGTACTTTAATGGCAGTATTAGATTAGAAATAAAGTGTACAATAAATGTAATGTTGCTCAAATCATCCCCTAACCATTCCACTCACCCCCAGTCCATGGAAAAATTATTTTCCAAGAAACTGGTCCCTGGTACCACCAAGGTTGGGGACCACTGCTGTATAGCACAAGGAATTATAGCCATTACCTTTTAGTAACTTTTATTGGAATATAAGCTATAAAAATACTATATCACTATGCTATACACCTGAAAATAGTGCAATATTGTAAATCAACTATACTTCAATTCTTAAAAGTATTGAAAGCTCAATAAATAAACAAAGATAGTATGGAGCTACAACAATACCACAATTACAGTTTTCAAAATACAGTGGTAGATTCATTTCAAAATTATTTTTAAAGGTACATCAAATGTTTTCTTCCTTCCTTAAGTTATTCTTCAGGTTCATGCAAGCCTATTTCCCCAACCAGTTCTACTGCTGTAACCACTGAAGTCTCATCCCAAATTCTTCCTCTATTCATTTTCTACCAATATCAAACAGGAAAGAATAAAAGCACTCCAGGATCTGGAATTTGACATTTACACTAGGGAACTTTCACTATTTACTGCTCTTTCCCACTTTGCTGTTGTTATTGTTGGATGATGGGGTGTGGAGGGAGCGCCTAAACACCATCTAGAACTGGATGGATGAAGCTGCTTTTACAAGTGTGGTACTCTACTCTCTGAACCCTCAGTTACCACTACCATACAAATTTATCATCTCTGTAAACACAAACTGTGATTGATTTTTAGTATCAGTTTCTCTACAATCCCTGTAAAATTCAAATCTTGAACTAAGGCAACAGCATAATATTACCCTATATTGTGACTAAGGTCACTATGTTGTGACTTACACATGGATTCTGAATTAAACCTACATATCATATCTCTTGAGCTCTGAAAGCAGGGTTTATCCTTTTTCTTTTTAAGAATCCATATTATCTTCTGATAAACATAAACATCTCCTGCCTACTGTTAACATTATTATCCAATATAAACTATTATAATACTGAACACACTGAATCTTTTTCAAACCACATAACATTCCAGGATTCTGTTACCTGTCCTGACTGTGAATCACTGAATTGAAGACTTACTAACAACTTTTAAAAGTAGCAATTTGTATATGCTTTCAAAGAGCTACAATTACATGTGGAAAAAAATATAAAGGGAGATAACATAAAAAGAATCAACTTACAGATATAACATGTTTGTATCCAAGTCAATGCAAACAACATCTTGTGGTGGGTCATGAAGATCAAAATACCTTGAGTCAACTCCGACTATAAATGGTAGAGGTGCACTGAGCACTGCCGCCAGTGAAAGAGGACAAAGGGGAATGTATGGGCATTGCCACTGAAACGGAAAGATCATCTGGGAAAAAAGTTTTAAAAAATTAACCAACTTTTATTGCATTGAGAATTACGTAGTTAACTAATGTTACTGACAGGGACCGTTAAAAAGCAGCTAAAGTCTAGTTTCTTTCACTTTAAACTTCATTCCAAAATATAAATGACTATACAACATTACAGGTTAATCCTATGAACCAATGTGATTAAAACCTTTAGGCATGACAATGATCATAAGCACAATTAAAATGCTAACAGCTCTTTGAACATTAATTCTCATGTCTATAGGAAATCCACATTCCTATTTTAAGGAGAAAGAGAAGGGGGAAAATTGATGGAAATTTTATAAAACAAATTCATGATTTTTAACTGATGCATTTCATCCGTCTATTAAATTTCAAGATAACCTCTGATTAAAATTCAACTAAGAACACCAAGAGCTAAACAAAACAAAAAATTTAAACAATTATCTTGGGAATAATAATAGTCAACTAAAAATTTCAACAAAAATTTTTCCTAACTGCCCAAATAAACATAAAATGATCCACTTCAACTAATATTAAAATTTTAATCACTGATGACAAAATCTTTCCTCTATTATAAAAATCTTTGTAATCTTTCAAGGTCTAGTTCAATTGTCACCTTACCCATCATTATTCACCCCAAATAATTACCTACAGCATTTACTACCTCTGCCAGTTATTCCAGATGGTTACATAGAATTGGAATTTTGTCTTCAATCATTTACTTGCTTTCCGGCAATTGAGCATTTAACATGTACCAAAAACTGTTCTACATGATGAGGCTATAACAGTGTATAAAACAAAGATACAATGCCCTCATGAAGTTTATAGCACAGCATAAGAGTCAGCAAACTTTTTCTGTAAAATATACAGAGTATTTTATGGCTTGCAAACCATAATGCATCTTTCGCAAATTAACTCTGCCTTCATGTATGAAAACAGAGGAAATATATAAATAAACGGCCTATGTTCCAGTAAAATGTATTTACAAAAAACAAACGGCAGCCAGGATTTGACTCAAACACCTGGTCTAGCAGGAAGAGAGAAAACAAAAAGAAGACATAATAATAGATTATGTGCCATGTGAGAGAGTGCTAAGTGCTATGAGGAAAAGAAAACAAAAGCAGTAAAGCCAAGTAAAAGGTCCCGGAGTTTAGGACAGTAGAGAAGAAAGAGGGAAAGCAGGCTATATTAATAAACAGGCCAAACTGGGTAGGCCTCATTAAGAAAAAGACACTGGGCTAAAACTTGAAGGTGGTAAGGGATTTAGTCAAGGGGATATCTAGGTGAAGAGCACTTTGAAGAAAAGACCGTATGGTGTGAGGACTGCCTAATATGCTTCAGGAGTAGCACAGGCCAGCGCAGCTGGAGCAGAGTGAGCAAAGGGGAGAGAAGTCAAAAATGAGATCAGAGAGCAGAGGGACAGAAGTGCTTGCAAAGGACCTTGCAAGGACTCAAGATTTCCTCCAGTGAAAACTGACTATCTTCCATTCAACAAAAGGTACGTTACACCTCCAACTATGTAAGAAATTTCAGAATAAAACTACTGAACAACAAAATACAACATCTTTATCTTCGACTTTTTCAGCACAATCAAAAATATAGTCAATTTCACAAAAATACTCACTGGTTCCACCAATTCTTGCTATAGGGCTCCATTAACTCTTCAATATTCTTTGATATTAAAATCATTCTCCTTTTGCAGAATTTATCCTATCACCATTCTTTTCAATTTTCTTCTCTTTAAATGATAAGTTGCCTTACTATCAAATCCTCATTTATCAATAGTCTTGCAAGCAACATCAGTTACATAAATTTCAAGCAATCTTGCATTTTAATAAGATTTCCAAGTTCACATTGCAAGAGACTAAACTACAAAGATTCAGAGACAATCCCTAAAGTTTTATAGGAAAGAATATCTGAGTGGGAACTTTCTAAAACTAGTCAGTTTATTAACAAATATTTTCATGTTATAGTTACTTTTGCTTTCACATGCAACTGGGGAGGTTTGGAATAATTAGTATATAACAAGGATCTTTGCCCCCCCGTGAACCATCTCAAATAGTTATTAGTGTTTTCAGTCCTAGTAGCATTTCTTTGACCAGATTAAGATCTTGGAGACATACCCCATTTGTTGATTCAACAAGTATTTACTGAGTGTTTACTCCATGCTATTTAACTGTAATAAGTACTGAGGACATAGGAGTGAAAAAGAGACCTAGATCTTTACCTGCATGACAGTAAAATGGGGAAGGGAAGAGAGGAGAGTCAACCATTTTAAATTAAACAAATAATGGAAGATAGAGAAATGGAACGTCCAAAATTCAACATTATAGACCTATAAAGCCCTAATGATCAGACCTCTTTCTAATTGCAATGGGATGCCCTCAAGAAGTTTTAAGACAGGAGAGGACTTATATTTTTATTTACGCTTTTCCCAATAGCAAAGCATTTGTACATTATTCAATTTTTACAATCACCCAGATTTTCCTGTACGTTACTGGCCCACAGTGATTAGCAGTTCAAAGTGGGAGAAATTAGTCCTGCCCACAATTGTAGGGCAGCTGAAACTGACGAGAGCTTCTCATTTAATACAGTAAGCTTCATTCACAAGCTCTATTTTTATGTAGACATATAGCTTCTCTGAAGGACTCCGAGATATGAAAAATTAGAAACTGAAATTTTCTCTCAATACAAATTACTTTTTTTCTTCATATTATCTCTTTGCCATTCTAGTATATTTACGTTAAACATTTAGTGGTAATTTCAAAGTTGCTTTCATTGAAGGAAATTTCCCTTCAGAGTAACAATTCTCTCAAGAATTCTGTACTAAAAAGAAAATTCTATACTCACAGCTACAACAGCTTCAGCTACTCCAGTCAACACAGCCGGCCTCAGAGAATGCAGCAAAATCTTACTCTCAAGTAAGACAAAGAGCAGGAGCGTTGCACAATTCTCAGGACCCAGGTTCATTAGCAAGGTGCTGAAGTTAGCTCCACTAGAGAAGGAGAGAAAAGACTATGAACTCTTTCACCAAAAGGTATTAAGATCTGCTTATTAAATTATTTTCTGAATATTAATAAGTTGAGAATATTAACCTCAAGTCCTGATTTAGGACCTGATTAAGTTTTCATCACTGAAAACTAGCAAAGTTAATGAGATGGTGTAACAGAATGATTCAAACTCATCCTTCGGAAACAAAGGGGCATTTATCAGGAAAGATCGTCCTAAAGAACAGCCGTTTGCTGCTAAGTCACTTCAGTCGTGTCCGACTCTGTACGACCCCATAGATGGCAGCTCAAAAGAAAGAAGGTAGGGGTTGGTGGGGAGACAACATTTGCAAAGTTCCTGAGGCAAGAAAAACCATCTGCCATGTTCAAGGAATTGAAATAAACATATTGTGACTAAAGCATAGGAAAGAAAGGGGTGAATACAGTAAGAGATTATGCCCCAAATAAAAATATTTGCATTCTCCAACAATTTTATACTAGCATTCTCAAAAAGACACACTGCAGTGTGAATAAAAAACTGAAAAACAACAGCAAAAAGGTGCCAATTAAGAGGTTCATAATGAAATAGTTCAGGTAAAAGACCATGCAAAGCCTGGACTAGCAATGCAGAAGAAGAGAACCTAATAGATTCAAGACAGTTTAGAAGGTAAAGCCAGTTCACCTGAAATATTTAGTAATAAACTGGATATGGGGAGGGGAGATGAGAGGAAGAGGGAAATACTCCCTACATGTGATCTTTCAACTCTCTTTAAGTGTTTCATTTTTAAAATGGTGAATGACCTCTGCCATCCAACCAGCTATCAAACTTAGAAACATTAAGGCTATTCTCAGTTTGTAAAAATAGCACAGCTCTATTATGCTAACTCTTAAAATATTTTAAAGCATTCTGATCCAAGTGAATAAATGTATTATTTTATATACCATTAATTACCTTAGTGGTAAAGGTGTAGAAACTGGTTGTGATAATATTAATGCATCGTGGACTGATAGCTTGAAAAAAGAAAAAAAATGATAAATTAACAAAGCCAGTTTTGAAACCTAAATATTTATATCAAGGGTAAAATGGAAAGCTGTTCAATATGCAGACTGATACAGTTTTGGAACCATGTACTAAAATATAAAACAACAGCTGTATTTACTTAGAAGTATATAGTTCTTTATAATTAAATGATCAAATCAAATGAATTTTGATTCAGTTAATTAAAATACACCTGTTTAAAAAAAGTAACTGCTTTTTAAAAGCCTTATATGTACTAACTCTATATTTGGCAACTACTTAATATGTATTAATACTTGCTGAACTAAAATACATTCAAGATTAATACCTGACTATCCTATATAAGGTTGGTAATTATCTTAGAAAAAATGTTTAAATAGGTTGCTTCTATAGATCAGACTCAAAGTGCCAGTCTACAAACTGTTATCGGTCTAGGAAGAAACAGTATATATAAAGTGATTTAGAAACTTTTATGGCAATTTGACATTGCTCTCATATCCAAATACATTATCAGTGAACTCATGTCTTTGGACAGAGTATAGACCTGTTCAAGTCTATACTGACTGTTTATGTCACAAGCTATATGCTTATATAAGTCTGCCATCGCCTGGAAATAAAAAAGAAACTGGTCCTTTAACAAAGACAGTTTGAAGAGTACTATTATAGACAACTTCACTTATGCCCTCCAACCATAATTGATTTCACATTTAATATTTATTAAGTCACTCTGATATTAAAAACTTGCCCTCAACATAATTCTGGGTTTTATGTTATTAAAATCAGCCACATAAATTTAGGCCACAAATGGATCAATGATGATGTCATGAACAAGTATTATAATTATTACAATTCTGTATACCCTAAGTTCAAAAAAACAGGACTAAAGAGTATTCGCTAAAGATGCAAAATATAAGAATTCAAGGACTTAATGGATGCATCTTGCTCCACCTCAAACCCAAAGGGCCATAGAGTCCACAATGCAATGACTGGAGTGAACATATGCAGCGCTCCCCTCAAACATATTCTTTTCTGATTACCTGTACCAGGATTCTTGGTCTTTGAGGTGAAGGAAAAGGGATGTTTTGCATAAAATGTGAAATGTGCCTAGAAAAAAATTGTGAAATAAAGACAATTACTTTTCTAAAATACTTCATGGATTTTAACAGATCTTAAATATAATTTATCATCCTGGATTTGACAAAGCCACTTACCTAAAACTTAATAAACGAAAGTCAATGTGCCATTAGAAGTCAGAAAAGATGTGACTTTAAAAAGATAGTGACTCCACATCTATTTTTCTGGCTCACAAAACATTTCCACGACAAAGAGAATTACAAATTGAAGGGAAAACGTGTAGAGGTCACTCAACACTAAAACCAAAACCTTACTTTAGTATCCATCAAAGGAAGCGAAAGTGAAGTCACTCAGTCCTGTCCGACTCTTTTCGACCCCGTGGACTGTAGCCTACCAGGCTCCTCCATCCATGGGATTTTCCAGGCAAGAATACTGGAGTGGGCTGCCATTTCCTTCTCTAGGGGATCTTCCCAACCCAGGGATCAAACCTGGGTCTCTCACATTGTAGGCAGACGCTTTTACCGTCTGAGCCACCAGGGAAGTCTCAATTACCTCACCCTTAATTTCTACATCAGTTTAGAGATGTTTTAACTTAAAATGGTCATTTGGATTGGTTGGGGTATATGTGCATCAACAGCTATTTTTCTCTTGGTTATTCGAGAATGAGCAGGAAGAACACACACAGTGCAACGTGTATCTTTCTTCCTTAGCTGAATTCTCAAAAGAATTCTCACATTTTTATGTGATCGTTCTCACCACCACTCCTCAGTTTTAAATTTGAAGTCAGGGATTCTGTGAAGAAGCGAGCAAGTAAAAAGTAGGATGACTGTGATTCTCCTTCCCTTTCAACTCTATGCAAAGTTAGGTGAACAATGAAATGTACATATATACATCCAATTTTTCCATCAGACACCCTTCAAATCATTATACATACTTCTCAATGGGAAGAGGATGTGGTCCAGACACAGAAAGTTTGTAGATAAACATGAGAAATTTTCTAAAAGCTTCAAAAAAAGGCCAGTGCGAGAGTAAACAAATGCATTTGTTTGAATTGATGGATTTAGAGACCATTTTTCTCTCCACAGGTGTCAACAGGCCCAGCTGCATAAGCTGTTTTTCTGTTAGAAGTTCTCGAGAGTAAGGCTCATAAAACTGGATTGCAGCTCCATATACCTACAGAGTAAAACAATTTCATGGTAAAATTTGAGTGTTTTTTAAAACTTAATTTCTCTCTTTCTCGATTTCAAAAGAAATGTTTGCTTAGAGTACATATGACAGATAAATGAAAGAAAAAAATCTCAAGCACTGCTGATGGGAATATAAAATGGTTGCAGCTATGGTGGAAAACAGTTGGCAGCTCCTCCAAAAGTTAAACAATTACCATGATTCACCTACGTATATACTCAAAACAATAGAAAGCAGGGACTCAAATATTTGTACACCAATGTTCACAGCAGCATTATTCACAATAACCAAAAAAAATGGAAACAACCCAAATGTCCACCAACAAATGAACAGATATACAAAACGTAGTATAGTCATCCTTCAATATTTAAGGGTGGTTACCTCCAGGGGTGGTACCTAGAGGATACCAAGATCCATGAATGCTCGAGTTCCTTATACAAAATGTATGAGTAGTACAATCAGCCCTCCAGATCCACAGGTTTGGCATCCATAGATACAGTGGGCTGACTGTATATATTCATGAAAAGAAGGTAAGCAAAGGGGAAAAGGAAAGATACACCTATTTGAATAATGTCATATACTCATATGTATTAATCCTCCCTAACAAGGAATCAAATTTTGAAAAATATTGCAACATAGACAAACCTTGACAACATTATACTAAGTGAAACAAGCTAGACACAGGAAGACAAATATTATATGATTCCATTTATATATGCTACCTAGAATAGACAAACTGGTAGAGACAGATAGTAGAAAAGAGGGACATATGGTAGGATTAGAAGAAGCTTCTGTTTCAAGTGATGAAAAAGTTCTGAAAATGATAAGTGATACTTTTATTAAGTCTTGTAACTGAAAATAGATAAATGACACTTTTATAAATCTTCTAACACTATATATATGTGTGTGTGTATGTATATACATGTGTATATGTCATATTTATGTCTCTGTGAATTACATCATATTTACTCTTTAATTTACAGATACAAACAACACTCTCGGATACAATTATTTCAAAGGCATCTCAAGGGTTTTTAACAAGCAATATGACGAAAGTATCTCAAAGAGGCTCTGTTGTTCTCTACTAGTCAAGGTATATTTGGTAACTCAACTGTTTGAAGATCTTTAAAGGTTCATTTTTATTTGCTGCTTTCAAAGTAATAAACTATAAATGATTATTAAGCTACAAAGTTAGCTTACTTGTAAGCAATCCAGTCAATGCAGTATTGGCCTTCATTCACTGAGTATTTTACTATGTTCCAGACACTGTGCTGGACACTTAACCCTAGCTACCATCTTACAGTGGTTGAAAGCATGAAGGCTGCTCATGGACACAGATGCATTTGTGTTTGCTTCACAAAAGTCAGCCTCTGTCAGTTACACTTTTCAATAAAATTGAGTATTCTATCAAATATCCTATGAAAGGTTTCAAGTTTTAAATTTCCACTAGATCTGTAGTTTTATTTACTTTTTATTTCCTAATTTTTTTGCCATTTCTTTTTTATTTTAAATGATTATTTTTGTCATTATTACTATTTATACATGTTTTGAGTTTTTGGAATCTACAAATATACATGTGCTTTGGAGAATATATACACTCATTTCTCCTGGGATATGCTCAGGTGTATAACTGTTGGGCCACAGAGTTATCTCTTATACTGTTGACAACATAGAAGTTCTTTAAATATTCTGAATACAAGACCCTTGTGGAAGACATACTGTATCACATGACCTTCTTTTCCACCCTTTTTTTTCCCATTTTCACCTTCTTAATGGTACCTTTGAACGAACAGGTGTCCTTAACTTCAACAAGGTCCTATTATTCACCTTTTCTTTCATGGCTAGTGCTATGTCTTTCCTTTCTGGATGGTTTTTGTCTTTGGTATTCCATGGTTTTACTATAACATGAAAGTAAGTGGTTCTACATATATATATATATATATTTTTTTTTTTTCCTCCTTAAGATTCAGAGTACACCTTTAACCTGAAAACTCAATTTTTCATCAACCCTGGAAAACTCTCAATCAACCACTAGCTCTTAAAATGCTGCCTCTCCTCTTTCTAATCTCTCCTTCTGGATTATTAAGTATCTATTGGTCTTTTTTATTCTATTCTCTACACTTTAAAACTCCTTTTATGTTTTCCTGTGCCACATTGGAGGTAACTTATTTTCCACTTCATTAATTCTTCCTTCATGCATGACTTACCTGCTGTTTAAGCCACTGATTAAATTTTTCGTTTTAAGGATCATATTTTGCATTTCTGCTGCTGCTGCTAAGTCACTTCAGTCGTGTCTGACTCTATGTAACCCCATAGACGGCAGCCCACCAGGCTCCCCCATCCCTGGGGTTCTCCAGGCAAGAACACTGGAGTGGGTTGCCATTTCCTTCTCAAATGCATGAAAGTGAAAAGTGAAAGGGAAGTCGTTCAGTGGTGTCCGACTCTTGGCGACCCCATGGACTGCAGCCCACCAGGCTCCTCCATCCATGGGATTTTCCAGGCAAGAGTACTGGAGTGGGATGCCATCGCCTTCTCCGATTTTGCATTTCTAGACACTTCTTTTTCCAACCTGTCTACTCATTTTTCAAAATATCCTGTTCTTTTTTTGATGTGTTGAGCTTCTCTCTTAGGTCTTGAATATTTCAACTATATATTCCATTTATAATATCTTTGATATTATCATTCTATCCTTTCAATATCTTAAAGGTATAATCCAGGTCTGTATCTTATTGATTCTTCCTATGGTACTTATGTCTTCTATCTTTTACTAGAATCTCATCTTGATTCCTGTGTTTTGGCTGTATCTCTCCAGAGACTTTATATTTGCTCCTAAGAACAATCGAGTGGTATTAGTATCCTGATTCCAATCTTCATGTTGACTTCTCACTTTGGGCATTATAGTACAAAATTTAAATTAAAAATGTATCGTGTCTGAATAGGATCCTAACATTCAAATAAGATATCTCATATTAAACAGTCTGTGAATTAAAAACATGGGCAAAATTGGTTTAATAAAAGGAAAACATATACCTTTTCAGCAGAAGAAGCTGTGAGAACAAAAGTTGAGAAAACTGGAAGCGGGTATTTGCTTTGGGGATCCCAACATTCAATAGTAGCTCCCATCGGAAGGCAGAAGAGAGGGACACATTCTGAGAGTGGAAACGACTCATAGTCCTCTTCTGGATATCTAAAAATTAAACCTTTTGGAGAAAGAAGATAATGATTATTTATCCATTGACTCCTTATTTTTTCTTTTTATTTTTCATTCTTTGGCTGCACTGCACAACTTGTGGGATCTTAGTTCCCGGATCAGGGAATGAACCCAGGCCCACAGCAGTGCAAGTGCACAATCCTAACCACTGGACTACCAGGCAACTTGACAATTTTTTTTTTTTTACTTTTAAATAGTTATTTTAAAATAGTTATGATTTTAATAGCAAATTTTATATGTGAAATATTTATGTGTGAAATTTCAAGATCAACTTTTCTCTTGCCATATCAGAAATGAGAATAACAAATTTAACATTTATTTTCACTCATGGACTTAGAGTTCACTATAACACTAAATGTATTAAATATACTAGTTAAAACTCTATTTAACAGAACCATTAATTTATTTTTCCTGTATACTGCCAACGTCTTAGAGAATGCAGGAAACATTCAGGGAAATTTACCAACTATTTCAGTTAGCCTCCTATAAAAAAAAATAATAATAAACTCAGGGAAGGGACAGTATTGCCAAGGCAGCAGAAATTATCTTAGCCCCTAAACTTATTTTGAGAGAGCAGCAGTGTAAAATGAATGCAAGATGAAAAGTAAATGAGATAGAAACTCTTGTGACTAAGTACAAAGTATGAGAGATCAAGAAAGCAGGAGGAAGGGGGTACTCTGAGAAGCCTAACAAAGCCTCCTCAGAATAAAACAGCTACGTGGTGTCTCTAATATCTCTAATATGCAGACACTTCTAGGTTAAACATTTGAAAATCAGTAGCTGAATTTTTAAGCCCAAATTCAGTCTCCAAAACTCTTTATTCTAATATGTATGTCTTACATCAAACGCCTGAACAGTTTCACAAAACTTGTTTCTATAAGTTAATTCTGTAAGTTTAAGTGACACACGTCAAAAAAAAATTTTTTAAGGAAATCACATATAATCAACACACTACAGCAATATTAACAGTATTACATTTTAAAGTGATATTGAAATTTATAACTGTCATTGCTGCCTTTATTTTCATGTTATAAATTAAATGGTTTGATTCATTAATATGGATGTCTTTATGAGGACAATTAAGAGTTCTCATATATGGATCTGCCTGACTTCCCTGAAGTAAAACTTATTCCAAAAATTGTGCATGACAAAAAGTAATGACACTGCTTCTTTTCACCAAGAAGTATTCCAGTATCTCTTCTATTTACAGCTGAAGCATACCTGTATTTTCACTTTTTATCCCACCATACCGGTGGGATGAAGAGGTCACACTTAAATCTTTACAGCCCTTGACACTTTACTGTGCAGTAAGAATGTGACGATAGATTTCTCAAACACTTCATGGCAGAAAAGGTTCTCAGGCCCTCCTCTCTTCCATATAGCTGATTCTTTGCAACAAGGGAAAAAGGAAGCAAGTCCACCTCTCATGGCAAGTAACATGTGGTTTCAAATCAGACACACAGAGATAAGAGAAGGAGATATATAAGAAGTAAAGATGCAGTTTGACACCTTTCTGATTGTCAAAATATAAAAAGGTCAGAGAGTAAGCATTTTCCACTCAACTATTAAATCTATTAGTGTAGACTAACAGTTCGAATGTTTCTTCCACAAACGCTTGTTTGGAATAAAATTTTCTGTTCAATTAACAGTGTATTTTTGTTGGTAAGGGGTAATATTAATATATCCTGTAGTATGAATTTAAGAAAACTTATGTCTTTACATGCTAAAGTTATAATTAACTCAATTTATGAATACATCAATTCCACAAACTGTATAAGGGAGCAAACACTGTCTCTTCTAACCAAATATTAGTGTATAACAATTCCTATAGTTATAGAAACCTTTTTTTTTTTTTTCAAATTTACTTACCAGCTTTATATGCTATAGCATTAGAAGCAGGCACAGACTTCTTATAACACAGAAACACACTGGAACCCCACTGTAAAATATAAATTAGGTTTTAAAAAGTTAAAACAGTGAAAATCAATTGATTTTGTCGAATGTCTTCTAAAGATTTTGATTATTTCTTCAGGGAAGTCTATTTAAAACATGTTTATCAAACAGACTGTATAATATACAATGTAACAAAGCATGAAACTGAAAACACTAAAAGAAAAGGAGTAATAAAAAAACATTGCCACAAAAATTAAACTGATGTGAGGTTTGTTTCAAAAAGTTTAGAACTCTGTAATCATACAGAGGCTGACTCTATTTGAAAGAAATAGCACAAAATGGAGTGGATGCTGAGCCCAAACTAGGGAAGACTGGGACCACTAGATGCTATGAAGTCATTATCTTCAAAGTCAAACTGGTCTTGACTAACAGCCTTGGGTGCATCAGTCAGCTCTGACTATATCATTCAGGCTTTCAGTTTGATTTAAAATATTTTTCAAAATAAACGTAACTCAACATAAACACAAGTCAAAATAAACATAACTTTAGGGTCATAAAAAACTATAAATCTAATGCATATGTTATATTTTTCTTTTTCACTACAACCCTTTTAAAATAAGCATGAAAACTACAATATCTAAGATAATTAAATAAATATAAGCAGTATCTCAACCCAGTCTCCCTGAAGTTGTCCTTGAAAACAACACTGAAACCCCAAAGCTAGTAAAATCTGTACCTTAGTGCGATGTATTAGCACATACCAAGAACAAAAAAATCCCTTACTTTAAATATCTATTTTCTGGATGAAATTATTCTAAAACATCAGATAGCTAAGGATTTTTTAAGTTACAATGAACCATGAAAATTAGAAGGCTAGTTTTTTTTTTAAATCATGAAAATATAAACTGAGAGTAAATATTAAGCCAAATGATAAAGAGGAATCCAAAAAATTTTTCTTAATTTTCATATGAAATTTCAGAAATGAAACTTTATTCTTACCATTCCGCAATTTAAGTTTTTATCAACTTTGCAGAAAGTATGGGGAGGGGTTTCTCCCTTACTGGTTACAATAACACAGATGTCAGTTACAGCCAAAGAATTCTGGGGCCGGATTAAAGGAGCCCTCCGATAAGTGATAAAGATTCTTTGTGAAGTAGTTGAACTATTGTTGACATTGGCACAGCGACCATAGGGTGTGGCTTGGATCACTTCACATCCTGGAATAAGCCTTTCTTTCCCATCATATAAAACTCTGTATGGAAGGGAAGAAAAAAGACTGACATGTAAACTTATGTCAGGTTAACACTACTTTTTTCTCCTTGATAACAAAATATATATATATTTTTTGGTCTCCCCTGTTGTTTCCCATAACTTAATTACAAACCAAAACTAAGTATTACTTTGGGAATTATAAATCTCTTAGCTACTATTTTTTAACAGAATACAATTTAAGAAGTGTAAATAGGATCAAACAATTTGTTTTTGTTTTTATTGTTTAAGAAACAAGAAACAAAAGAGAGGCACTACTCCAACCATCCTCAGGTCAATTCTTAGAAGTTTTTCTAAGAAGTTTTTCTAATATTCAGATGTTTTCACAAAACTTACTTTCATAATTCTCCTCAAAATTTTCCCTTTAAAAATTCCTCGACTGAAACTATAAAACACTGTTTAAAGAAATTACAGATGAGCTAATAAATAGAAACGGCTTTCCCTGATGGCTCAGCGGTACAGAGCCTGTAATACAGGAAATCCAGGTTCAATCCCTGGGTTGGGATGAGCCCCTGGAGTAAGAACTGGCAACCCACTCTAGTATACCTGGGAAATAGCAGGGACAGAGAAGCCTAGCAGGCTACAGTCCATGGGTTCACAAAGAATTGGACATGACTCAGCAATAATCAACAACAACAATAAATAAAACGCCATTTCATGGTCATGGATTAAGATGACTTAGTATTGGTTAGATATCAACTTTCTGGAAACAGATCTACAGGGTCAACACAATTATGATCTAAATCCTAGCTGCTGCTGCCTGCTTTTGTTAAATGAGTTCAGGGCTTCACAAACCTTCATCACATAACCTAACTAGCTCCTTAAAAATATACTTTCATTACAGCTTTTTGTTCTTTTATGTTTAATAAACTTGACCTGATAAGTACAAACGAAATCACATTTCAGGCTCTAATGCCTTCATTTCAATATTCTTTTGAAAGGAAATAATCTAATGACTCAGTACAATGCAGAGAAATTCAGTAAGAATGGAGAGAGATACATATCTTACTACACTTGATTTTGAAGTAACAAATAATAACAGAACCATCAAGGATTTTAAAATTTCTATTCCTGTGCACCTTAAATAAATTTTATTCCCTTCACTACAGCAAAAGAAAGTCACCATACCCAATGTCAGTAAGGGGTGGTTTCTCTCTCCCTCTCTTGTAACAGAGAAACAGTTCTGGGCTTTTCAGACTTCCATAGTTCAAGTTTGCCTGGAGACCTGATGGAGTGGCTTCAACACAGGTGTAACCTTCAGGTACTGTTTCCCCAGCTGATTTGTTAATAACTGCAATGTCTATAATTGGAGCTTTAGGTCCAGTTGACTTAGTATCTAAACGATTTATTTCTTGATCCAGAAGAGTAGATGTATCAGTGAGACCTGCCACAACAAAGTAGTCCACCACTCTTGGCCCTTTGTTTTCTATCATGGCTGCTACTAGGTTTCCTGGAAGAGAGAGAGAGAAAGAGAAAAAAAAATACATCGATTAAATGAAATGTCTTACCCTAACTCACTAAATTAAAATACTCCTGAGTTAACAATAATTAACCAGCCGCTTCCCAGTGGGATTTACAGTCAAACTGTTGTCATTCTGTAGAAGCTTGTTATATAGCATTTAATCAGTTTTTACCTCCTATAAAGTAGAAGTTTACAGCACAAATTCATTTGTAAGACAACTATGATTCTATCATATGCCTAAGGTCCTGTTAAGGATAATCAAACTATTGGAAGTGGGCCATGGTGCTTTCCTTTTAGCAAAATGCATACACACATGTATGAACAAAATGCACGCACACACAAATGAACAAAATGCACACACACACACACACACGAACAAAATGCATACTATTTTTAAAAAAATCATTCTAAGTTACAGAATTCTTAGAGCTAAACTTTACATTTAAACAAATGAACTGAGTTCACCACGAATTATTCAAGGTCTAACAAAAAAAAAATAAAGATACTAGTAATAAATATAATTGGGCTTCCCTGGTGGCTCAGTGGTAAAGAACCGCCTGCAAAGCAAGAGACACGGGTTCAATCCCTGCGTGGGGAAGATTCCCTGGAAAAGGAAATGGCAACCTACTCCAGAGTTTTTGCCTGGGAAATCTCATGGACAGAGGAGCCATGAAGTCATAAAGAGTTGGACAGGACTTAGCAACTAAACAACAACAAAAAGCAATAAAAATAATTAAGCCAGTCTCTTAACCCAATCAGGAATATGCCCCTATAGGTAAAACACTTTGAGTAAACACTGGGTAAACTAAGAGTGTTTAAGGGTCAAAACTAAGTATGTTTCAGTTCAGTTCAGTTCAGTTGCTCAGTCATGTCCGACTCTTTAAGACCCTATAAACCGCAGCATGCCAGGCCTCCCTGTCTATCACCAACTCCCGGAGTTCACTCAAACTCATGTCCATGTCGGTGATGCCATCCAGCCATCTCATCCTGTCGTCCCCTTCTTCTCCTGCCCCTCATCCCTCCCAGCATCAGTCTTTTCCAATGAGTCAACTCTGCATGAGGTGGCCAAAGTACTGAAGTTTCAGCTTTAGCATCAGTCCTTTCAATGAACACCCAGGACTGACCTCCTTTAGTATGGACTGGTTGGATCTCCTTGCAGTCCAAGGGACTCTCAAGAGTATTCTCCAACACCACAGTTCAAAAGCATCAATTCTTCGGTGCTCAGCCTTCTTCACAGTCCAACTCTCACATTCATACATGACCACTGGAAAAACTATAGCCTTGACTAGGCAGACCTTTGTTGGCAAAGTAATGTCTCTGCTTCTTAATATGCTATCTAGGTTGGTCATAACTTTTCTTCCAAGGAGTAAGCGTCTTTTAATGTCATGGCTGCAATCACCATCTGCAGTGATTTTGGAGCCCCCAAAAAAGTCTGACACTGTTTCCACTGTTTCCCCATCTATTTCCCATGAAGTGATGGGACCAGATGCCATGATCTTCGTTTTCTGAATGTTGAGCTTTAAGCCAACTTTTTCACTCTCCTCTTTCACTTTCATCAAGAGGCATTTTAGTTCCTCTTCACCTTCTGCCATAAGGGTGGTGTCAAACTACATATCTGAAGTTATTAGGGGTCATTAACTATTTAATATATAAATACCAGATACATCATAAAAAAAATAACCAAGGAAGACAAAATTATATAAAATACATATTAAAAGACACTTAGGTAATACATGGTAGAAATCTAGAGAATATAAATGCTGAGTCAAGATTTCTATTATTTTTAAACTCAGTAACACTAAAAATAAAGTATCTGAGATCTTAAATATTTCTATGGATTTTATGTGCTTCTTCAAAACACTTTATTAAGGTATAATTTACATACAATAAAATGTACATATTTAAAGTGTAAAATTCGCTAAGTTTTCACAAATGTATACACCCATGAAATGATATCACAATCAAGATAGAGAATACATTCGTCAACGTCCAAAATACTCTTGTACCCCTTCATCATCCCTCCCTTCCCAGGCAATGAGTGACCTGCTTTGTGTTATTATAGATTAGTTTCTAGAATTGATATACATCAAACTACACAGTGTATTCTTTTTTGGTCTGGCTTCTTTCATGCATTTATATAATTATTCTGAGATTCATCCACGTTATTGTTTAAATCAACAGTTCATTCCTTTTTATTGCTGAGCAGTATTCCTCTGGCAGGCTACAGTCTGTGGGGTGGAAAAGAGTCAGATACGACTTAGCAACTAAAACAATTAACAACAATTCCATGTCTGAATATACCACAAGACGCTTATCCATTCATCTACATTAAAAAACATATGGGTTATTTTCAGCTTGCAGCTATTATTTATATAAAGAAAGCTAACATGAAAATCCATGTACAAGCCTAACGGACATATGCTTTCATTTATCTTAGTCAAATTTTAAGATGGAATGAATAGATCACCTAGTAGTTATATGCAATTCTTAAAAAGTGCCAAATAGTTTTCTAGAATGACTGTATCATTTTACATTCCTGTCATTAGTATTTGAGAGTTCCAGTAGTTCCACATCCTTTCCAACACTCTAGAAGGTCAGTCTTTTTAATTTAGACTACATTCTATTATGCCTGTAGTCATACTTAGCTATAGATGTAATTTGCATCTTTCTAATAACTGGTGATGTTGACCACCTTTTCATGTGCTTATTCTCCATCTCTATATTACCCTTTTCATGTATTATTGGATTCTACTTGCTAAAATTTTGTTTGAAATTTTACATCTGTTAACGAGGGATACCAGTCTATAGTTCTTCCCCCCGCCCCCCCGGCCTTATACTGTCTTTAACTGATTTTGATATCAAGGTAATGTGACAGTACTGAGGTTGAAGCTGAAACTCCAATGCTTTCGCCACCTGATGCAAAGAGTTGACTCATTTGAAAAGACCCTGCTGCTGGGAAAGATTGAGGGCAAGAGGAGAAGGGGACAACAGAGGATGAGATGGCTGGATGGCATCACCGACTCGATGGACATGAGTTTGGGTAAACTCCAAGAGTTGGTGATGGACAGGGAGGCCTGGTGAGCTGAAGTCCATGGGGTCACAAAGAATTGGACACGACTGAGCAACTGAACTGAACTGAATGTGATAGTCTCACAGAATGACTTGAGAAAACTTTCTCTTTCAGTTTTCAAGAATTTGTATAGAATTGTTGTTAAGTTTTTCCATCATCCAGGTCTAGAGTTTACTTTGAGAGTATATTGTAAACTATAAATTCATTTCTTTTAATATGTAGGGCAATTCAGGTTACCTATTTCTTCTTGAGTAAACTTTCACAGTTTGTAGTTTCACACTTTGTATCAAATCTTCGTCCATTCAGGCTGCTATACCAGAATATCATAGGTTGGGTGACTTATAAACAACAAAAATTTATTTCTTGAAGGTGGGAAATTTAAGATCACTGGCAGATTCAGTGTCTAGTAATGGCTGGCTTCCTAGGTCACTGAAGGCTGTCTTTTCACTGTAACCTCTCAGGGTGGAAAGGAGCAAAGGGTCTTCTTGGAGTCACTTTGAAAAAGACACTAAAACCACTGATGAGGGTTGCATCCACATGACCAAAACACCTCCCAAAGCCCTACTTCCATATACCATCACATTGGGGGTTACATTTTAACATAAGAACTGGGGGGACTTCCCAGTGGTCCAGTGGTTAAGAATTTTCCTTCCAATGCAGGGGATGCAGGTTCAATTCCTGGTCTGGGGACTAGGATCCCACAAGCCGTGGGACAGCAGAGCAACGAAACCATCAGGCCGCAAGCAAGACCCAATGCAGCCAAAAATTAAAATAAATAAATGAATAAATGAAGAACTGGGAGAGGGCATATGGCCAGGAATTTATCCATTTCATCTAAGTTGTGTAATTTACTTGCATAAAGTTTTTCATAATATCCCCTTATTCTCTTACTATCTGTAGAATATGTAGTGATGCCACATTTCTCATTTATGATATCAATCACGTCTGTGCCTTCTTTTTATCCTGGTCAGTCTGGCTAGAAAATTGTCTATTTTATTGATCTTCTCTAAGAACCAGCTTTCAGTGTCTCTGGTTTTTCTCTTTCTTGCTTGTCTATTTCATTGATTTCTATTTCGAACTTTATAACGTTCTTTCCTCTGTTTGCGTAGACTTTAATTTGCTCTATGTCTAGTTTCTTAAGGTCAGAGCTGAGGTCACTGAGATCTTTCTTTTCTAAAATGAATTCAGAGCGAAAATGTTCCTCTCCAATATTGTCTTTGTGGCATCTCACGAACTCAGTTATGTCTTCTTCTTATTCAGTTCAACGTATTTTAAAATTTCTTTCTTATTTTCTTTGACCAATGGGCTACATACAGTATGCTTTTCAGTTTCCAAATTTTGTACCTGGATATTTTCCAAGAATCTTTCGGTTACTGATTTCTAACTTAAATATACTATGCTTGGAGGATATACTACATACGACTTGCCGTCTTTTATTTCTATTGAGATTAGTTTTACAGCTAAGAATATAGTCTCTTTGATAAATACAATGTACATTTTAGTGGAATGTATGTTCTGTTTTTGCTGGAGAAAGGCCAAGAAGGTTATTAGTGTTATTCAAATCTATATATCTTTGCTAATTTCCTGCCTACTTGTTTAATTATTAACACGGTGTTATTGAAATCTCTGACTATAATTATACATCTATTGATGTCTCTCCTTTCAGTTCTATCAGTTTTTGCTTCATGTAATTTAAAGCTCTGCAGACATACTTATCTAGAATTACTATGTCCTTTTGATGAACAGACCCCTTTATCATTATGAAATGATATGCTTTATCTCTGGTAAAACTTAGTCTGTATTAACAAAAACTTTTGAAAAGTATTAAAATATTTATTAAAACTTATACAGTTAAATAATTAGACTTCATTTTCCAACTATAGGCAAGATACCTTTTCAGAATCAATTTCATTTCACCTTACTATTTAGAATGACATACATTTTAATAAATAAATATTCTTAATATCAACAGAATATTCAGTTCAGTTCAGTTCAGTCGCTCAGTGGTGTCGAACTCTTTGTGACCCCATGAATACCACAGCACGCCAGGCCTCCCTGTCCATCACCAATTCCCGGAGTTCACTCAAACTCACGTCCATTGAGTCAGTGATGCCATCCAGCCATCTCATCCTCTGTCGTCCCCTTCTCCTCCTGCCCCCAATCCCTCCCAGCATCAGAGTCTTTTCCAATGAGTCAACTCTTCTCATGAGGTGGCCAAAGTATTGGAGTTTCAGCTTTAGCATCAGTCCTTCCAATGAACACTCAGGACTGATCTCCTTTAGGATGGACTGGTTAGATTTACAAGGCTAAATGTGTTTACAAAATTCCTGTCACTGAAATAAAAAGATTTTTTAAAGGTTCAAAAATATCTGTTCCCTGGTATTCCAAACCATAGAGAATGAAAAACGAACACTGTTTAAACCACAATGAAACTAAAGTATTACCAAAGTTATCTGCTATAATTAAGGCCTTAGTGATTCCATATAAAAAGTATTATCAACATCAGTTATGCTGGCTGAATCATGGAATTACAAAATCAAAAAATTAACTCATTTCAGATAAAGTCTGCTTCTTTTTAAGAAAACAAAGCAATATAATTCCCCATAGTTGCACCTGCAACTGACAGTTTTGTAAGGAAGAAGGGATATAAAGAAAGGCAGAAAACAGAAATGCTTTAAAGGAGTCACAGAAGATATAAGCTGTCAGAACTAAAGAGAGAACACAGGCAGCCTCTACTGGTCAAAGTCATCCAACTACTGCCAAACGGACTTGGTAAAATCCTTCTTGTCTTTTTTCAAGAGAAAACAGAAGTAATTCAGAATCCCATCACCACACACCTCCATAAACCATGTGTCATCTACCTCCCACGCCAAGTGTGACTGCCTGGGCTGTAGAGAGCCCATATAGTTCCTTTCCAACTTTACCCTGACTGCACAGAGCTGAGCACTGGAATAATACAAATTTTTATTTAAACCACCAAGCTTTAACATCAGCCACTAATTAAAAATCCTTAAACACTATACAAATAAAATGCATAAGCAGGCTATATTCACTCTAAGATTAAATATCTATAAAAGAACAATTTCTAAATTTCATTTAAAAATACTGACCTGGTTAGATATCCAACTTCATCATGAAATTTATGTGAGCCAATGAACCTAACTGTATATCAAACTGATAATGTAATCACATAGAAGAGAATGAAAAAGGAAAACTAATCCAAGTAAATTTTGGACAATTTAACATGAAGAACTGAAAATAAATCTTAACCTTTACTTAGAAGGCTTGTTTTTTTTTATACTGGTATGTTTGTAGCAATTCTCAAGTTATTCAATATGTACTCTACGATTGCATAATTGTTGGAAGCCAGAGTTTTTGCTATGAGAAAAGGGAGATATAACTAAGGGATGGGATAAGACAAGTAAGAATCTCTATTGAGAATGGAATTAAGAGGTATCAGTACAAACTCACAATTTTAAAATATATATACAGTGAAGGCATGTGCCCCTTGAACTGGATCACAGAAATCTTTTATTAATGTAAAAATCAGTCAAACTAAAATAAAATTTGGATTTCAGTTAACAACAATGTAACAGTATTGATGCCTTAGTTTTGAAAAATGTACAGTGGTAATATATGTCAGCCACAGAAAAATACAGGAATTCTCTGTGCTATTTTTTCAACCTTTCTGTAAACCTAAAATAATTCAAAAATAAAAATATTTCAATACATGTGTGTGAACATCTATTGAATGGTCACAGTCCAAATGTCCATCAACTGATAAAGAGATAAATAAAATGTAGTAGATTCATACACTGAACTACTGTTCAGCAATAAAAAGAAATTAAGCACTAATACATGCCACGACATGGATGAACCCTGAAAACATGCCAAGTGGAAGACGTCATTCACAAAAGACTGATAGTCAGACTCCACTGATACGATGCATGACAGGCAGATCCACAGAAGAAGTGGTTGGCTGCTAGGCCCGAGGGTGAGGGGCATAGGGAATGACTGATTGTGGGTAGACGGCTTCTTTGAGGGAATAAAAATGTTCTAAAATTGTTTGTGGGGTAGTTGAGCAATCTGTGACTACACTAAAAATCAGTAAATTATATATTTTAAACAGATGAACTGTGTGGTGTATAAATTACAGCTCAATAAAACTTAAAATACGTATGTGTGAGTCAGTGTATCTCCTCCTCCTCTCTGCTATTAAAAAAAAAAAAAAAATGCAGAAGCTATGTCATTCCACCAGCAACAAACAAGCCCAGCACCTAAATCTTTGTTTCTTTGAGACATTTCCAGTCAAGAGATACTAGAGCTTCTTGGAGAAATGGCCAATTCCAAGGCAGGAATTGTTATTAAAAAAAAAAAAAAAACACACAATTTAAAAATTATATTAAAAAAAAAAACCCTAACACAGGATACACCTAGAACATTTTATACAATGGAGGGAAAAAAGCCCTGGTCAAAGACTAATGGGGGGGTTCTATCAAAAGGGGACTGAAACTGCTTGAAGAGTCTTCCATTGGGAACAAATTTAGCATCAAAATGAGTGACGGTAATGGACTAATAAAACACTGACTTTTCTTTAGGCCCCAAGTCCACACTGCTGATATTATAAAATAAATGAATAAAAGTGAAAGAAGCAAAGGAAGACTCTTCAACAGAATACAATGTAATAAACACATAAGAAATGATTAAAAGCCATTTTACAAGCATCACAGTATTCAGATTCAAGTAAGAATTACCAAATGGATGCTAAAACGACTGGATAAAAAAGTGGTCAAGATGGCAGAATAGAAAGACCTTGAGCTTACCTGCTCTCAAGTGAAGTTAAAGTGAAAGCTTCAGAGTCATGTCCGACTCTTTAGGACCCCATGGATATACAGTCCATGGAATTCTCCAGGCCAGAATACTGGAGTGGGTATTCCCTTCTCCAAGAGATCTTGCCAACCCAGGGATCAAACCCTGGTTTCCCACATTGCAGGCGTATTCTTTACCAGTTGAACCACCAAGGGACCCCACCTCCTCCCAAGGGCACACCAAAATTAGAACTATTTACAGAGTAACATTAGTAAGACCTGAAAACTAGCAGAAAAGATGTTCTACAACTGAAAATACAAAGTAACAACGAAACAAATAAGAGGGGTAGAGACAGGATATGGTAGAGAACCACACCTCCAGGTGGGAACCACAAACAGGATAATTACAAATGCAGAAGTAACTCCCCAGGGTGCCCCACATCAGGCTCCCCAGCCCAGAGACTGCAACCAGGAAGATGAGCTCCTACAATGTTTGGCTGTGAGGGCCAGTGGGGCTTACTTTCAGCAAAGTCAAAGAACTCTAGGAAATAAAGACTCAACTCTTAAAAGGGTACACTCAAAATCTCACACACTGAGAACCAGAGCATAAGCAGTAATTTGAAAGAAACCAGGGTTAGACCCACCTGCTAATCTTGGAGAATCTCTGGAACAGCAGAAGGCAACTGGAGCTTACCCTGTGGACAGATACTTGCAGCAACCATTTGGGGAGCTCATACACCACGAACACACTGGGGCTGGCAAATGTCATTTTGGAATCTCCTAACTTATTAGCACTGGGACCTGTCCCAGCTCACCAGTCTGTCAGTGCCAGTACTGGGACACCTCAAGCCATGCGGCTACCCAGGCCCTACCAACCTGTGGCCCAGCCGGCTTAAGACACCCACCCCATCTGCCTCAGGACCCAGCTACTTTCACCAAGGGCTCAAGACCCAGTATTTTTACAAGAAATGTTAAAGAGACTTCTTTAATGTGGAAAATAAAAGGTTACAACTAGAAAAATAAATGTTACAAAAGGAAAAATCTCATTGATAAAGGCAAATATAAAGGTAATAAATCAACTACTTACAAAGCTAGTAGGAAGGTTAAATGACCAATGTAGTAAAATCATCTACATCTGCAGGAAGTTGTTAAGGGATACAGAAAACAAAAAATACATATCATGTCAGAAAGAAGAAACTAAAATGTAGCAATCATAAAATCTATGATAATGTAGGAAAAGCAGTTCTAAGAAGGAAGCTTACAGAGACACAAACCTACCTCAGAAAACAAGAAAAATCTCAAGTAAATAACCTAAACTTATAGCTAAAGGAATCAAGAAAAGAAAAAAGAAAAATAAATAAAGGAATGAGAAAAAGAAGAGCAATCAAACCCAAAGTTAGCAGAAGAAAAGAAATTATAAAGATCAGAGAAGAAATGAAATAGAGGCTATTAAAAAAATAGAAAAGATCAGTGAAACTAAGAACTGATTCTTTGAAAAGATAACCAGAACTGATGATAAACATTTAGCCAGACACATCATGAAAAAAAAAAGGGCCCAAATAAATAACACTGAAAATGAAAGGAAGACATTACAACCCACACCACAGAAATACAAATTATCGTGAGAGATTACTATGAACAATCATATGACAATAAAATGGACAACCTAGAAGAAATGGACAAATTCACCTTCTCAAACTATTCCAAAGAACTGCAGAAGAACAAGCACTTCCAAACTCGTTCTACGAGGCCAGAATCACCCCACACCAAAACCAGAAAGTATCACACACACACACAAATACAGGGCAGCCAGTATCACTGATAAACACAGATGTAAAAATCCTCAACAAAATATTAGCAAAACAAATTCAACAATACATTAAATGGATCATACCTCATAATCAAGTGGGATTTATTCCTGGGATGCAAGGATGGTTCAAGATACACAAACCAATCAACGTAATACACCACATTAACAAATCATACTCAATAGTGAAAAGCTGAAAGCACTTCCTCTAAGATCAGGAAAAAGACAAGGATATCCACCTCTTACCATTTTTATTAAACACAGTATTGAAAGTTCCAGCCATAGCAAATCAGAGAAACAGAAGGGAAATCCAATTTCGAAAGGAAGAAATAAAACTCACTGTTTGCAGAAGACATGCTACTATACATAGAAAATCCTAAAGAGGGACTCCCTGGTGGTCCAGTGGTTAGAACTCCACCCTTTCACGGCTGAGGACATGGGTTCAACAGTTTCCCTGGTTGGGGAACTAAGATCCCACAAGCCACACAGTGTGGCTAAAAGAAAAAAGCAAAGGGACGGGGCAGGGGTTGGGGGGGGAGGGGCACTTCCCTGGTTGCTCAGTGGTAAAGAATTCACCCACCAGTACAGGAGTCCTGGGTTCACACCCTGGTCCAAAGAGATCCCACATGCTTTGGGACAACTAAACTCATTTGCCACAACTATTAAGCCTGTGGTCTAGAATCCAGGAATGACAACTACTGAGCCCACATGCAGCAACTATTGAGGCCCAAGGACCCTACAATCCTTGCTCTGCAGCAAGAGAAGCCACTGCAATGAGAAGCCCACACGCTGCAATGAAGAGGAGCCCCCACTCTCCACAACTAGAGAAAAGCCCGCAAAGCAACAAAGACCCCGCACAGCCAAATAAAAAAGCAACGAGGACTCAACAAGTTTGGCAAAACTGCAGAATACAGAATGAATATACAGAAACTGTTGCATTTCTATACATTAATAACTAACGATCAGAAAGAGAAATTACGAACATATTTACAGTTGCATCAAAAACAAATATCTAGGAATAAATCCAACTAAGGAAATGTAAGATCTGTATTTGGAAAACTGGTGAAAGAAACTGAAGACAAACCAAACAGATGGAAAGATATACCATGCTCATGGACTAGACGAACTAATGTTGTACTATCCAAGGCAATCTAGGGATTCATGCTAGTCTCTATCAAAATATCAATGGCAAACTTCACAGAACTAGAACAAATAATTCTAAAATTTGTATGGAAACACAAAAAAATCCAAATAGCCAAAACAATCTTGAGAAAGGAGGACAAAGCTGAAGGTACCACATGAGCTGATTTCAAACTACACTACAAAGCTACAGGGATGAAAACAGTATGGCACTGGCACAAGCAAGCACAGACCTATAGATCAATGAAACAGAATGAAGTGTGCCAAAACTAATCTATTTTTACAGGCAATTAATCTATGGCAAAGGAGTCAAGAATACACAGTGGAGAAAACACAGCCTCTTCAATAAATGGCACTGGGAAACTACAAAGTTACATGCAAAAGAAACAAACTGAACTACTTTCTCACAGCATGCACAAAAATAAGTTCAAAATACATTAAAGACTTAAATATAAAACCTGAAACCATAAAACTTCTAGAATAAAATATAGGCAGTACACTATTTAACAACAGTCCTGGTAATATTGTTTTAGATATATCTCCTCAGGCAAGGGAACAAAATAAATAATTGGGACTGCATCAAACTAAAAAGCTTTTGCACAGGAAACAATCAGGAAGACAAAAAGACCAGCTATTTAATGGGAAACTGGTATGGAAAACAATATGGAGATTCCTCAAAAAATTAAAAATAAAACTATCATAACAATCCAGCAATTCTACTCCTGGGTATTTACTGGAAGAAAACAAAAGCACTGATTCAAAAAGATAAGTACGAATTTCCCTGGTGGTCCAGTGGTTAAGAATTCTCCTGCCAATGCAGCAGACATGGGTTCAATCCTTGGTCTGGGAAAATTCCACATGCCACAGGGCAACTGAGCCTGTGTGCTACAACCAAGACTCAAAACAGCCAAATATATAAATTTTAAAAAAGAACGGCAATAGGTTTCACAAAGCAGCAAAACATATATGCTTAATGAATTTCAGTCTCATTCACAGTCTAGTAAATGATAGCTTATAAAAAATTCTATTAAGTTCATTTGACTACTATCAGATCAAAAAATTAAAGTTGTCAGGAGTGAGGGAAATAGTTTATGAAACAGAAGATGACCTAAAGGCATAGTTAATTAAATCCCAAACTGTAAGAGCTCCACACACCTCAAATATATCTACAGGGTATCACAGTTTTACAAATGCTCTACAGCATTTATAATCCTGTCATCTACTTATAATGGAAAGGTTAACTTACATTCTTTTCTCACTTTTATCTATTTACTAAATACTAAAATCATATATACTAAAATTCCATATAATCCTTAAAAAAAAAATCTAACTTCTATTTTGTTTCATTAGCCAACTTCCAAGCTAGTACCACCTACAGTTAATTGTAACAGTTCTGCATGTTTTTTGATCTGGTAGATAAACTCCCTCTTCACCTTTTTTAAAAACTTTTCCATTTTAAAAACTTGACTGGCGTCTTTGGTGAGGATCCATAGTGGCGTCAGGGGTATCTTTAGGAGCCAGCACTATGGCAGAAAACATCAAAATCAAAATAAAAAACTACCAGCCTGCTCCTTTTAACAGCCGCTTCTCCAACCACAACCAGACCAGGAACTGCTGGCAGAACTGAACTTCCATAGCTATGAGAAGGCAATGCCTGCTAAAGGGGGTGATGTCCCCTTGTGTGAATGATTATCGGTCCCTCCACCCTACATCCTGGCTGTCAGCCTCGGACGATAGCCAGGCAGAAGGAACGTTTCCTGGGAAGATCTGAACTGGCTCCTCCTCACCTCTTCTGTCCTCCCCCCTTCTCAAGGCAATGAAGGGGCACCTAGGGTGATCCTCACCCTGGGATCCTGAATCATGGCTTAACTAAGAATAAATACTCACTGGAAAAGTGAAGAAAAAAAAAAAATTCCAGGTATATTCATCCAAGCTTCTCAAGTTTTGGGAGGAAGAACATAGAGATCTTTGTTAGAAACAGGTCTAAAACTCAAGATTTAAGGAAAACAAGCATCCTTACATTAAGTTCTCCAGTCAAGTGAGTATGGTATGGCTTTCCTTTTTATTCAGCTCTTTTTTTTGTTCCTGTTAAGCCTGTAAGTAAAGTCTCATGATTTTCTCCATCCATGTCCTCCAGATTGTTTGTTAAGATTATTCATAATTATTTTACAATTTTGTGGCTAACGGGAAGGAGCTTTTATGTTTGCCAACAATCACTGCTGGTATATTAACAACCTATGACTGAGTCTCAGTCCTTGTTCTAAATGAGGGGAATTAAAGCAATGAAAATACAAAAGGCCACATCTTTATGGTGCTTACATTACAGCTGGGAAATATTCAGTAAACAAGTATAGACTTATAAATAATTTCAGAGAGCAAACATGCTATGAAAAAAAATAAAGCAAAATAGAGTAAGAAAATTATATTGAAGTGTTTATACGAAGTGCTTATATTGAAGTGCTTTTTATAGTACAATCAAGGAAGATCTCTGAAGAAGTAAGGAAGTAAAATCTGAGCAGAGGTTGAAGTAATAGGAAAGAGTAAATCGTATGATGATAGAAAACACTGCAAGGAAAAAGAAATAAAAAATAAAAGCCTGAGAGCCCGTCAATAGCTTGATCTTTGAGAACAGCAAGAAGGAGATGGCTCTGGAACTTAGGGAGTGCTGAAAGAGGAGGTCAGTGAAAGGGGAAATCATAGCACCTTTCAAGTTACGTAAAGTCTTTAGATTTTACTCTAAGTGTGCTGGGAAGCCACTAGCAGCCTCCAGATGAGGGTGATGTGCTATTATGTATGTCTTTTTAAAAAAATCACAGCAGCTGCTCTACACAGAGGGAGAATAGAGCAGAAGCAGGGAAAGCAGTTAGAAGGTAACTTCAGCAGTCCAGAAAGAGATAATAAGGACTTATATTATGGAAAGGAGTGATAAGAGATGGCAGGATTTGAGATACAGTTTAAAGGTAAAACTGCTACTGATGAACTGGAGGTAAGAGGCAAAACAGAAACTAAGGACAACCAGTTTGTGGCCTAACAGTGGGTGAATGGTTGATGCCAGATACTGAGAGTCTGAAAAAAGAGTAAGTTTGAGTAAATAAACCCAAATTCTGTATCAGACAAGTTAAGTTTCAGATGCCTACTAAAACATACAAAGAGAGAAGGCAGTCCAACAGTGTGGAGTTTGATAAAAATATCAAGGCTACAGTCAGCAGCGAACCGATGATACGAACAATCACAATATTAAGTAAGATATCTATACTGAGGCCTAAGCCTAGGGCATTCCAACTTTTGAGATAAGGGAAAAGAAGCTAGAAAACACAACTGATTGAGAAGGAACTGCCATAAATCAGAAAAGAATCAGGATGATATGGCATCCAGAAAACCAAGTGAGATTATTCAACAAACAGTGACTGATCAATCGTGTCAAATGTTGATGAGAGGCAGAGTAGCTTTAAGACTGAGAACACTGACCTAAGGGGGTTTAGTCGGTGAAGATGGAGAAGAGTCAGCCTCAAGCAAGCTGGAGATAAAATGCAAAGAAAGAAAATAGAGACGATAGGACCAAGTCTTTTCAACAAATTTTGCTATAAATGAACAAAAAGGGGTGTGTGTATGTGACAGAAAGAGAGATTTGAGATGTTACAGTATGTTTATATGCTTGCAAATATGATTCAGAAGGAAAGAAGGATGATGCAAGGGAGACAAAAGGTAACAGCAGAAGCTAAATCCTTAAATAGGTGAGGAGATGCAGCACAGATGAGGACGCAGTAAAGAGAGAACAGTAAAGGGAGAAAAGAGGTTAAGTGCTCTGCTTAGTAATGCAAGCAGAAGCATGAATGGCTACCTAACGCTGATGGCATTTGTGGCCGTAAGTTTAAAGAGAAACAGCACTGTTTTGTTTTCTTTAGTCACACTCTGCTGTTCAGGTTTAAGGGAACACAAGGTTTGCAAAGAACTGTGTTTTATCGGTGCTGAAGTTTTACCCTAATTACAGTGAAGGAAGCAATAAACAAGAGATGGTAACTTGACCTCACAAAATAGTACAGAACATTAGTAGGCATTAACTTTTCTATTTTTTCAATGAATCAATGTAATTGGGTAAGGAAACAAGTTACTGTTTATCAGGGGGATAAGGGACAGTGAAAAAGTGGTCTCAACAATGGCCTGGTGGTCTGGATAGAATCCAAGAAACATCAAAGTGAAGTCGCTCAGTCGTGTCCGACTCTGCAACCCCATGGACTGTAGTCCGCCAGGCTCCTTCGTCCATGGTATTTTCCAGGGAAGAATACTGCAGTGGGTTGCCATTTCCTTCTCCAAAGAAATATCAAAACAGGGTACTAAAGTACAAGCTAGCAAAAGAGAAACAGAAGTCAGAATTAGATGCTGAAAATATTTTAAGTTATACACCATGAAGATAAAGTCTAGGGCAATGGTTCTCTATTCTAACTATACACTGGAGTCTGCTAGAGTACTTAAAAAAAAAAATCAGATCAAGGAAATAAGAATTTCTGAGGGTGCCACACTCCCATCAAAAATTTTCAAGATGCCCAGTTAACCGTAATATACAGTCAGAACTGAGAACCAATAACCTTGGGTGTGATCATGGAAATGGGAGGTTGAGGCAAACTAGAAGAGAAACTTGCAATCTGCAGATTCAAGAACTTTATAGGAAGTCAGTCATCTATTATTCTCAAAATAAATAAAAGCATGAGCTATACTCTAAATATCTTACATGCATTACCTCATTTCATACTCCTAAAAACCCAACAAGGTGTAACTAGTATTATCCTCTTTTGATGAAGAAGAAGAATGGAAGAGAATGAAATATACAAAATTAAAAGTCCTAGGTTGTACATGAAGTAGTATAATACTGTTTGAAGGTAAACTATTGAAAGCTAAAGATGCATGTAATAAATTTTAAGCGAACTACTTAAAAAAAACCAGGATGTATAGTTAATAAATCAATGTCATGATAAATGGAATACTAAAATAGACTCAATCCAAAAAGAAACAAATAACAGGACATTAAAAGCATAGCAAGATAATACATGCAAACGCAACCATATCAATAATTTCACTAAATCTAAGCAGTCTACACAAGACAAATGAAAATGTATGTCCATAATACTTGAAAGGATGCTCAACAATGCTAGTCATCAGAGAAATGCAAATCAAAACCACAATGAGATACCTGTCGGAATGGCTAGCTTCAAAAAGAACACAAATATACATTCCTGTAGGGTGAGGGTGTAGTGAGTTACAATCAAGAAAGGAAAAAAAAAAAAGAACACAAATAACAAGTGCTGGTAAGGATGTGGAAAAAAAGGAACTGCACTGTTGGTGGCAGTGTAAACTGGTGCCTCCACTGTGGAAAACAGTATGGCAGTTCCTCAAAAAGCTAAAATAGAACTACCATATAACCCAGCAATTCCACTGCCAGGCAAATACTTGGGGGGGGGGGAACCCTAATTTGAAAAGATATATGCACCCCAATGTTTTCAGCCGTATTATTTTTGATAGCCAAGATATGGAAGCAAACCTAAATGTTCATCAACGGATGATACATGTATACATACACAAAATGTAGTTAATACTACTACAAAAGTAGTTAATACTCCTTAACTATGTAAGAAGAATGAGGTTTCACCATTTGCAACAATGGGGATGGACTTCAGGATATTAGGTTTAGTGAAACAAGTTAAATAAAGACAAACTCTGGGTGGTATGATATGCAAAATCTAAAAAATAAAACAAGCTAGTAAATGTAACAAAAAAGAAACAGACTCACAGATGGAGAGAACAACCAGCTGTGACCAACAGGAAGAGAGAAGAGAGGAGGGACAAGATAGGGGTTGGGGATTAAAAGGTACAAGCTACTATGTATAAAATAAATATGCTACAAGGATATACTACACAGTCCAGGGAACACAGCCAGTATTTTATAACTATAAATGGAGGATAACTTTTAAAAATTGTGAATCACTACACTGTACACCTGAAACTTAGACATCATCTATACCTCAATTCCAAAAAATAGAAATAAATCTGAAAAAAAGTCCAGATAAAAACTTGGATACAAACATGCACTGCAACACTACTCAAAACAGCCAAAATGTAGAAACAACCCAAATGTCCATCAAGTCATGATGTGGAATTTCCATGCAAAGGAGTACTATTCAGCCATAGAAGGAATGAAGTATTAATGATTCATGCTGTGATGTGGATTAATCTAGAAGGCATTATGCTAAGTGAAAGAAGCCCAGACATGGAAGTCACACATTGTACTATTTCATTTACAATAAATATCCAGAACAAGCAAATCTACGGAGAAAGCAAGACTAGTGGTTGTCAGGAAGAGGAGGGAGGGGAAAGGGCATGGCGTGACTGCTTAAAGGGAAAAGGGCTTCCTCTCAGAGGGATAAAAACACTCTGGACCTGGACAGTGGTAACAGCTGCCTATCACCGAGAATGTAGTGAATGCCACTGCGTTGTATTAACAGATTTTTAAGTTGTTAATGGGATGAATTTTACATTATAGGAGCTATGACACAATTTTTAAATAATTTCTGAGAAAATAGTGTTACTTATTTACTAATTTGGCCGCGTCAAGTCTTGGTTGTGGCACTCAGTGTCTCTGCTCTTCCCTGTGGCACGCAGAATCTTTAGTTGTGCCGCCCAGGATCTTTTTTTTCAGCTGTGGCACGTTGGGATCTAGTTCCCTGACCAGGGACTGAACCTGAGCCTTCTGTACTGGGAGCCTGGAGTCTCAGCCCCTGGATCACCAGGAAAGTCTCACCACAATTTTTTTTTTTAAAGGAAATACCAATATATATATAACAACATGAACCTCAAAAATATTACCCTGTAATGAAACCAGTCATAAAAAAATCACATACTGTATGACTTTATTTATACAAAATGTTTAGAATAGGCAAATCTACAGAGACAAAAAATAGATTAGTGGTTGCCTAGAGCTGTGGGGGGAGACAGGAGGGCTGGATAGTGACCATAAATGGACAAAGATTTCTAACATGATGAAAATGCTCTAAATAAGATTATGCCAATGGCTGTAAAACTCTAAATATTCTAGAACAACTGAAATGAACCTTTTAAATAGGTGAATTTTATGGTGTATAAGTTCTATCTCAATAAAGCCTATTGTGAAAAGCAAATTATCAAGTGATCTAAACACTCCTAAATAAAGGCAGAAATTATTAGACCAGATATAAAAATGCAAGACTCAACTCTAAGCTATCTACAGGAAATATGCTTTAAATACAAAAAGACACAAATGCATTAAAAATACCATTAAAAAATAACTGACTGGACAAAGGAGCACAGACAATTCAAAGGAGAAAAGATAGCTTCAACAAGTAGAAGTGGAAAAGTTAGATTTCCATATGCAACAAGACTGAGACCTTATACTTTCTATAAGAATAATTCAAAATGAATCACAGACCAATATAAAATGCAATACTATAAAACTTGTAGAAGAAAATACAGGCAAAAGTCTCTATGTGATCTCAGGTTTGGCAATGAATTTTTAGATACAACACCAAAAGCACAAGCCAAGAAAAAAACAGATAAGGTAGACTTTACTAAAAAAAACCTGTGCTCAGCTAAAGACAAAGAGAATGAAAAGACAAGCCACAGAGTGAGATAAAATATTTGCAAAAGACATATCTGATAAAGAGCTACTATCCAAAATACAGCAAAAACACAGAGAACTAAACAGTAAGAAAACAGACAATCCAATTAGGAAATGGGTGAAAGGTCGGCACATACACGTTATCAAAGAACACATACACATGGCAAATATGTATATGAAAAAATGCTAAACATATTTAGTCATTAGAGAAATGCAAGCTGAAATAATGAGATGCAATAATACAGACCTATTAAAATGGGCCTTCCTGATGGCTCCGACAGTAAAGAAACTGCCTGCAATGAAAGAGACCTGGGTTCAATCCCTGGGTTGGGAAGATCCCTAGGAGAAGGGAAAGGCTACCCATTAAAGTATTCTTGCCTGAATAATTCCACGGACAAAGGAGCCTGGCAGGCTACAGTCCATGGAGTCGCAAATGACTGAGCGACTTTCACTTTCACTTTCATTTCATTAAAATGACTAACAATTGTTTTTAAATTGACAATACTGAATGCTGAAAAGGATGTCGAACAGAAACTCCCAATCATTGCTCATGGGAAAGTAAAATGGAACAGCCACTCTGCAAGACAGTTTAATAGTTTCTTACAAAGCTAGACATAAGCTTACAATCTTTGTAAGCTCCTTGTAAGGAGTGTGATTGTACCAGCAATCACACTCTAGGTACTTAAGCAACTGATTTGAAAACATATATCCATATAAAACCTACATACAATGTTGACAGCAGCTTTAGTCATAATCACCAAAAACTAGAAGCCAAGAAAAAGTCCTTCAATAGGTGAATAGATTAAAAAACAAATCAAACAAAAACCTAATACATTCAGTGATAAATGAGCTATCAGGCCATAAAAAGACTTGGAGGCACCTTAAATGCGTATTGCAAAGGGAAAGAAGCCAGTCTGAAAAGGCTGTTTTTTATATAACCCTTTTTACATGACATTCTGGAAAAGTCAAAACTACAGAAACAGTAAAGAGATCAGCGGTTTCCAGGGCTGTGGGGTTTTGGCAAAGTGGGTTGAAGAGTTGAAGTGTGGGATTCTTACAGATGTAAAACTATTCAATCTGATACTGTAATGGTAGATATTGACATTAAGCATTTGTCAAAATTCACAAAACTTTAGATCACAGAGAGTGAATTTTAATGTAGGCAAAATTATTAAATCCAGTGAGGACCTCATGGGATACTCTGAAGGAATATGGAGTAGGTCATGAGAAACATTACAAATGTATGAAACAATTGCATTGAAGGGGTTAGGCTTGGGGAGTGTGGAGGGCAAGATGCTAGCCAAAGTAACTTTAGAAATGAGTACAGTCTTTAAAACTAAAAGCAACAGGAACTGCAAACAGGCACTCTAGCTGATAAAACGGTTTCACACAGGGCTATGAGTTAACAGTTCTGATACTGGTATACATGTATACTGGTACTGAACAATTACATAAATGGATGACAGATGCTGGGAGCCACATTTTTTCACTAAGTAGAAATTTACAGAGTGGATTAAAGTTGGAGCTCACTATGAACTCATTTAGTTTAATATAAATACAGATTGTGACATATAGGTAGAGTTACAGATATAGGTATATAATAGGTTAATATACATTAGTATATTTCCTTGCTCAATCAACTAAGAAGACCTAGAAGTAAGGACACCCCACTGCAATCGGCACACTTAGCACCTAGATCTTGATTTCTAACGCTATTTTCCAATAGAAGGAGCCAAGGCTTCTTGAAGAAATGATTGATTATATGATTGGAACAGGAAGTACAGGTATCCCTTGCTTTTCAAAAGTTTGCTTTATGCCACTTCACTTTTACAAAAGACCTATATAAGCACCTGGTTTTTGCTAATCCAATTAAAAAAACAACAACAACACACTTTTATGGAAAAAGGTGAAAAGCAAAAATAGGATGGCATTTGTTTTGCAGCAAGCAGTTTTAAAGGCAGCAGGCACCCCAAGCAGAGGAGGGAGAAAAGCCTAACCAAACTCCCTCCCCAGTAACTACACTCAGCATATCAGCATCAAGCTGACACAGCTTTGAACTGTGTCTAAAAGCATCTGTGCTTCATCTAAATTTCTTGTGCACAACCGTTAGCAAGATGTGTCCTAAGGTAACTGTTTCTTTGTTTTACACCGTACTGGTTTATGAAAGGTTTCATAGGAACACTCTACTTTCATAAAGCAGAGGAAACCTCTACACAGAATGAGCCTGCACAGACACAGAAAATAAACTTATGGTTACCAAAGGTGGCAGAGGGGGTGGAGGGTTACATTAGGAGTTTGAGAGTAGCATATATACACTGAATTCAAGTGAAATGAAGTGTTAGTCACTCAGTTGTGTCTGGTTCTTTGCAACCCCATGGACTGCAGCTCACCAGGGCTCCCTGTCCATGGAATTCTTTAGGCAAGAATACTGGAGTGGGTAGCCATTCCCTTCTCCAGGGGCTATTCCTGACCCAGGGATCAAACACACTGCAGCAGATTCTTTACCATCTGAGCTACGAGGGAAGCCCCAATATATACACATTACAAAATATAAAATAAAGGACTTTATATACAACAATATATAAAATAGATAACCAACAAGGATCTACTTGTATAGCACAGGGAACTATAATCAATATTTTGTAAAAACCTATATAAGAGAAAAGAATCTGAAAAAGAATATATATATGTATGTATGTATACAGTGTATACACACACACACACTACTGAATCATTTTGCTCTACACGGAGAAAACAACACTACAAATCAATTATATTTCAGTTGAAAATTTTTGAGAAAAAAATTTAAAAGACACAGTAAACCTGGAACAAAGTTCCAAAATGAACCTGGAGCATTTTTTTAGCGCCAGAATTAACAAACATGCAAACAGACAAGAGCAACAGCAAACCGACACTTAAGGGTATGTGTCAAAGGAGCACAAGAGTCAACTAAAGTCAACTAAGAGAGCTCCCAATTGCCAAGGTCAGAAAAATTTGAGCAAATAAGGTAAGACTGCATTATAACCCAAAGTATAAAATAAGTATCTGTAAGTCCATCCTGATACAAATTGGTATGAATAAAGAAAAGAAAAGAGACCAGTCTCTCAATGCAAAAAATTCTTAATAACTCGAGCAAATACTCGGTCCTCAAAGAGTGTGTAATCCTCTACTCATTATGTGTGGGAGGAGCTTAGTGACTTCTTCAAAGAGTACAGAATGGAAGTAGGGAAGAGAGTAGCTTTACAGTGGAGAGCATGACAAACACTACGTCAGCCAAGCAGTCATGACCGACATCAAAATCACACGTCAAGGCGCTTCCCAGACGGTCCAGCGGCTGAGAGAGACCCCATGCTCCCAGTGCAGGGGGCCCAGGTTCAGTGGCTGGTCAGGAAGCTAGATTCCTCATGCAGCAACCAAGAGTCCGCATGCCACAGCTAAAAGATCATGCACGCTGCAGTGAAGAGCAAAGTCCCATGTGCTACAATTAAGACCAGCACAGCCAAATAAACAAATAAATAAAAATATTTTTAAAAAGAAAAAAGTTAACTCTCTAAAAAATGAAAGAAGTCATGTTGATAGTATGTACTCTTGAGACGTTGTAATGGGGTTTATCTCTGCAACCTTCCTCACAAAAACATATAACCTCAATCTAACCTTGAAAAAGAATGAATCAGAACAATTTCAATAGAGGGACATCCTATAAAATGTTTTACCGGTACTTGGCAAATTTGTCATAGTCATCAACAACAAGGAAAATCTAAGAAACTGCTACACTCAAAAGTAGTCTGGAGACACAACTAAATCTAACAAAGTTGTATTTGGGTGGGATTACAGAACAGAAAAAAGGACATTAGTTAAAAACTGGGGAAATCTGAATAAACTAGAGACTTTAGTTAATAATAATGTGTCAATACTGGTTCATTTAATTGTAGCAAATACAATATACTAGTATAAGATGTTAAGAAACTGGGTCTAGGATATAGAGAACTCTCTGTACATGTAAAACTGTTCTTAAAGTATTTTTTCAAGGATGCAAAAATATATATCATGTACATTTTAATCACAAGAAAGCCAGAGTGGCCATACTAATAACAGGCAGACTTGGGAGCAGAGATAAAAAGAAACATTTCATAATAACACTAAAAGTTAAATCATCAAGACATAACAATCCTAAACATGTACATGTCTCCCAAAAGAGCATTAAAGTACATGGAGCAAAAACTAACAGAAATTAAAGAGAAATAAACAGATTCATAATTAAAGAGGATTCAACACTCCTCATTCAGTAATTCATACAACAGGTACAAAGAAAATCAGAAGGATACTTAAATTTGAAGAACACTATCAACTTGACTTCACACAATTAGTATTTATAGAATACTCCAACAACAGCAAAATACAAAATCGCTTCAAGTACATACAGAACATTCACTAAGATAAACCATATGCTGGTCCATAAAACGAGCCTGGATAAATTTGAAAATATTATAAAACATACAGAGTCACTCTCATTGCTCAGTCGTGTCCAACTCTTTGTGACTTTATGGACTGTAGCTCCTCTGTCCATGAAACTTCCAGGGAAGAATAGTGAGGTGGGTTGCCATTTCCCCCTCCAGGGGTCTTCCTGACCCAGGAATTGAACCCATATCTCCTGCATTGTGGGAAGGTTCTTTGCCGCTGAGCCACCAGGGCAGCCCATATAAACACACAGAACATGGAATTAAATTTCAAAACTAAACAACACTCTTCTACATCATCAATAAATCAATGAATCAAAAAAGAAACTGTAAGAGAAAATACGAAGTATTTTGAACTGAATGAAAATGTATGTGTATTCAGTCCCTTAGCTGTGTTTGACTCTTTGCAGCTGTATAGACTATAGCCTGCCAAGCTATCTGCCTATGCTATTTTCCAGGCAAGAATACTGGAATGGGGTACCATTTCCTACTCCAGGAGCTCTTCCCAATCCAGGGATTGAACCCACGTCTCTTGTGTCTCCTGAAATGGCAGGCAGATTCTTTACCACTAGCGCCACCTGGGAAGCCCAAATGAAAATAACAGAAATCAATTTGTGAGATGCAGCTAAAGCAGTGTTTAAAAGGAAATTCTTGGACTTCTCTGGTGGTCCAATGGTTAAAAATCCACCTGCCAATGTAGGGGACATGGGTTCCATCTCTGATTTGGGAAGATTTAACAAGTCACAGGGGAACTAAGCCCTGTATGCCACAACCACTGAGCCTGCACTCTAGAGCCTGTGAGCTGCCACTACAGAATCTCCCAAACCCTAGAGCTCAAGCTCCACAAGAGAAGTCACTGCAATGAAAAGCCTGTGCACCGAACTACAGGACAGCCCCCACTTGTCGAAGCTAGAGGAAACCCATGCACAGCAACAAAGACCCAGCAGAGCAAAAATTAAGTATATAAATGAATAAAAATTTTAATTAAAAATAAAAAAGAAAAAAATTCTAAATTTTACCTATTTTACTAATTATATTAGAAAAGAGGAAAATTTTTCAATCAATAATCTAAGTGTCTACCTTAGGATGCTAGAAAAAGAAAAGCAAATCAAATCAAGAGTATGTAGAGGAAAAAATAAAAAGAGGAGAAATCCATAAAATTGAAAATGGACAAGCAATAGATATCAATGCCTCTAAATCAGGAAAAAATCAGGAAGCAAAAATTACCAATGAGAAATGATCATTACAATGAAAGCACATCACTAGACATTTAAAAAATAACAAGAGAAGGTTATAAACACTTTCATGCCAATAAATTCAACAACATAGATGAAAAGGACAATTTTTTAAAGACAGAAATTACAAAATTGACATCAGAACAGAAAATCCAAACAGTCCAATATCTATGACTTGCCAACAACCACCAAAGTAGTAAAAGGCAAGGAAGGATTCTTTCTTGAGTCTTGAGAGGGAGCATGTTCCTGCTAACACCTTGATTTTAGAACACTTGATTTCCAAAACTGTAAAAGAATAAACCCGCTAATTAAATCACATGGTTTGTGGTTATTTGTTATGGCTACTCTAGGGAAACTACTACACATGTTAACATTCTGGACACAGTGGAATAAAAAATGTTATTAAATTTAATGACAGTTTTTGTTACTTCTTAGTGTGGAGCTACTAGAAAACTTAAAATTACACTCATGGCTTACATTATTTCTAGTGAACATCACTAATCTAGCTAGTACAATAAGGCAAGAAAAAGCTAAAGGAATACTGATTGGAAATGAAGAAGCAAAACTGGTTTTCTCTGCAGACATTATGATTCTGTACTAAGAAAATCCTAAGGGGGCTTCCCTGGTGGCTCAGTGGCAAAGAATCTGCCTGCCAATGCAGGAGACACAGGTTAGATCCCTGATCCAGGAAGATCCCACATGCCATGGAGCCTGTGCACCGTAACTATTGAGCCTGTGCTCTCGAGCCTGGGAACTGAAACTACTGAAACCCGCATGCCCTAGAGCCCCTGCTCCACAACAAGAGAAGCCACGCACTGCAACAGAGAGTAGCCCCTACTCTCTGCAACGAGAGAAAAGCCCGTGCAACAATGAAGACCCAGTACAGCCAAAAATGAAGTAAGTAACATTATTTGAAGAAAAGAAAATCCTAAGCAATATACACAAAAGCTACTAGAACTAAAAAGTTAATTTACAGACTTCCCTGGTAGTGCAATGGATGAGAATCTGCCCGCCAACGCAAGGGACATGGGTTCAATCCCTCGTCCAGGAAGATTCCACCTGCCTCAGAGCAACTAAGCCCATGCGTGACAACCACCGAAGCCTGTGCACTCTAGGGTCATCAAGCCACAACTACTGAGCCTGTGTGCTGCCAACTACTGAAGCCCACGTGCCTAGAGCCTGTGCTCCGCAACAAGAGAAGCCACCACAGTGAGAAGCCCACACAACACAATGAGCAGCAGCCCCCACTCACAGCAGTTATAGAAAAGCCCCCACAAAGCAACAAAGACCCAGCGTAGCCAAATATGAATTTAAAAAAAATTTTAAGCTAATTTAGTAAGACAGACTACAAAGTTAACTTTGTATTGCATTTTTATATACTATCAAACTACTGGAAAAAGAAATTTTAAAATACAGTATCATTGACAATAGTATCAAAAAACAAGAAATACCTGGGGATAAATTGAACAAAATATGAGCATGACCTATAAAATGAAAATCATAAAACACTGGGGAAAAAAACTAAAGATATTTAAATAAAGAAAAGTTATGCCATATTAAAGTACCAGAAGACTATTAATGAGATGTCAATTCTCCCCATCAGGGCTTTTTGTAGACAGTGACAAGTTTATTCTACAACTTATAAGAAAATGCTAAGGATATAAGTAACCAAAACAATTTTGATAAGAAAAAAAAAGTAAAACATAAATACTAACTGATTGCAAGATTTGCTATAAAGAAACAGCAATGAAGACAACACAGTATTGGCATAACGATAGACATTTAGACCAAAGGCACAGAAAAGACCAGAAACAGATCCACAGTTAAAAAAAAAATAAAATAAAAAAGAAAGGAATCAGACTGCACATAACCTCCAAACTAGTAAGAGGGACTAATATGAAGCAAGGGAGGGAGGGGGGAAGGAAGAAAAATTGAACTCTACAGAATAAAATAACAAAGTGCTAAGATACGAACTGATCTCTCTTGATCTAACTAGACAGTGTAATCAGAAAAGACCTTCCAGGAGAATGCCCTGGCAGTCCAATGGTTAAGACTGAGCGCTTTCACTGCCGTGAGCCCAGATTCAATGCCTGATCAGGGAACTGCTGCTGCTAAATCGCTTTGGTCGTGTCCGACTCTGTTCGACCCCACAGACGGCAGCCCACCAGGCTCCCCGGTCCCTGAGATTCTCCAGGCAAGAACACTGGAGTGGGTTGCCATTTCCTTCTCCAATGCATGAAAGTGAAAAGTGAAAGTGAAGTCACTGAGTCGTGTCCAACTCTCAGTGACCCCATGGACTGCAGCCTACCAGGCTCCTCTGTCCATGGGATTTTCCAGGCAAGAGTACTGGAGTGGGGTGCCATTGCCTTCTCCAGATCAGGGAACTAATATCCCACAAGCCATGCTGCGTGGCCAAATAAAAAGAAAGGAAAAGAAATGGAAAAGACCTCTCAGAAAAGTAACAGGTAAATGGAATAGTACATACAAAGGCTCTGAGGGAAGGAATCTAAAAGTAGGCTGGTGTGACCGGTGTCCAGTAGGCAAGTACAGAGGTAGGGCTTTTCAAGCAGAGGAAAATGTCTGCACAGTTTTCAGTTCTACCCACTTTCTTTCATCCCTACCACTGCTGTTCTCAATTCTCATGCAGATGCCTACAAAAGCTTCTAGCTGATGAACGTGCAGCCTCACTCAAGCTGCTTTCCCAAATGCATCCTTCACTATTGAGCCAGATACTGAACACCTTAATATCATTAAATGACTCCCTGTTCCCTACAGTGTCTATGGTCTTAATTTCCTATCTGACTTTTAAGATTCTTCATGACATAGTCCCTATTTACCCCTCTAGCTTACTCCCTACTTCCCTTCAAAATTACCTGTGCCCCAAAACTAAATTAGTTGCATTTTAATAAAGCCCATCACATTCTTTCATTACTTTGTGCCTTTCACATCTTTGAGTTTTAAGTCAAATGTCTTCTATGTAAACTATATTTAATCCACACCAAAAACACCTAGGTATTTCTTTCTGCTACAACAGCACCGTTTGCTCTATTCTAGGTTTGTCATGATGTAGATGCTTGTCTACAAGACTAGGATGTTTATCCTGCTAGACTTTAACAGGCAGACTGTATTATGTTATTCATCTTTTATCCCTAGCAGATAGCACAGTACCTATTTAATAGAGACTTGTTTCTACAATTAAACAGAGACTCCTAACATTTATGCTTTCAGAATCTAAGCATCCCTAAATTAAGAGACAAAGGAACCACACATACACAATGACAAATGAGAGTCAAAGAATCCTTTAAAATATTTCAAAGATAAAAAAATAAAATAAAATAACTATTCTGTAAGTCAAATAATTATAAACATGTATTTGCAAATATTAAATTTGGCTGAAATGAGGTCCAGTTAGAAATATTTATGCCCCACAATATTACTATGAGAGTTAAGAATTTTATTATATTGAAAAACTTGCAGCAAATCAGTAACAGAGAGTTGTGAATTTATATTTTGATCTCTACCCAATGAATTCAAGTCACAGATGCACATCTACAGTTTTCACCTTGCCTTCATTCCTCAATCAAATACTGTATTGTAAGAGCCCTCATGATCCACTGCAAAGGTAGTACAAAGAATGATTACATTTTCAAAAGTTTAATGTAGGTTGGACCATCATACTAGCAAAAAGATTTCATTACAGCATTATTTTAAGACTGAAAACGTGGAATTACTAAAATACTAAAAAGACAGAATACTGCTTTTAACCAGTAAACTGTTATCACAGTAAACTGTGATAGTAAACTTTGGACTACTACTACACAAAACCATAAAATATAGCAATATGTAGCACCATGTTAGTTTTCAAATACCACACAAAGAGAATTCTATTACATTTACTTACTCATATGTATTACATACTGACATAAATTTAGAAAAAATTTTAAGTTTAAAAACTAAACACTACCTAATTTCCCCCCACACTAAATAAATAAATCTATTAATTAAAATTTAAGTTTTAAATTTCAAATACGAAGTTACTGGATTTTGGAATTTCCTACAATCTGATGCTACAGACTTAGCATTTTATACCAGCTATACTATACAAACTCATTCCCCAAGTTTTAATTCTTTCAAATGATTCTCCAGTTCCAACAAGGTGTCCTATTACTGCAAGTATGTCAAACTGACAATTTTAAAACTTGTGGTACCAGCATACAGAAGTCAAAATTTTAATTCATGTACTATAAAAGCTTATTTACTCTTAATATCTAAGTTTCAGAAAATAGATTATATTGGAAATACAAATTAAAACAAATTCCATCTGCAAATCAAAAAGACGAAATGAGACAACCTGCCCCTAACTCAGTAGCTTTCTTTTTTTACTTTACAACCTGTATTTAAGTTGCAAGAATAAGACTGAAACCTAACTTTCAAACTGAGCAGCAAACTCAATGCAAAATCAGTATCTGTCTTAGCAGGAAACTCCAGTGAAAACATGAAATGTTTTGGTCTCAATTGACAGAGGAAAGATGCCTCCTTGGGTTATTATTTACCATGCAAAATCCCTTGTCTATAGCTACAAACTAGCTTTTATTGCAGATACTTAACATGTTTCCTTACAGAGCTGCCTCAACCAAATAATCTTCCAAATCTGGCACTATGAATTGTTACAGCTTACACACACCACTGCAGTCCCTTGTAATTTAAAACATGTTGTGTTTTAAAATCAGTCTCCACACACCAACTCTACTGCCAATTTCCCCAGCTGAAAGCTCAAGTTTAAACTACAAAATACTATATTTACTCTCAACAACATAATGCACTCATTTACAAATTACACACTAGTAAATGACTCCCACCTTACAACTTCAAAATTTCTAACATCATAGCTTTTCCATCACGCAAGTCTAAACAGTAAAGTAAGTGAGGTACTACGGACAAAGTGAACTGCCACACTGTCGGTAAATAATATAATCCTAATCAACTATTCGGCAAAATGGCCACAGGAGATACCAATGAGGGGAAAGTGTGGATCGAGTTTGACATTACTAGAAAAACGAGTCAAAGTAAGTTTAAATGAGAAGCAGATTAACCTCATGAATACAAATCTAAGTTCAGTTTTGAATTTCAGTCTCACACTAAGAAGCAGTTTATCAAATTTTCAACAGTAATACAAGGCAAAAAATAAAAGCGAGGGTTTTTTTTTTTTTTGTCATGGTAATACTGATAAACGAGGTATCCTTCAGTGCTGAGATAAGTCTTCCTTCCTTCAGTTTTGCTCGTGTCACGTGTACACATAAAAATCATACAATTCTCTTAATTTCGGAAAGCTTAATACACATGATCACCTCAAATGTAACATTTATTGAAAACTTAGCGCCTTAGCACTAACGTTCTCTCCTTACCACACCTTTCATCTTCTAAACCAAGAGACCTGAAGGGAAAACCTACCCCTACCTTAAATTAGGGTCTAGCGAGAACTTCTTAACGCGAGTTCCCACACAATTAAGCTGGTTCAGTAAATCAATTACCCAACTACATGGCTTGACAATTTCTCAGAAGCAAAACACACAGACAGCTGAGGGCTTATTACTGGAGATGACTCTTCCTCGCATTTGCACAAGTAACTTCGGTAACTGACCTAAATTTTCCAGTGTTAAACAAACAGGTAATGGGGGGGGGGGGGGCACTGTTTAAAAATTGGGTCATTTATTTATCCTGAAGAGGCACCATCTTTCAGAGGGAAATGTCTATGAAGCAGAAAACCGGGGGAATGGGACGGCAGACAGATGATAGCATCTTCAATGTAGAAAAGTCACAGCTCTTTAGAAGAGTCAGCATTAGGGGCTCATTAGTTGGTTTTATTTGTGTTTAGTCACTTTCCTAAAAGTCACCGCCAACAAAGAAGCCCTGAGGATCCGCCACGATAAGGCGGAGGAGATGTCCTCAATTCACCGGCGACACCTGCCCAGGTCCCGAGTTCTCCCCCCGGCCCTGGCGCCAAACCCCTCTCCAGACCCCCGATCTCGGCTCTGCACCCACTCCGCCCCAAAGCCCTCGAGAACCCTCGTCCTCGCCCCTTCCCCCCATGCCCACCCACGCGGGGTCCCCTTGGCGGTCCCCAGGGCCCAGACCCCTCGCGCTTCCTTCCACAGCAGTGGCTCTCCGAAGCCCGGGCGGCTGCGCGGGGAGGCCCTTCCCGGCGGGGCCTCTCCCCGCATCACACCCCGCAGGCTCCTGGGGACTCCCCGCCCCCGCAAACCGCAGAGAAACTAGGCCAGGAATGCCAGCCCCCTCCACTCTCCGCCTCCCGGGCGACCCCCCGCAGGCCGGCCGTCAGAACTCAGCCCTCCCAGTCGCTACCTGCCCAGCGCCCGCCCGGCCGGAAGCTCGGGCCGGTCGAGGCGCGGCGCAGGGTTCCTCCGCCAAAGGTCCTCTGCCGCACACTCACCTGCTGCCCGATCTTCCTTCAGCGCCACCCGGGCACAGCCCCTTCCTGGGGCATGAAAGCGCCGGCTTCGGGCCTGGTCTCTCTCGGCAGAGCAGGGCGGGGGACTGGCTCCCGCGGCCACCGCCGCCTGGTCTGCGCCTGCGCCGGCTCCCGGGCTGGGTCTCCAGGGGCGCCTCCTGCAGCGAAGGGTAACGGCCGGGAGCGCGAGCTCGCGCCGGCGCCTCGGCTCACCGGGGACCGGCCGTGCTAGCGGCGGGTTGCCTAGGAGCTGCGCGCTGCACTGCCGTCCCGACAGCTGACGGCCATGTTTCTGTGCTCTTTTTCTTTTTTCCTCCGCCTCCTTCCGCCCCTTTCCATAGAACAGCACTTTCCTTCCCCCCAACTCCCGCTCCCTTTCCTACTGCGGGGGTGGGTAGAAAAGGGCGTGGGGGAGGGGTGGAGAAAAGAGGGCGCGGGGGGCGGGGCAGCGCCCGAGCCCCGCCCCCGGAGAGGGCCGAGGCCGCAAGGCCACCGCTCGCTCCCCGCCTCGCTATCCGCGACCCCCGCGGGGTGCCCGGTCCCGGTGCCACCACCCTGAGAGAGCACCTCCTCCGCGTCCGTCCTGCGGATCCCGAGCAGAAACTAGTCAGGGAGAAGAGGCTCAAGGCACCGCTTTGCAACCCTTCCTGCGGGGCTCAGACTGGCAGTTTGGTGTGGCTTTATTTCCTTGGCCTCGGGCAGGTGGCGGCTGCTCCTTTCAGGCTTTTCATAGGCGGTGAAAGTGACGCCAAGTCGCTCAAAGTCACTGAGAACACTGTCGAAAGGGATACGGGTCTCTGGACAAGAAGCTTCCTTCTCGGGGTGGGAGTTGGAATTCCCATGTATGACTGGGGGCCTCCCCGACGGGAGAGAGCCCCACCGACTGTGGCTTCCCGAAGCCCTTCCCGGCTGCAGCGCCGCTGGAGAGTCTTAGATCGCGCTTGGTGTCGCTGCTTCTACTGAGGTCTGGGGATGGGAACTCGGAACTTGGAAATCTCTCGTTTAAATAATCAGCCCGGTCCTGCCTCCTAAAAGTGTAGCCTCCTTATATAATAATATACGGCTGCATGCATGATCAGTTCCCTTAATACAAATTAGATCTACGTCCTGAAATAATTATATATATGCAATTATATATACATGCAAAAATAGCAGCTAGTTATTCAGGAAGAAGCAAATGGTTTAAAACAAATTAGAACATTTTCACCTTCTGGACAAAAAAAAAAAAAAAATGGCGAGTGACTTCGTAGATTCCGTGGCAGGTCAGAATTAGAATTGACAAGATTTGTGCATATCTAATAAGTATTCACACACACAGTGATCATTTTCCTGAAAATGACTTTCTCCTTATTAAATCTGTTTTTTTACTTTTTTTTTTTTTTTCTGAAAAGTATGAGATTAAACTTTGGTCATGAGGGCCCTGTTGACAATTTATTTCCAACGTTTATTGCCTATACGGGGTGCAGAAACTATCTCCCTGACCATGTTAGCAGTAAAGAGTTGATTCAGTAGAAATGCACAGCAATGAAAATGTCTTATTTAATACTAGGTTGGAGTCATTTTCAGCCTAGTGGTAACCAGTCATTGACAGTGACTATCTGGTCAAAAGTTTACAAAGGAACTAATACTTCAGAATTAGTTTGTGAACTTCTTGTCCTTCCATACTAGGGACTTAGCTGGTGGATCTGTGGTTAGGAAATCCAAGCTTTCACTGCCAAGGGCCTGGCTTCAGTCCCTGCTGGGGGAGCTAAGATCCCATAAGCTACACCTGCAGGGCAAAAGAAAAAAAAAGGTAACTCCTCCTTTACTGAGTGTTATCTGGGTTCAGCATGGGATCCTTAGCATTCTGCAATGCCAAGTTAAATGACAGTGTGTACAGTTGCAGTAAGAAGGCATCTTGGAAAAGTGGAGAGACTGACTTGTGTGATATGTTGTTTATAAACTATCTTTGCTTCAAGAGAATCATTAAAATATATCTCATGATGTCTAGAATTTGCTTCAGAATAATAGTGGGAGCAGGAAGGTGAGTAGGGGTTGAGGTAAAATAAAATTGGACATTATGTTGAAGTGCAATGATTGGTACTTGAGGTTTCCTTATGTTGTTCTCTGCATTTTATGTCTTTTTGAAATTTTATATAAAAAGAAAGTTGTTTTAATTGTTTCATGGAATTTCAGAGCTGAAAAGAGCTGAAGGGAATCTCTATAGAGATTGTCTAATTACCTCATTTAATAGATGGGGAAATTAAGGCCTAGCCAAGTTTCTTAACTTACTTATTAATAGAAGTCTCCCAGGCTCAGTTTTGGTGATTTCATAGTTGAGTAGGAACTGCAGTTGACAAAAGTTTGAACTGTGTGTTTGAACTGTGCAAATTTATTGATATGGGGGTTCTTTCCAATAAGTGCTTGCTACAGTACTATAATATCTGCAGTTGGTTGAATCCTCAGTTGTGGAGTTGCAGATATGAAGGGCTGACTATAAAGTTATATGCAGATTTTGGACTGCAAGGGGATTGGCACCACTAACCCACATGTTGTCCAGGGGTCAACAGTACTAAATTCATGGCTCTTTATTTTCCCAAACAGAATAACTTGCTCCAGATTTCCTATAATCCATACCTTGTGGATTAACAAATTATTTTGTTCCAGCCCCTCATAATGAATTCTCAAAAACATAGTGTATGAAAGCCTGGTGACTGTAGGCACTTTTAGTTTATTGTTTTAGAAAGAGTTTTTAGTAAGAATGACATCAGCAAACACTAGATCTGCTTTATTCATATGATATCTAAATGACTCAGTGTATTCCACTCTCCACAGGGAGCTCCAGCACACTCTTCTCTTTGTTCTCCACTCCAGTATCTTATCTGGCTGGATACTCTGTCTCAACTTTATCAGTAAAGGCTGATCTAGAGTCTTTTGGAGTTACTCAGCACATTCTTTATCCAACTCTCCCCAAATATGACTGATATTCCTAACATCATAGCAAACTGTCCTGCTGCTGCTGCTGCTGCTCCTGCTAAGTCACTTCAATTGTGTCCCAATCGTGTCCGACCCTGTGCGACCCCATAGACGGCAGCCCACCAGGCTCCGCCATCCCTGGGATTCTCCAGGCAAGAACACTGGAGTGGGTTGCCATTTCCTTCTCCAATGCATGAAAGTGGAAAGTGAGAGTGAAGTCGCTCAGTCATGTCCGACTCTTAGCGACCCCATGGACTGCAGACTACCAGGCTCCTCCGTCCATGGGATTTTCCAGGCAATAGTACTGGAGTGGGGTGCCATTGTCCTGACCACTGATCAAAAAAATAGATGTATTCTTTATTTCAAAGATTAATTTTAAAAAGCATTTTATTATAGAAAACAATGAAAATGATAAAACACAAACAAAAATAGGAGTGTAATGAAGCCTCTGTACCCATCGGTTCAGTTCAGTTCAGTCGTTCAGTTGTGTCTGACTCTTTGCGACCCCATGAACCGCAGCACGCCAGGCTTCCCTGTCCATCACCAACTCCTGGAGTCCACCCAAACCCATGTCCATTGAGTCGGTGATGCCATCCAACCATCTCATCCTCTGTCATCCCCTTCTCCTGCCCTCAGTCTTTCCCAGCATCAGGGTCTTTTCAAATGACTCAGCTCTTTGCATCAGGTGGCCAAAGTATTGCAGTTTCAGCTTTAGCATCAGTCCTTTCAATGAACACCCAGGACCCATCTCCTTTAGGATGGACTGGTTGGATCTCCTTGCAGTCCAAGGGACTCTAAAGAGTCTTCTCCAACACCACAGTTCAAAAGCATCAATTCTTCAGCACTCAGCTTTCGTTATAGTCCAGCTCTCACATCCATACATGACCACTGGAAAAAAACATATTCTTGACTAGACAGACCTTTGTTGACAAAGTAATGTCTCTGCTTTTCAATGTTGTCTAGGTTGGTCATAACTTTCCTTCCAAGGAGTAAGCATCTTTTAATTTCATGGCTTCACTCACCATCTGCAGTGATTTTGGAGCCCCCCAAAATAAAGTCTGACACTGTTTCCACTGTTTCCCCATCTATATCCCATGAAGTGATGGGACCGGATGCCATGATCTTAGTTTTCTGAATGTTGAGCTTTAAGCCAACTTTTTCACTCTCCTCTTTCACTTTCATCAAGAGGCTCTTTAGTTCTTCACTTTCTGCCATAAGGGTGGTGTTATTTGCATATCTGAGGTTATTGTTATTTCTCCCAGCATTCTTGATTCCAGCTTGTGCTTCCTCCAGCCCAGCATTTCTCATGATGTACTCTGTAGATATAAGTTAAATAAACAGGGTGACAATATACAGCCTTGACCTACTCCTCTTCCTATTTGGAACCAGTCTGTTGTTCCATGTCCAGTTCTAACTGTTGCCTCCTGACCTGCATATAGGTTTCTCAAGAGGTAGGTCAGGTGGTCTGGTATTCCCATCTCTTTCAGAATTTTCCACAGTTCATTGTGATCCACACAGTCAAAGGCTTTGGCATAGTCAATAAAGCAGAAATAGATGGTTTTCTGGAACTCTGTTGCTTTTTCCATGACCCAGCAGATGTTGGCAATTTGATCTCTGGTTCCCCTGCCTTTTCTAAAACCAGCTTGAACATCTGGAAGTTCATGGTTCATGTATTGCTGAAACCTGGCTCAACTCATAATTAATCTTGTATCATGTATGCCCTTCTGACTCCTTTCTTCTGAGCATCTTGAAGCAAATACTCAACATTGTGTTTCACCTGTAAGTATTTCAGGATAACTGTAAGGACTTTTTAAAAACCATACCCACAAAGCCATTTTTGTGGATAAGATAAAGATAAGGACTTTTTAAAAACCATACCCGCAAGGTCATTTTTGCCATTAAAAAAATTTTTTTTAACTTTTTCTGTCTTTTTTCTTTTTTGATTGCACTTGGTTTTCATTGCTATACATGGGCTTTCTCTAGTTGCAGGAAGCACAGGCTTCTCTCTAGCTGCAGTATATGGCCTTCTCATTGTGGTGGCTTCTCTTGTTGCTGAGCACAGGCTCTAGAGTGTGGGCATAGTAGTTGCAGCATTTGGGCTTAGTTCCCCCATGGCATGTGTAATCTTAGTTCCCCAACCAGGGATCAAAGCTGTATCCCCTGCAGTGAGAGGTGGATTCTTTACCACTGAATCACCAAGGAAGCCCTAAATTTTTTTTTAATTGATATTTTATTTTAGTAAATATTTTGTTAATGTTTTTAATGACCAAGAACCTTACCATATCGATATTACACCTTCTCTCACCCCTTCCTATTTGTGGATCTAGTCCCTTGGATACAACTCCTGCCCAGAGGGTTTGAGTTTGCCATACTCCTTTTTGATTGGTGCACTAGAATGTTAACTTTCCAGTCCCAACTTTTTTCTAGCTCTGTCCATGCTTCAGAGAATATAGGGTAGGGATTCTTTCTTTTCAGATTTTCCCTTCAAAGGTGGTTCATTATCCAGTTCAAAAACTCTGTAATACTTAAAGAATCAGACACTGCCTAAAAATCTCAAAAATGATCATCTCCAATTTACATTTAATCTGAGTGTAATAGGCTAAGTAAGGCTTGACATGCCCTCAGTTCAGTTCAGTTCAGTCGCTCAGTCATGTCCAACTCTTTGCGACCCCATGAATCGCAGCACGCCAGGCCTCCCTGTCCATCACCATCTCTCGGAGTTCACTCAGACTCAGGTCCATCGAGTCCGTGATACCATCCAGCCATCTCATCCTCTGTGGTCCCCTTCTCCTCCTGCCCCTAATCCCTCCCAACATCAGAGTCTTTTCAAATGAATCAACTCTTCACATGAGGTGGCCAAAGTACTGGAGTTTCAGCTTTAGCATCATTCCTTCCAAAGACCCAGGGTTGATCTCCTTCAGAATGGATTGGTTGGATCTCCTTGCAGTCCAAGGGACTCTCAACAGTCTTCTCCAACACCACAGTTCAAAAGCATCAATTCTTTGGCACTCAGCCTTCTTCACAGTCCAACTCTCACATCCATACATGACCACAGGAAAAACCATAGCCTTGACTAGACGGACCTTAGTCAGCAAAGTAATGTCTCTGCTTTTGAATATGCTATCTAGGTTGGTCATAACTTTTCTTCCAAGGAGTAAGCGTCTTTTAATTTCACGGCTGCAATCACCATCTGCAGTGATTTTGGAGCCCCCATAAATAAAGTCTGTCACTGTTTCCCCATCTATTTCCCATGAAGTGATGGGACCGGATGCCATGATCTTCGTTTTCTGAATATTGAGCTTTAAGCCAACTTTTTCGCTCTCCTCTTTCACTTTCATCAAGAGGCTTTTAATTCCTCTTCACTTTCTGCCATAAGGGTGGTGTCATCTGCATATCTGAGGTTATTGATATTTCTCCCAGCAATCTTGATTTCAGCTTGTGTTTCTTCCAGTCCAGCATTTCTCATGACGTACTCTGCATAGAAGTTAAATAAGCAGGATGACAATATACAGCCTTGACGTACTCCTTTTCCTATTTGGAACCAGTCTGTTGTTCCATGTTCAGTTCTAACTGTTGCTTCCTGGCCTGTATACAGATTTCTCAAGAGGCAGGTCAGGTGGTCTGGGATTCCCATCTCTTTCAGAATTTTCCACAGTTTATTGTGATCCACACAGTCAAAGGCTTTGGCATAGTCAATAAAACAGAAATAGATGTTTTTCCGGAACTCTCTTGCTTTTTCCATGATCCAGCAGAGGTTGGCAATTTGATCTCTGGTTCCTCTGCCTTTGGTTTTTTTGGGGGGTCAAAGGAAAAAAGGTATTTATGCTTTTACAAAAGACAGAGCTATAAGAATGTGAAATGCCATAAACTCAGAGCTGCATAAAGCATTTTCACTTATTTTTCCAAGGGAAAGGAGTAATACGGAAAGTTTCCTCCTTTTTTCCTCCACTCCTCTATGTCCACAGCTGAGGCAGGTCATACTGTAGGGTCCATCACATCCCCTGAACAGAAAATCCACTTATGCCACTTTTCTTCCAGCCTTAGCAGCATGTAAAAACAAGTCTCAAGCGCTATATAAGACTCCACAAAAAAGAATGAAACACTTTGTAATACAGTAGGTCTCTCATGCTACAGAGGTGGAGGGTTCCATCACTGGAGTCAAAACTTGTTTCCTTTTACCAATCTTTCACTAAACCCAAGCATGCATTCATAAGGTTAGCATCTGCACAATGTGGTCATTCCTTAGATGAATGAAAAAAACATTTAAAAATACCAAATATCCAAAGATTTCTGAGAATGAAGTCAACCACAGCTTCCTTCTCCAGGAGAAAAATTCCTCTTATCATCCCAAACTGTGGACTTACATATGTAAAAATAGCTATTTATAGGTTTGTGATGGTTTATTCACATATGGAAGTAACCTTGTGATATCTTGTCTTTTTACTTCTTTATCACATCAAGGGTTTTATTGCAAATCAGGACCTTTGTTCTTATCTAGTAAATCCATGTCAAAGGATAAGCCAGGATTTAGATACATATGTAAGCCATCTCTTTAAGCATCTCTTTCATTTCAAATTAGAACATATATTTGGAATTTACTGTTTCAAGTCTTAACTGTGCTTATCATGATAGTGATTAAAACTGGAAGACAAAAAAACCCCAAAACCCTGATGTGATACCGATACCTGCTATTTATATTCAGTCTTCTTGTTTGGAACAAAAGGTAAAGAATTCACAAATATCACCATCAAAGCATCTGCTTCAAACCAGACATCAGCCTTCAGCTTTTGAAATAATTTCTTTGTGATTCAGCTGCCCCTCTCTTCCAGGAGAAGCTGGAGGAACGACTGTTCCCAGGGCTTCTCTGTGCTGAATCTGAGTGGGAGCAAAAAGAAGAGCAGCCTTTCCAGTGCAAGTCACGGAGGCAACATGTAGAGAAGAAACATCCACATTTCAACAAGGAAGGTGACTGGATAAGAGAAGCAGGACTACCCCACTCCAGGAGACAATGTAGAAGTACTTGCCAAATCCCGAGTTCAGCCTTTTGTATTCTTTTTGAGATGAATATAAAAGCACCTAAATGGCAAGGAAATTGTTCTTCCTAGCACGGGCCTGCAGAAGCACTCCAGCGCCCAGGGGCCGACCCGCCCCCTGGCCCAAAGGCCAGATAGCCTCAACGTGCTTCACTCCGCCATCTTCGCTCCTTCTCTCCTCTGCCTTTTCGAAAACCAGCTCGAACATCAGGAAGTTCACGGTTCACATATTGCTGAAGCCTGGCTTGGAGAATTTTGAGCATTACTTTTCTAGCGTGTGAGATGAGTGCAATTGTGCGGTAGCTTGAGCATTCTTTGGCATTACCTTTCTTTGGGATTGGAATGAAAACTGACCTTTTCCAGTCCTGTGGCCACTGCTGAGTTTTCCAAATTTGCTGGCATATTGAGTGCAGTGCTTTCACAGCATCATCTTTCAGGATTTGAAACAGCTCAACTGGAGTGCCATCACCTCCACTAGCTTTGTTCGTAGTGATGCTTTCTAAGGCCCACTTGACTTCACATTCCAAGATGTCTGGTTCTATATTAGTGATCACATCATCATGATTATCTGGGTCCTGAAGATCTTTTTTGTACAGTTCTTCCGTGTATTCTTGCCACCTCTTCTTAATATCTTTTGTTGCTGTTAGGTCCATACCATTTCTGTCCTTTATCAAGCCCATCTTTGCATGAAATGTTCCCTTGGTATCTCTAATTTTGTTGAAGAGATCTCTAGTCTTTCCCATTCTGTTGTTTTCCTCTATTTCTTTGCACTGATCACTGAAGAAGTCTTTCTTATCTCTTCTTGCTATTTAACCCCCTCCAAAAAAGACTGGGGATCTGATGCTGATACCCTTTAATACCAATTCAAATTTCCGTGTAGTTTTATGGTTCCTTTCACACAGAAAAGGAGAAAATGAACTAAATTCTACAAGCCATCTCTTTAAAGGATCAATAGAAAATAATTTTTTCAACCCCTTTCTGTTCTAGGTTTAAGCTCTTCTTCATCTTAAGTGATCTCATTCTGCTCGGTGGCATTATCCGTGTGTTGTTCACTCCCAAATTTACTGCTCTAGCTCCAGTTTTCCCTAAGCTGTAGATTTAACCGTCAAACTACCTCCAGTGTCCAAATGGCATCTCACACTGTACGTGTTCAAGATACAGTTCTTATTTCCCTTCCTGTCTTGCATCACCTCCCACCCCAGAACTATTCCTTTTCAAGCTATCTCATTTCGCTGTATGATACCATCATCTCATCTCTTACCACATGATATCTTCCTTAATCACCAGATTCAAAGGTGGATCAGCTGAACCGAGGTTCAGGAGGACATCATTTGGCACCCTAGAAGAGAAATGGGCAGGGGTCAGCACTATGAAACTGTCCAGCACTTTCAGGGACAGTGCCAGGGAGCCACACAAGGATCTACAGATTGTTGAGTGCCATTCGGGGGTGCGTACTTAACATGCAGTCATGTAAAGTTGTCACCTTAGCTGTGTGGCTGGTGGTTGAAGGGTATGGTCCTTCCATTGACAGCAGCCTGCTCATAACTGTGGTTCTTGAGTTAGGGAGTGTAAGCCTGTGTCCTGAGACGAACCCCTAACCACACTGTCCATGTAAACAACTACCCCTTTTTAGTTTTTCAGGATACAGGCCAGGGTGACTTGACACCCTCAGGAGCAGTGGTAGTACAGAAGGAAAAACCTTACCACTAACACTTGGGAGGGACTGGGCAAAGATAAAGCCACCACCTTACAGAGAAAACATTTGTTAGATAAGCAGGAGTTACAGTGTTGTTGACTATGAGTTCAATATTAATGAATCAATGATATTACATGTGGTGTTTTTAAGGAGAAACACACCTAACACAAGTGTTTGATAAAAATGTCGATTGACACAAATGTTGCAAGTAGAGGCTCTCAGAAAACTAAGTTATTTCTGCTAGGAACAATGGCGGTGTTTGCTAATTCAAGTATTCTCTGTCTACCTTATTTAGAACAGGGTTATACCATCTTGTTATACCATCCTGCCCTGTTTTAAATATTCCTCATACTCTGGTCACTGACATTTACTATCTATCTATATGTTTACTACCTTCCCTACCAGTATGTAAGCTACTTAAGGATAGGAACTTTATTTTCCTTCATTAAACTTTTATTATCTTTTTACCTAAAGCAGTAGTAATGTTCCTTAAATATTTGATGCTGAATCGTTCACATAATTAAGCAACCCTTTTCAGAGTCTATTCTCTCCATCAATTTTCAGCCTTTGTGTTTCTGGTTGTCTTTCTGTCCTTCAAATTGCTGAAACCCTAGCACAGGTAAACACCAGCAGGCCTCCCCTCTCCAATCCTGTAAATATGCCTGAGCATGTCTGAAGTCTCTAGGACTCTTACTATCCATATTTCTTCCCTGTGCACAGTTTATGTAAAAAGGTTCTTCGAGTTGGGTCCAGAGCTTTCAATATAATTGTAAACAATTCTCTAGTAGCAATAACCATTAATTGACTTATGCCTAAAAGTGAAGAGCAAGCTAGTAAATTCTGTCTTAACTGACTTGAATGCCATGTTAATTCTCAACTAAATGGCTTATTTACTGATGACTGCTACCTTCAAGAATTATTAGAATCAATTCTGTGGTGGTCTAGTGGTTAGGACTCTGCGCTTCCACTGCCATGGTCCCAGGTTCAATCTCTGGTCAGGGAACTAAGATCCTGCAAGCTGCGCAGTGCTCTAGTAATACTTAGAGTATTTTGAGCACGTCAAAAGAAAAGTCATATTTGTGTTTACTTTAATCATAAGGGTTTTTGCTATTTTAATACTATTTTGATGTGCTAATAACTGCTAACAAGGGTCATTACTGCCCCCGCTGACAGCAGCCTGGATCCCTCTCCCTCTGGGGCTGTCTTAGTGGCAAAGGGGGAGCCAGCATTTGAGGTTCCTTGCCCGTCCATGGCCACTCGCCCCAGGGCAGTCATCCTGTCCAGAACTCCTACCACCTCTGTCTGCCCTGGCCCATTTGGGGGCAGTTCGGAGGCATACTCTTTGTGGGGGTAGAGATAGGCAGAACCAAAACCTTTTTGCCTGAAATAGAAAGCATAAATTTGAGGGGCTGGTCAGAGAGAATGGGCTGGGCTTTGATGGTAAGCTGGGTCACTGCAACCCTGCCCAGGCGGGCCCAGGTCCTCTCTGCTGAGATGGGACCCTGTCATCTCTGCTAGCACTCTCTGTTTTCTGCCCAGAAGCTGCTTGGGCCTCTCAGTGGGCAGAACCAAGGCTCCACATATGCCTCTGGGCCCTCTGTGAGTCTATTTCTGTTTTGTAAATAAGTTCCTAGTATTTTTACCTATTCCCTGGGCAAGTTATTTAATGGCCCTGTTTCCCCATGCATGAAATAATCCATCTTGCAGAGTCCTATAAGATTAATTATCATTTGCAACAACTATTTATCGGTCATCTACCATAGGCCAGTCACTATGCTAAGCACTTAACTTTCCTTGTCTACTCCCTAACCTTATACGGGAGTTGTCATTGTGGTTTCTCATGATATAATATATGTAAAGCCTCTGTCATAGTAACTGACATATACTTGGACAAGGGTTGGCATACTACAATCCGTGGGCCAGATCCAGCCTGATGCCTGTTTTTGTGAATTAAGTTTTGTTGGAACAGGCATGCCTATTTGTTTACTCCTGTCTGTGGCTGCTTTTGCACTATAATGGCAGAATTGACGAGTTGTGACAGAGGCCGTATGGCCCACAAAGACAAAAATATTTGCTATGTGATCCTTTACAGAAAAGTTCACCATCTCCTGTGCTAGAAGACCAACTAAAGTTAGTTTGATGTACTTTTTTTTTTTCTTTTGATCTTGCTGTGCAGCATATGGGATCTTATTTCCCCTGGGATCAAACCCATGCCCCCTGCGTTAGAAGCACAGAGTCTTAACCACTAGACCACCAGAGAAGTCCCTGATACACTTTTTATCTAAGCAGGAGGCCAGAAAATTAAAGCAGACAAGCAGGGCTAGAGAGTGGGTCATGAATGACTAGTTTTCAAAGATGCAAAGATTTTTACCAAAAAAAAGAAGAAGAAGAACAAAGAATAGCAGAAATGGATGTGAACGGAGATTCTAATTTGTGACTTCTAGATACATTGCATACTGCAGAGTGAGGAGCCTCTGATACAGAAAGTAGCAAGCAAAATGCTCAGGGAAGAATTAGACTCCTCAGCAGAGAGCCAGGTAGAAAGTCCTCAATGAATAGATTAAGGATGCAAAGCAGAAATCTGTTTACTTTAGAAAATCTCAGGAGGCAGAGTGGAAAGATTTATAAGGGAAGAGCAAGAGCAGTGGTGGCCCTAAAATGTTTATAACAGAAGGAACCTAGGTATCACTGGTTAAGGAAACTGTCACTTACCCATACGGAAGAATGGGCGTAACTGAAGGGGCTTCTGGGAGATCTGAAGCTGCTCCCTAACGCCCATAGGCGCTCTCCGCCATCAGGAGGTTGGGAGTGGGAAAAGGAAGCAAAAATGTGAGCAGCACAAAAAGCCGTGACAAAAAGAACTTAGACTTTGAACAGTGATTGAAGATGATGACAGGAATGATAAGCATGGCGGAATCATCTGGCTTCACAATTTCCAAAAGATTCTTACTGTGCACTTGCTCTAGCTTGAGTAGAAGCTCAGGTGCTAGGAGAGTCAGTGGCCTGATGAAGACGGTGGTCTAAGCTATAAACTTTGTAGGCCAGGAGTGAGCAGGCCTTACATCAATCCTCTAACTATAGGTAGTCAGCAATGTTTATCAATCAAGTTGTTTTCATTCTTTACCCTATTGGAATTACAGCAGTCAGAACGCCAGATTATAGCAAGGTAATTTGAAATACTTCTGTGCTTAAAAAGAAAGTGAAACCATACTGTCAGAAGTTCTTAATCTTATTTTTTGATATGCTCTTGCTTTTTCTTTAGATAGCATCATCTTTCAAAATATTTTTTTTTTATTTCAGGAAAGTGATGTAAAAGGATTGAGATTTCTGGAAAGTATAAAAAATAAACAAGGAACCACCTGCAGTGTTGTTTCAGGGGAATTGTGACTCATTAATATATACTCTTATCTCTACTAAGTTTTTCATCATTCAGTGTTTATAAGCCTTTTTAAAAACTGCATTTTGCCAGTCATAGCATCTCCAGAATTTTTAAGCAGAGTTCAAACTAGTTTAACACTGACAGAGTTGATATCTTAGGGTAACTCTTCTGAAATCCCATCCTATTTGGGGACAAAACTAAGAAGCATTTTTAACTTTACCTAGTTAGATTAAGTTCAATTAATTCTTATTTTCTTTTTCAGTTTGACCCTGATTTTCTTCAGTTCTTTAATTTTTTAAACATATGAAAGTTATTTTAGAACTGCAGTTACAGACTGGTTTACTCAGAAGGCACCTAAAATATCACAGCACTATTAGTAATGATGTTCTGGTGTGCTAAAAATAAGGTTTTTGAGCTGAAATGTTAGAAAAAGATTTTACTTTTAGAGAAAGACCCATAATTGTGTATGTAAGTCGGCCAGAAAACCCATCTAACTTAACATTCATAGTAAGTAAAAGAAAAGCAATGGGGCTGTAATTGTTCACTCATTCAGTATTTATTGAATATCTATCTATATGTCTCCGCTGTACTGGGCACTGAGGATACAGCAAGACAAAACTCACAAAAATTCCTGCATATGAGGAGCTTATATTCAAGTGGGGGAAGACAGACAATAAACAAGGTAAGTAAGAAAATACATAATATGATAGAAGTTGTAAATGTAAGAAGAAAAATTATGCTGGAAATGGAGAAGGGGGCTGTTGGGGACTGGGTGTTTATAGTTCCTAACAAGGGTTCAGTCAGCTTTGAACACCCTAATTGTTCTTTAAAATGCTTTGGGGATTATAGGACACTTAGCTGGAAGTTTGAAGAAGGTTCCAAGAGACAGGAATTGGGACTGGTGGTAGCTTGCCCAATTATCGGATTACTTAAGAGCTTAGGCATAGTGAGAACATTATTTCATCACTTGCCTTCCCTGTCTTCTTAACCTCTACTACCACGTCTCCCTTGCCAGTTACTTTTAATTTACCCAATTAAAGTGAAAAGAGGGGGGAAAGTGTTAGAACTATTTTTGCTCACATGTTGAGCCTGATGATTTTTTTTTTTAATTTACATTCTGATGAGATCCAGAAATGGAAGCCATATAAAAGCAAGATTCCCATAACTTTTGCTTTTGCAGTTAAACTGATCATTGAATCCACCCTAGAATTTCTTTCCATTTGAGGTGTAGCACTGTGTCCTGGAAAGAAATGAACCAAGAGTTTTGGGTGAGTTGGACTGTGAAGAAGGCTGAGCGGCGAAGAATCAATGCTTTTGAACTGTGGTGTTGGAGAAGACTCTTGAGAGTCCCTTGGTCTGCAAGGATATCCAACCAGTCCATTCTGAAGGAGATCAACCCTGGGATTTCTTTGGAAGGAATGATACTAAAGCTGAAGCTCCAGTACTTTGGCCACCTCATGCGAAGAGTTGACTCATTGGAAAAAACTCTGATGCTGGGAGGGATTGGGGGCAGGAGGAGAAGGGGACAACAGAGGATGAGATGGCTGGATGGCATCACGGACTCAATGGACGTGAGTCTGAGTGAACTCCGGGAGATGGTGATGGACAGGGAGGCCTGGCGTGCTGCGATTCATGGGGTCGCAAAGAGTCGGACGTGACTGAGCGACTGAACTGAACTGAACTGAACCTAGGCAACTGGAATTAGGTCCTCAGCTGAGAATCTCTAAAGTGCTGTGATTCTTATTCTTTTCAATCAATGCAAGTCATTAATTACAGAAACCTAGATGAAATATAGCTTCCCTTTTTTTTCAGGAAGTAAATATTCGTGGCTAAGACTATTAAACTGGGTTTTATGTATGATAAACAGAATGTGGATATTATGACTGAGTTCCATGGCTCTTTGGTCTCCAAAAATGTTTTTCAGTAGGAGTATGTGTCAAATTCTTTGCATATATTTATAATTTACATCAAAGTGGATTTTTAAATGTAGAAAAGATTAATTTGCATAATATCAATTTTGGTTAAAATTGGAATACCTTTAGAAAACTAGAATATTTATTTAAGATCAATTTAGGGCAACTTTTTTTTGGATGATGGCATTACACATGAATAAAATCTTGGTCAATAATGATAATTAATTATAATAGCTGCCAGGTGGTTTGATAAATGCCTTATATACTTTAACCCAGTTAAGACTTATAAGTACCCCATGAAGTAACTACTGTTATTTCTTCATTTTATAGACAGGGAATCTGGAATTCAGGCTTCATTGGTGGCTCAGACAGTAAAGAATGTACCTGCAATGCAGGAGAAAGAAAGTGAAAAGTCAAAGTCGTATGCAACTCTTTGCAACCCCATGAACTGTATAGTCCATGGAATTCTCCAGGCCAGAATGCTAGAGTGCATAGCCTTTTGCTTCTCCAGGGGATCTTCCCAATCCAGGGATTGAACTAGGTCTCCCACATTGCAGGCAGATTCTTTACCAACTGAGCTACAAGGGAAGCCCTTCCATGCAAGAGACCCGATTCCTAGGTTGGGTTCCCCAAGATTCCCTTGGAGAAGCAAATAGCAACCCACTCCAGTATTCTTGCCTGGGAAATCCCATAGACAGAGGAGCCTGACAGTCAACAATCCATGGGGTCGCAAGAGCTGGACATGACTTATGGACTAAACTACCACCAATCTGGAATTCAGAGAGATTAAATAACTTGAGCTTGAGTTGGTTTTTTCTTTTTCTTTTTTACTTTTAATGCAGTCTTTTTTCATTTTATTTTGGTTGCACTGGGTCTTCGTTGCTGCTCATGGACTTTCTCTAGTTGTGGCTGGCTAGTGGGAGCTACTCTAGTTGCTATGCTCAGGCTTCTCATTGCTGTGGCTCCTCTTGCTGCAGAGCACAGGCCTTAAGATCATGGACTTCAGCAGTTGTGGCACACGGGCTTAGTAGTTCTGGCTCACAGGTTCTAGAGCGTGGCCCTTGAGCCTAAATTTGATTTCAGGTCTATCTGACCTCTGCCTGGCACATTATCATCATTGCTTTCTTAGGAAAGAACATTCTCATTTGAGGTGGCTAAACACTGACAGAAGAAACTGACAAGAGATTTGGGGATAGTTTGGTATGTTTTGTGTGAAAGCAAGGATCTTGAGCAGATTATCTCAGGTGACTCACATCTATCCCAAGGTTTGTACACCTGGAGCTGCCACGCCTTACTTAAATTAAAAATATTATTAGTTGTAATTTATGTAACAAGTGAATATTCATTAATCCTGAACAACTGTATTTTTGTTCGTAAGAGAGTTCTCAATATGTCCTTCTCATCTCAGAACGGAGAAGGAAATGGCAACCCACTCCGGTATTCTTGCCTGGAGAATCCCAAGGACGGGGGAGCCTGATGGGCTGCCGTCTATGGAGTTGCACAGAGTCGGTGGGACACGACTGAAGCAACTTAGCAGCAGCAGCAGCATCTCAGAAGGTCATTTGTTATAAGCCTATTTGAATAGTATATGCAAACTGCTGTCAAAAAAACCTAAAATTCAACTTCATTGTAACATAGCTTTTGCCTTCATGATATTGTCCAAGAGTATTATGCCTAAAGTACTTTTGATAACACTGCTGCTGCTGCTGCTAAGTCGCATCAGTCGTGTCCAACTCTGTGCGACCCCATAGATGGCAGCCCAACAGGCTCCTCTGTCCCTGGGATTCCCTCACTATTCTAATTTATTTCGTTTGGATTTACGTATCAGTATTTTAGTATGCTGCTGCTATTGCTGCTGCCAAGTCGTTTCAGTCGTGTCCGACTCTGTGCGACCCCACAGATGGCAGCCCACCAGGCTCCCCCATCCCTGGGATTCTCCAGGCAAGAACACTGGAGTGGATTGCCATTTCCTTCTGCAATGCGTGAAAGTGAAGTCGCTCAGTCATGTCTGACCCTCAGCAACCCCATGGACTGCAGCCTTCCAGGCTCCTCCATCCATGGGATTTTCCAGGCAAGAGTACTGGAGTGGGGTGCCATTTCCTTCTCTGAATATTTTAATATATAAAGATACTTATCTTTTCTCTTGCAGGTAATTATTAAATAGCAGTTTATTAATTCCAGGTTACTGAGCACAGACAAAAATTCCAAAATTGCATGAAATATTCTACAGTTAAAATTTTTCACTGTTATTTTCAGTTAGTCTAAGAAGTGTTTTTTTTTCTTACCCCCAATTAAATTTCAAATGATATGCTGAATATTTCATTTGATAGTCATTCATGGCTGAGAACCGTAGTATGTTGGCCAGTATTAATTGATGTTCCCTCAACTTGGGCCTTTAAATAGAAATATGTTTTTAAACATGGACTACAGTATACAAAGGCTTCCCTGGTGGCTTAGACGGTAAAGAATCTGCCTGCAACACAGGAGACCTGGGTTCAATCCCTGGGTCGGGAAGATCCCCTGGAGAAGGAAATGGCAACCCACTCCAGTATTCTTGCCTGGGAAATCCCATGGACAGAGGAGCCTGGTGGACTATAGTCTCCAGAGTCACAAAGAGTTGGACAGGACTGAGACTAACATACACAGTATACAAAGGGAAACTGTCAATAAATATATCAGCTTTCTTGATGGCAGTAGATCACATTACTAAAATTTAGCCATAAAAACAAAAGTGTTACAAAAATACCACAGTGAAATAAAGCAGCTCTATCATGAAACTGAGCTGTATTCTTTTCTATAGAGTTCCAAATCAAGTAAGCCATGAAGAGATGATTTCTTCAGAGAAAAGAATTCTCACAAAAGTACTGCATGAAAAAAGAGCTGTGTCTTAAGTGTCCAAGATATGAGAATTCTATAGGGAAATAACTAGGGATGGGGATAAAGGGCCAGGGAGTAATTCCTACTCAAATCATCATCATAGAGTATTAACCCTGGACACCGTTTTGGCCCATGGCTGGCAAATTGCCAGAACTGGCACAGTGGACTGAAGGGAAGGGTTTGGGCGAAAACATGCCCTAGTATGTGCTGGAAGCCATCTTGTGATAATAAGAGAAGCTGCCCTCTGAAGACAAAGCCGACTTACGTGGGGAAAAGCAGAGAAATTCACAGGCAAATAGAGCCAGCATGTGACTGAGCTGAACCTAGAGCCCTGTCTACCTCTGGACTTCCATTTGTATAAGTCAGTAAAATTCCTTCTTTTTAAAGCCTTTTAAGATAAGTTTCTGATACTTGTAGCTAAGGCATCTTAAAGAAATTCTTGACATGTTAGGGATTTTTACCACTTTTCATTGTATATGTTGTAAATAGTTTCACTTTAGACCATAGATTATGTTTGTTTATGTGTCTTAAAATCTGTTAAAAGTTATGAAGACTAAACCAAGCGTGATATCAGTGTTCAACTAGGAAGAGGAATCAGTGAAACAGAATATTTAACTCAAGATTTTGTTAAGGATACAAAGTAATTTACATTAAGATAAAGTTGAAAACCAATGAATTTTTGTTAGTGTTGCTTTGTGACTCATACCACAGCAAAATAAATTGTAATTGATTAAAGGTGTAAATGTCAAAAAGTAAAGCCATAAAAATGGTAAAATGAAAAATAATTTTATAAGCATGGCACAAAAAAGATCTTTTTAGGCCTGATGCCAAAGGTAAAAAACATACAGGAAAAGATATGGTTACACAAATCTTAAAATGTGTTTCATTTTTCTTTAGCATTTTTCAATTGTGAAAGTAGTTCATTGTGAATTCAGTATAAAATGTAAAAACATGGTAAATTCACTGTAAAATGTAAAAACATCGAACATACAGAGTTGTATAAAATAATTAGTATCTCCTTTTCTTCAATCCCTCACTTCATGGGTAACTACTTTTAATAATGTGTATTATATACTTCCAGACTTTAATCAATACATATATACACATATAGTGTGAGTATCTAAATATGTAAGTTTTTCAAAACAAGAATCATTCTTAGTTATATTTTGCATCCAGTCTTTCTCTCTGAGCACTGTATCTGGGTATCTTTCCTCGTCAACACATATACAGCTACTTTACTGTTTTTAACATCTGCCTTGTATATTCCATTATATGAATGAATGATAATGTATTTACTCAGTCACTTACTAATGTATATTTTGTATTTTTCTAACCTGGGAAACTTTCTTATAGAGAAAGTTCTGATAAATATATGAAAGTAAACTATTTTAATATAACTAGCTTTTTCAAATCAATAATAAAAATATAAGCATCAAATTTACATAAGAAATAACATAAAATATATTTATATAGAGAAAAATGGACAAAAGTAGTGCAAGACGATTCAGATGGAATACAAAAGACAAATCAATATATACAAATATATGGCAAATAAATATTTGTGTTTCCTAGTAAAAGAGGAAAACACAAAAGAGTGAGCTATAGATGATTTGGGAGAATGGCATTGAAACATGTATACTATCACGTAAGAAACGAATTGCCAGTCTAGGTTCGATACAGGATACAGGATGCTTGGGGCTGGTGCACTGGGATGATCCAGAGAGATGATATGGGGAGGGTAGTGGGAGGGGGGTTCAGGATTGGGAACTCATGTACACCCGTGGCAGATTCATGTCAATGTATGGCAAAACCAATACAGTATTGTAAAGTAAAATAAAATAAAAAATTAAAAAAAAATTCCCCCCCCAAAAAAAAGAGTGAGCTGTTGCCTTTCATCCAGCATATCAGCAAAGAATAGGGGGTAAAAAGAATTTTAAAAGGGGGAAGTGGTGGTTTCAGGGGAAAAGGCACTTTTATAAGCTAAAACAGAAATATTCGTTCATAGTATTTTTAGCAGGGTATTTTGGCAGTGTTTATTAAATAGCTTCAAATCATGTGTAACTTTTATCCAATGAGTCTATTTGCAGGAATTTTAATGAAAAAAATAAGGCTACAGCTTACTTTTACTTGAGGTAATTATGAGATTGTTTAAATCCAATAGCTTAAAAATAATTTAAAATAATAAACATTCAACCACTGAATTGAACAACATCAATGAGATGGACTTCTATGCATCACATTAAAAATGATGTTGAAAATATATTTTTATATGGAAAAGTGCAGGCCAAAAAAATAGAATGCACAGAGGATTGCTTTTTAAATTAGTGTGAATATACATATGCATACACATATATATAGAAAAACACTGCCACCGAGATCAGTGAGGTCATGGAGAATTTATTTTCTTCAATTTGCTTAACTGTATTTTCAATGAACAGATATTACAATCATCTGACAAATGCTATAAAAAATGTTTAAATGAAGCACATGTTAAAAAATAAAACAGTCTATCAGAATTAGATTATGAAGGAAACAAAAGCAAACGGGGAACATCTGGATTGCTATTGGTAAGGGAGGTGTGCTCTCTTTTTAAGAGGACAGCAAATGACTCTCTGCCATATAAGGTTGTATTTTTGAGGCTATCATCTCTTTATTCTCTTTGAGACTATTATCTCTTTTATTCTTAATTCTCAAACCAGATGAAAAGAGAACAAAGCAGTAGGAAGAAACTGATAAGGACCTTGAACTGATTTGGAGGGCTAGGCGTACTAAGAAAACTCAACCTCAATTAACTCTTGGAGTTATTTTGTGTAGCAAGAAAATAGTATGGACTTCATTAAGCTGGAGAAAAACCCAGTGAGCTCTTGTTACCAGAGGAATTTTGAGACTAGTTTGGCCTGAAGTATGGGAACCATCTTGTCAGGAGGAGACCTTTTATAAGACTTATACTCAAGGTTGGAGAAGGCAATGGCACCCCACTCCAGTACTCTTGCCTGGAAAATCCCATGGATAGAGGAGCCTGGTGGGCTGCAGTCCATGGGGTCACTGAGAGTTGGACACGACTGAGCAACTTCACTTTCACTTTTCACTTTCATGCATTGGAGAAGGAAATGGCAACCCACTCCAGTGTTCTTGCCTGGAGAATCCCAGGGATGGGGGAGCCTGGTGGGCTGCCGTCTCTGGGGTCGCACAGAGTCAGACATGACTGAAGTGACTTAGCAGCAACAGCATACTCAGGGTCAGTTAGAAAGAAGCCTTCCCACTTGGTCTGGACATAAAACCAAAATGTGATATATTTTGAAATGTGGTAAAAGTATTACATTTAGCTTATGTGTATGCTTTCAGTAAAATCTTGCCTGATAGGGATATTATTTAGACTAAGCTTAGTGTTTAACAAGAGCCCTCTATGTATTAAATATTTTCATATTAGAGAGAACAGGGATGTAAAAAATGTGTTGATCTACCTCTTGGTTAACCACCCCTGCTCCTGAAGTCCAGTTTTTGGACTATGTTGATGTAATCAACATAACATGAAACATCATTTTATAGCCATGAAGCAAAGGAACAAACTATGACCAGAATCCTGAATTTGAAACCTAAAGCTATAGTGGGAACATCAAACCCAGCAAAACTATTAAGCACATACATGATGAGTGGGCAAGTGGCTTTTGCAAGATTGAGCAAAATGTTTAGATTTTTGGCAGTAGCTTATAGCATACAAATGGTAATTCTCTGGTAAATCTAGAAGTGAAGACGTCTTTCAAGTGAATCATACAGTCTTCTCTATCTATCGACATCACAACTGAAAATTAATTCTTGAGACTTCCTCCTCGGTATAATAATGTAGACAAATGTAAGCCCTACTTATTTGTTTGCTTAACATTGTTTGCTGGATACCTATACTGGTTGATTTAATCCATAACATCCATAACATAGTCAGCTATCAATGTTGACTATCAAATAGGAACCTTTGACTTCATAAGAGATGAAGTGACCTCATCTCCCTCTAAGCTTGCCAAATCCACTCACATGGGCAATTGTTTACATTTTTAACCCTCTTTAGAAAAATACACAAACCTTACTATTTGACACCAGTTTTCCTGTGATTTCTTTGTAGTCTGAATCTTACTATTGGTGTTTTTAGTCTTGGCACTGTGATTTATGACCTTAACCTCAGATTCTGATTTTAGTTTCTTTTGGCTCCTCATATTTTGGATCCTACCTTTGTCATATTTTTTCACTTTTGTTTCTTCCTGAGCTGTAATTCAAATTCCTGACACCCTCCACAAGTTCCACCCACACATCTCTTAAACTGAGACTGAAACCGCAGGGGAAATGTTAACTCAGCTTGAAAAGCATCTTTCTTAGTCTCTAGATATGATCTCCTCTTAGGGGGAGGGTCCTCACGTAAAAACCAAAATTTATTAATTCAAAAAGCATTGTGCAAGAATTATCTGTATGTACAGGCTTTTCTCCCAAGGGGACAAGAACAACCTGTTGTACTAGTTGCCATCATTCTGTTAGAAAAGACATTTATGATACACACTCGAAGCCTGTCTTTCTTACATTCAATACTCATCTGCTCATTTACTCTCCCAATAGACACATTTGCCTACACAGCTTGTCTGGTACATGGTTTATTAGAAGGAGCTAAGGTTACCTTGTACCTTACTTCTATTCATTCATACCTTAGTTCTATCATTTCACTGTTGAAAGTCTTCTGCCCATCAGTCCAGATAAACGTGTATCTGTGAATGTGTACATGGCATCAGGTACATGATTACTTGGCATGAATTTGGCTGAACACTCTTAGCTTATTGTGAGTTTATGAATTTGATGCCAGTTTGTTTGAATTATAATATTAAATTATTAATACCCATATCATGGGCCAGGCTTCTCTGGTGGCTCAGAAAGTAAAGAATCTACCTTCATTTAGGAGACCTGGGTACTATCCCTAGGTCGGAAAGATCCCCTGGAGAAGGTAATGGCAACCTACTCCAGTATTCTTGCCTGGAGAATCCCATGGACTCCTCTCAGAGGAGCCTGGAAGGCTACAGTCCATGGGGTCGCTGAGGGTCAGACACGACTGAGCGACTTCACTTTCACTTTCCACTTTCATGCATTGGAGAAGGAAATGGCAACCCACTCCAGTGTTCTTGCCTGGAGAATCCCAGGGATGGGGGAGCCTGGTGGGCTGCCGTCTGTGGGTCGCACAGAGTTGGACACGACTGAAGTGACTTAGCACCAGAGCTGTTTGGGTTACTTAATAACTGAATATCTGAGAGTATCACTATAATGCTATCATTTTAGAAATGCAAATGTTTTCTTTGGTACAATTTGAGGAGACCTTAAAACCTTAAGTTTCCCACCAGACTGCCACAAAGCGTGCAATTCCACTTAGGGACTCATTTCTTTAAATCTTTGAAAGGAATTCAAGATGCCTAACAAAATATGTGTGTATGTGTGTGTGCAAGCCTGTGTATTTTTAAAATGTTAACAATTACCTGGAGACAGTTGGATTATTATTGGCTATTTTTATTTCCTTATATGTTTCCCTATTTCCCAAAATTTCTGTATTGAATACATATAATTTTATTATCAGAAAAAATGCTATAAAAATGTTTATGCACCCAAGGATGGTAAAAATGTAAAACTATTTTCATCAAGTAACACCTAGTTAAATATGTATTTCTCAAACCTTCTACATTAATATTAGGTAGCTCACTTCCATGCATTGGAGAAAGAAATGGCAACCCACTCCAGTGTTCTTGCCTGGAGTATCCCAGGGACGGGGGAGCCTGGTGGGCTGCCGTCTATGGGGTCTCACAGAGTCGGACACGACTGAAGTGACTTAGCAGCAGCAGCAGCAGAAGCCAGACTCCTTCAGAAATTAGTATATGATCCCAAAGGAAGTAAATCTTGCTATTGATGGTGTTCTTGTTTTTAAGTAGAACACAAATTCTTATAACATATTTTTTTGTATGTATGAAATGTCACACTAAAATACTTTTTAAAGTTTAAAAAATTCTGAAAGGGTCAAATATAAATGCCTTATTTTCCTAGTATTGCCCAGGACTGCCATGACAGGATTCATGCAGAAGGAATTCTTTACAGATAATGCTGCTATATAAGTTGCATTCTAAAAAAAACTTTAGAATGTGTAAGACAGACTCATCTTAGGCTAAACTTCACCCCATTTTATGGTAAAGTTTAAATTTGACTCAGAGTTGTGAGGATAAGCATCATATCATACTAACACATCAGATTAATGCTCCTTTTCAATGTCAGATGAATTCATCTTTGATTTCATGAGAATCCAAGGATTAAAGAAGGGGAAGTTTCCTTTAAGGGTAGCTAATTGTCTATGTCATTTTCAGGTATATTTGTGGAAAATTTGTCTTCCAGTCATGTACTCATCCATTCATTTATTCCTATATTTCTGAGCAATGTGCTGGACATATGCTACTAGGGATATTGTGGTGAACAAACCAGACATGGGCCCTGACCTCATGGAGCTTAAGTCTGGTGTTTCGGGCATGCCACCCTTAGAAATTATATTGTAGGTTTTTTGGTGGGGGTTTTTTGAAGTATAATTCACATTTCATAAAATTTATCTTTAAAGTACTAATTGTGTCATCATTCACTTATTCAACTGTTTATTTAGTGCTAGTTACAGTAAGGCAGTGTATTAGATAAGTGAAATAGATACAGACCCAACCCTCAGGAGTCTTATAAGAAAGATTTACCAGATAGTAGGAATTGAAGGATTGAAGGCAGGTGGAGAAGGGAACAACAGAGGATGAGATGGTTGGATGGCATCACCGACTTGATGGACATGAGTTTGAGCAAGCTCCAGGAGTTGTTCATGGACAGGGAAGCCTGGTGTGCTGCAGTCTATGGGGTTGCGAAGAGTCAGATATGACTGGGCGATTGAACTGAACTGAAGAATGCTAGAATTCCACTTCTTCATTTACACTGAATTTTCTCCCAGGTTTATTGAGATACTGACATATATCACTGCATACGTTTAAGGTGAATAGCAGATAACCACAGTGAATTTAGTTAGTATCTACTATCTCATGTAGATACAATAAAAGAAGAAAGCAAAGAAAAAGAGAATTTTTTTCCTTGATGAGAACTCTTAGCATTGGTTAATCATATATCATCTTTTACCTATCACATGCCAGGATTATTTCAGATTAACCTATGCTTAACTGAGGAACTTCCCTGGTGGTCCAGTGGCTAAAACCATGCTCCTAATGTAGGGGGCCTGAGTTTGATCCCTGGTTAGGAGCCTACATCCCCTATGCTGCAACTAAGAGTTTGCATAATGTGTACTTAGCCTGTCCCATCGCGGTTCCGACTAGCAGCCAGTTCCTTGTCTCGAAGAAGCCCCATTGTTCTGCTTTTCCGTGAGATGCTGCCACCTGGACGGGAGGTCTGTACTGCCTTCCTCCTTGGGAGAGGCAGATCCTTTGTTTGTATTTATGGCCCATTAACTACTTTTATCTAAAAGATAAGAAAGATCATTGGAAACCAGATGCCCTTTATTCAGACTTTTTCACTGGCTTTCATATAAGCCCTGCTATTTTCATCCAGAGTTTGCTATTTACTTTACAGGTTTGGGAAAAGTCTGTTTAGCTTAAGTCCTGTTTTGATCTCATTCCTTAAGCTCTTGGGTAAGAGGTCTGTTGTTCCCTTCTCCACCTGCCTTCAATCCTTCAATTCTTTCTATCTGGTAAATCTTACTTATAAGATTAACCAGTCAGTAAACATCTAGAAACCAAGAGCTACTAGACTTGGTGTTAGTTGTTTTTAGGGTCACATAATTGTAGACTTTGAGAATAGTAAGCGGCTTTCAAGTTTCAGGTCAACCCTTTCGTCTGACAGACAGGAAATAGAAGCCCCGTGGAGTTTCTGTACCTTGCCGAAGACTGAGATGTGGAGTCCCCACACCATTTAAGCTGTGCTGAGTTGCTTTTATTTGGAGGAGAGGAGGCAAAGGCTTTCTTCCCTCCATACCTCTATCGAAGGAGCTCTATTTATAATACTTGCATTTGTTCCACATGTTAAGCTTCCAATTTATATCTTATTTGAAGAATGAGTTGTATTATGCACAAAAAATTTTAAATCATTCTATTTCACCATGCTGCCTGCAAATTAATCTTAATTCACAGTCATATTTTTGTTTTCATTTAATTGAAGAGTGTGAGCCAGAGCTAAAATTCTACATCTGTGGAAAAGCTAAGGAAAGGAACACTGACACTTATGAAACCGTGCAACTCAGACTGGGACTCAAACCTAGCCGAAACCCAGACTGAACCCACGGTCTTTTAACTGAGATCACACCTGATTCTTAGGACTTAATGAAGCTCAGGGTTTTGTTTTTGTTTTTTTCGGTTTTGCTGGGTCTTCATTGCTTTTCACAGGCTTTCTTTAGTTTGCAGTGAGCAGGGGCTGCTCTTCATTGCAGCGCACAGGCTTCTCACTGTGGTGTCTTCTGTTGCAGAGCACAGGCTCTAGGCACATGGGCTCAGTAGTTCTGGCCATGGGATTTAGTTGCCCACAGAATGTGGACTCTTCCTGGACCAGGGATCGAACCTGTGTCCCCTGCACTGGCAGGCAGATTCTTATCCACCGTACCATCGGGGAAGTCTGAGATGCATGTTCTTGATGTCTCATTACAGAAAGAATTCAGTGAAAGACAAAGTGATAGGTATGAACAGAAACACACTCCACAGACAGAGTGTGAGCATCTCAGAAGGTAAGAGCAGCCCTACAGTTTGGAGACATCAGTTTTTATAGGGGTGGGTAATTTTATAGGCTACAGTCAGCAAAAACAAGTTCAGATCATGAACTCCTTATTGCAAAATTCAGACTTAAATTGAAGAAAATAGGGAAAACCAGTGGACCATTTAGGCATGACCTAAATCAAATCCCTTATGATTATACCAATCAAAGTGCCAACATCCGTTGGATCATCAAAAAAGCAAGAGAGTCCCAGAAAAACATCCACTTCTGCTTTATTGACTATGCCAAAGCATTTGACTGTGTGGATCACAATAAACTGTGGAAATTCTTAAAGAGATAGGGATACCAGACCACCTGACCTGCCTCCTGAGAAATCTGTATGCAGGCCAAGAAACAACAGTTAGAACTGAGCATAGAACAGACTGGTTCCAAATTGGGAAAGGAGACAATCAAGGCTGTATATTGTCACCTTGCTTATTTAACTTATATGCAGAGTACATCATGAGAAATACTGGACTGGGATGAAGCATAAGCTGAAATCAAGATTGCCAAGATAAATGTCCATAACGTCAGATATACAGATGACACTACCCTTATGGCAGAAATTGAAGAAGAACTAAAAAGCCTCTTGATGAAAGTGAAAGAGGAGAGTGAAAAAGTTGGTGTAAAATTCAACATTCAAAAAACCAAGATCATGGCATCTTATCCCATCACTTCATGGCAACTAGATGGTGAAATAATGGAAACAGTGACAGACTTTATTTTTGGAGGCTCCAAAATACTGCAGATGGTGACTACAGCCATGAAATTAAAAGATGCTTGCTCCTTGGAAGATAAGCTACAACCAAACTAGACAGCATATTTAGAAGCAGAGACATTACTTTGCCAACAAAGGCCCATCTAGTCAAGGCTATGGTTTTTCCAGTGGTCATGTATGGATGTGAGAGTTGGACTGTAAAGAAAGCTGAGCACTGAAGAATTGATGCTTTTGAGGTGTGGTGCTGGAGAAGACTCTTGAGAGTCCCTTGGACTGCAAGGAGATCCAAATCCATCCTAAAGGAGATCAGTCCTGGGTGTCCAGTAGAAGGACTGATGCTGAAGCTGAAACTCCAATATTTGGCCTCCTGATACTAAGAGCTGACTCATTGGAAAAGACCCTGATGCTGGGCAAGACTGAAGGCAGGCAGAGAAGGGGACAACAGAGGATGAGATGGTTGGATGGTATCACTGATCGATGGACATGAGTTTGAGCAATCTCCAGGAGTTGGTGATGGACAGGGAGGCCTGGCATGCTGTAGTCTATGGGGTTGCAAAGAGTCGGACTTGACTGAGCAACTGAACTGAACTGAACTGAATGATTGGGAAGAGTATTCCAGCTATTTGTGGGAAGGGGTAGGGACTTCCAGCAATTGGGCCACCACCCACTTTATTACCTCTATGGTTTATCTTAGAACTATCATGGTGCCTGTGGGCATGTCATTTAGCTTGCGGATGTGTTAAAATGAGCATGTACTGAAGTTCAACTTCTAGTGGAAGTTGACTCATCTACCATCTTGGACCTACTTGGTTCACACCAGTTTATGTCATATCCTTGGACTATGTCATTCTTTCAAAGGTTGAGCCCTGCTTCCTGCTCCCCTGTTTCAATTCAGTTCAGTTCAGTTCAGTTCAGTCGCTCAGTCGTGTGTGACTCTTTGCGACCCCATGAATTGCAGCACACCAGGCCTCCCTGTCCATCACTAACTCCTGGAGTTCACACAAACTCATGTCCATTGAGTCAGTGATGCCATCCAGCCATCTCATCCTCTGTCGTCCCCTTCTCCTCCTGCCCCCAATCCCTCCCAGCAACAGAGTCTTTTCCAGTGAGTCAACTCTTCTCATGAGGTGGCCAAAGTACTGGAGTTTCAGCTTTAGCATCATTCTTTCCAAAGAACACCCAGGACTGATCTGCTTTAGAATGGAATGGTTGGATCTCCTTGCAGTCCAAGAGACTCTCAAGAGTCTTCTCCAACACCATACCTCAAAAGCATCAATTCTTCAGCACTCAGCTTTCTTCACAGTCCAACTCTCCATACATGACACCTGGAAAAACCATAGCTTTGACTAAACGGACCTTTGTTGGCAAAGTAGTGTCTCTCCTTTTGAACATGCTATCTAGGTTGGTCATAACTTTCCTTCCAAGGAGTAAGCGTCTTTTAATTTCATGGCTGCAGTCACCATCTGCAGTGATTTTGGAGCCCCCCAAAATAAAGTCTGACACTGTTTCCACTGTTTCCCCATCTATTTCCCATGAAGTGATAGGACCAGATGCCATGATCTTCGTTTTCTGCATATTGAGCTTTAAGCCAACTTCTTCACTCTCCTCTTTCACTTTCATTCAGAGGCTTTTTAGTTTCTCTTCACTTTCTAACAGTCGTCTGCATATCTGAGGTTATTGATATTTCTCCCGGGCAATCTTGATTCCAGCTTGTGCTTCTTTCTTCCAGCCCAGCTTTTCATATGATGTGCTATGCATATAAGTTAAATAAGCAGGGTGACAATATACAGCCTCGACAGACTCCTTTTCCTATTTGGAACCTGTTTGTTATTCCATGTCCAGTTCTAACTGTTGCTTCCTGACCTGCATACAGATTTCTCAAGAGGCAGGTCAGGTGGTCTGGGATTCCCATCTCTTTCAGAATTTTCCACAGTTTATTGTGATCCACACAGTCAAAGGCTTTGGCATAGTCAATAAAGCAGAAATAGATGTTTTTCTGGAACTCTCTTGCTTCTTCCATGATCCAGCGGATGTTGGCAATTTAATCTCTGGTTCCTCTGCCTTTTCTAAAACCAGCTTGAACATCTGGAAGTTCATGGTTCATGTATTGCTGAAGCCTGGCTTGGAGAATTTTGAGCATTACTTTACTAGCATGTGAGATGAGTGCAATTGTGCTGTAGTTTGAGCATTCTTTGGCATTGCCTTTCTTTGGGACTGGAATGAAAACTGACTTTTTCCAGTCTTGTGGCCACTGCTGAGTTTTCCAAATTTGCTGGCATATTGAGTGCAGCACTTTCACAGCATCATCTTTCAGGATTTGAAATAGCTCCACTGGAATTCCATCACCTCCACTAGCTTTGTTTGTCGTGATGCTTTCTAAGGCCCACTTGACTTCACTTTCAGGATGTTTGGCTTTAGGTGAGTGATCACGCCATCGTGATTATCTTGGTCATGAAGATCTTTTTTGTACAGTTCTTCTGTGTATTCTTGCCACCTCTTCTTAATATCTTCTGCTTCTTTTAGGTCCATACCATTTCTGTCTTTTTTCGAGCCCATCTTTGCATGAAATATTCCCTTGGTATCTCTAATTTTCTTGAAGAGATCTCTAGTCTTTTCCATTCTGTTGTTTGCCTCTATTTCTTTGCATTGATTATTGAGGAAGGCTTTCTTATCTCTCCTTGCTATTCTTTGGAACTCTGCATTCAAATGGGTATATCTTTCCTTTTCTCCTTTGCTTTTCACTTTTCTTCTTTTCAAAGCTATTTGTAAGGCCTCCCCAAACAGCCATTTTGCTTTTTTGCATTTCTTTTCCATGGGGATGGTCTTGATCCCTGTCTCCTGTACAATGTCACGAACCTCCGTCCATAGTTCATCAGGCACTCTATCTATCAGTCTCTATCTATCTATTAGTCCCTTAAATCTATTTCTCACTTTCACTGTATAATCATAAGGGATTTGATTTAGGTCATACCTGAATGGTCTAGTGGTTTTCCCTACTTTCTTCAATTTAAGTCTGAATTTGGTAATAAGGAGTTCATGATCTGAGCCACAGTCAGCTCCCAGAGTCTTGCTTTTGCTGACTTTATAGCGCTTCTCCATCTCTGGCTGCAAAGAATATAATCAATCTGATTTCGGTGTTGACCATCTGGTGATGTCCATGTGTAGAGTCTTCTCTTCTGTTGTTGCAAGAGGGTGTTTGCTATGACCAGTGTGTTCTCTTGGCAAAACTCTATTAGCCTTTGCCCTGATTCTTTCCATATTCCAAGGGCAAATTTGCCTGTTACCCCAGGTGTTTCTTGACTTCTTACTTTTGCATTCCAGTTCCCTATAATGAAAAGACATCTTTTTTGGGTGTTAGTTCTAAAAGGTCTTGTAGGTCTTCATAACTGTTCAATTTCAGCTTCTTCAGCATTACTGGTTGAGGCATAGACTTGGATTACTGTGGTATTGAATGGTTTGCCTTGGAAACGAACAGAGATCATTCTGTTGTTTTTGAGATTGCAGGCTCAGAGGTTAAAGCGTTTGCCTGGAATGTGGGAGACCTGGGTTCAATCCCTGGGTCGGGAAGATCCCCTGGAGAAGGAAATGTCAACCCACTCCAGTACTCTTGCCTGGAGAATCCCATGGAGGGAGGAGCCTGGTAGGCTACAGTCCATGGGGTCACAAAGAGTCGGACACGACTGAGCGCTTTCACTTTCACTTTCACTGCATTTCGGACTCTTTTGTTGACCATGATGGCTACGCCATTTCTTCTAAGGGATTCCTGCCCACAGTAGTGGATATAATGGTCATCTGAGTTAAATTCACCCATTCCAGTCCATTTTGATTTGCTGATTCCTAGAATGTCGACGTTCACTCTTGCCATCTCTTGTTTGACCTCTTCCAATTTGCCTTGATTCATGGACCTGACATTCCAGGTTCCTATGCAATATTGCTCTTTACAGCATTGGACCTTGCTTCTATCACCAGTCACATCCACAACTGGGTATTGTTTTTGCTTTGGCTCCATCCCTTCACTCTTTCTGGAGTTATTTCTCCACTGATCTCCAGTAGCATATTGGGCACCTACCGACCTGGGGAGTTCCTCTTTCAGTATCCTATCATTTTGCCTTTTCATACTGTTCATGGGGTTCTCAAGGCAAGAATACTGCAGTGGTTTGCCATTCCCTTCTCCAGTGGACCACATTCTGTCAGACCTCTCCACCATGTCCCCCCCATCTTGGGTGGCCCCACAGGGCATGGCTTAGTTTCATTGAGTTAGACAAGGCTGTGGTCTATGTGATTAGATTGACTTGTTTTCTGTGATTATGGTTTCAGTGTGTCTGCCCTCTGATGCCCTCTCACAACACCTACCATCTTACTTGGGTTTCTCTTACCTTGGACGTGGGGTATCTCTTCATGGCCGCCCCTCCTGACCTTGAATGTGGAGTAGCTCCTCTTGGCTCCTGTGCCCGCGCAGCCACCGCTCCTGTTTCACGTAGAATATTTAAATATAATAAATATTCCTTAATAGTGGAATTTTATATTAGTCATCAACTCATGCTATGAAAATATAAAATTTACACTTAGATAGAACATGCATCTTCTCATCCAATCTCTGTGATATTTTCTTGATACTTTTCCAACCCTTACCTTGGAAATTGTACGTAGCCATTGACAGTCTGTGACAGTCTGTGCTCAGTTGCTCAGTCATGTCTGACTCTGATCCCATGGACTGTAGCCCACCAGGCTCTTCTGTCCATGGAGTTCTCCAGGTAAGAATGGATTGCCATTCCCTTCTCCAGGGGATCTCCTTGACCTATGGACTGAACCCATGTCTTTGGTGTCTCCTTTATCGGTAGGTGGGTTCTTTACCACTAGCACCACCTGAGAAGCTAATGACTGATGTTCACTCAAATCTTGTTAAATTTTACAGCATTATTTTTAAAAATTATTTATTTATTTATTTTTAGCTGTGCTGGGTCTTCGTTGCTGTGTCTGTCTGTCTGTGTGTGCATGCTGGGTTTTCATTGCTGCTTGGCCTTTTCTCTAGTTGAGGCAAGCAGGCGCTGCTCTCTAGTTGCAGTGCCTGGGGTTCTCACTGCAATGGCATCTCTTGTTGGAGTGCATGGGTTCTAGGGCAAGCAAGCTTCGATAATTGCAGCACATGGGTTCTGCAGTTGTGGCTCCTGGACTCAGTAGCTCTATGGCATGTGAGATCAGGACTCGAATCTGTGTCTCCTGCATTGGCAGGGTTCTTTACCATTGAGCCACCAGGGAAGCTCAAATTTCACTCACCATATGGTTAACTTTATGCACCAATAACTGGGCTAAAGGATGCCTGGATAGCTGGCAAAACATTTCTGGGTGTGTCTGTAGGGTGTTTCTGGAAGAGATTAGCATTAGATTCAGTAGACTGAGAAAAGAAGATCTGCCCTTAGCAGTGTAGGTAGGCATCATCCAAAGGGTTGAGATCCAGAAAAGAACACAAAGAGGAGGAAAGGGACTTCCCTGGTGGTCCAGTGGCAAAGAGTCTGCCTGCCAATGCAGGGGACACAGGCTCGATCTCTGGTCAGGGAAGGTTGCACACACTGCGGGGCAACTAAGCTTCTGTGCCACAATTACTGAGCCTGCACATCCTAAAGCCTGTACTTGGTAACAGGAGAAACCACTGCAGTGAGAAGCCTGTGCATCACAACTAGAACATAGCCCTCAGTTGCCTCAACTAGAGAAAGCTTGAGTGCGGCAATGAAGAGCCAGGGCAACAACAACAACAAATATATATATATAGAGAGAGAGAGAGGAGGAAAGGGTGATTTCCCTTTCTCTTGAGTTGGGATGTCCACACTAGGACCTACACCACTGACTTCTCTGATTCTCAGGCCTTCAGACTCAGACTGAATTATACCATTGGCTTTCCTGGTTCTTCAGCTTGCAGATAGCAGATATGGGACTTCTCAGCCCTTGTAACTTGTAACTACATAAGCCAATTCTATAATAAATTTCCTCCTTTGTATATCTATGAATATATCCTATTCTTTTTCTCTGGAGAATCCTGATTAATGCACCATGTAATTCATCAATTCAAAGTATACAACTCATGACTTTTAGTTTATTCACAGAATTGTGTAACCATCATCACTATCTAATTTCAGAACATTTTCATCACCCCCAAAAGAAACACTGTATTCTAGTTACTCCCTGTTCCCCTTTCCCTCAACCCTTGGAAACTACTAATCTACTTCCTGTCTCTGTGGATTGCCTCCTTTGGGTATTTCATATAAGTGCAATATGCAACCTTTTGCCTATTGTGTCTGGCTTCTTTCACTTAGCATGTTTTCAAGGTTCATTTATGCTGTAGCATTTATCCATGCTTCATTCCTTTTGGCGGCTGAATTGTATTCTATTGTGTGGATATACCTAATTTTTTAATCTCTTCGTCTGTTGGTGGACATTTTTTTCCACCTTTTGGCTAATCTGAATACTACTGCTATGAACGATGTCATATAAGTATTTGTGTGAGTACTAGTTTTCAGTTCTCTGGGTATATACCTAGGAGTAGGGCTTCCCTGATAGCTCAGTTGGTAAAGAATCTGCGTGCAATTCAGGAGACCCCGGTTCAATTCCTGGGTCAAGAAGATCCCCTGGAGAAGGGATAATCTACCCATCCAGTATTCTTGCGCTTCCCTTGTGGCTCAGCTGGTAAAGAATCCTCCTGCCACGCAGGAGACCTGGGTTCGATCTCTGGGTTGGGAAGATCCCCTGGAGAAGGAAAAGGCTGCCCACTCCAGTATTCTGGCCTGGAGAATTCCGTGGACTGTATAGTCCATGGGGTTGCAAGGAGTCGGACGCAACTGAGCGACTTTCCCTTTCACTTCACTTTCAGAATTGCTAGCTCATATGGTAAGTCTGTTTAACTTTTAGAGGCACAAAGAATGCCCTTATTAGTTAATAAGATTTGCAAGTATTTTCTCTTTCTATGGTTTATCTTTTCACTTTCTTTTTTAAATTGAAGTGTAGTCAATTTACAACATTATATTATTTTCAGATGTACGGTATAGTGATTCAGTATTTTTGCAGGTTATATTATAGGTTATTACAAGATAATGGCTGTATTTCTCTGTGCTATACACTATAATCCTTGTTGCTTATCTTTGTTTTTTTCACTTTCTTGAAGTTGTCTTTCAAAGCAAGAAAGTTATCCATTTTGTAATATCTAATACATTTTTTCTTAAGTTGTTGTGCTTTTGGTGTCATATCTAAAAAAAAACATAGCCTAATCCAAGGTCCTGAAAATTTTACACCTATATTTTCTTCTGAGAGTTTTATTCAGCTCTTATGATTAGGTCTGTGATCCATTTGGAGTTAATTATTATATATATTGTTAAGTAAAGGTCCAACTTTATTCTTTTGCATGTGACATCTATTTGTTCCAACATCACTCATTGAAAAGACTCTTCTCTATTGAATTGTCTGGCATCCTTGTTAAAAATCAGTTCACTGATTAAATGTCAGTGTTTCTAGACTCTCAGTTTTATTCCATTGATTTATGTGCCTATCCTTATGCCAGTATCCCACTGTCTGGATTATTATAGTTTTGTACTAAGCTTTGAAATCAGGATGTATGAGTCATCCAACTTTGTTCTTCTTTTTCCAGGTTGTTTTGGCTATTCTGGATCCCTTGCATTTCCATATTTTTTTAGGATCGTCTTTTTGATTTCTGTGAAGAAGACACTTGGGGATTTGATAGGAGTTGTGCCGAATGTGTAGATCAGCTTGGGAGTATTACCATCTTCAATATTAAGTCTTCCAATCTATGAATATGGGTGTCTTTCCATTAATTTGGGTCTTTTAACATTTATTTCAACAATGTTTGTAGTTTTCAGAGTACATGATTTGCATTTCTTTTGTTAAATGTATTCCTAAGGATTTTATTTTTTGATGCTATTGTAAATGCAATTGTTTTCTTAATTTCATTTTTGGATTGTTCTCTACTAGTGTATAGACATATTATTTTTTAAATTGATCTTGACCCCTACAACTGTGATGAACTTATTAGTTCTAATATTAATAGTTTTTGCAGTGGATTTCTTAGGATTTTCTATGCAAGATTAGATCATCAGCAAACAGAAATTGTGTTACTTTTTTTCTTTTTATTGCCTAACTGCCCTTGCTGGAACCTCCAATACAATGTTGACTAGCAGTGACAAAGAAATTCCCTGGCAGTCCAATGGTGCTCTCATTGCTGAGGGCCTAGGTTCAATCCCTAGATGAGAAACTAAGATCCTGGGAGACAAGTTATACGGAAGAATAGCAGTAGCTAAAGTGCAAATCCTTATCTTACTCCTTATTAGGGCAAAAGCAGTCTTTTACCATTAAGTATGATGTTATATGGGGTTTTAGCTGTTTCTGTAATGCCAACGCATATCCCAGTAGAGATGTTCAGGCTAATGGTAGAAATACAGGATAAAACTCAGAGGAAAGATCTGGGTTTCTTGTGGAATTCCTTAGTGTTCAGATGATAGCTGAAGTTGTTGAAATTAATGAAATGGTCCAGACAGGGAGCATAGGATGAGAAGACAACTGGGGATAGATCTTTTGGGAAATATCAACCTTCAATGAACAAAGAGGCAAAGAAGAACCCTTAGAGTGGTAATTCTTCAGCTTGGCCCAGCAGAGTTATCTGGGGAACTTTCTAAAAGTATAAATTCCCAAGTGCTATCCCAAGGAATTCTGATTAAGGAGGGTTTGGCCTTGGTATCTGTGATTTTAGAAACTCTAGCAATTTGGTTCTCTGACTCCTTTGATCTGTACCTCTGTTCTCAATACTTGTTTTGTTTTGAACACCTGTTTGTCTTCAGAGAAGCGGTGATACACTGGCTCTTGAAGCCTTATTGAGTTGCAGGTGAAGTTTCAACTGGTCAACCAAACTATCAAAACACTGAATTCATCTAAGGGATGGCCTCTCTCATATCTCTGTAGTCTAATTGGTTGCCCAGTCTTGTCAGTCACACTTCAGAAATATCTCTCAAGCCCACTTCCTCCATTTCCTGCTTCTTAAGGTATTCATCCCCCTGCACCTGATCTGTATCAACTTATCTATTTGGTTTCTGTTTTTTCTCTGTAGTTATCTCCATGCTGCCTCCAAGATTATCTTTTATCTATCATAGTATATCTTTGCTGAAAAACCTTTAGTTGCTCCCTGTAGTTGTAAGATGAAATTCATGCTCCTTTGTTTGATGTAAAGACTTTTCACCACCTTACTGTAGCACACTTTCCCAGCATTAGTTCCTGACACCTTTCTCTTTGTACCCCATAGTATTTCCCTTCTACTGCCTTCTTCTTCCCTATTACTTGCATAATAATCTCTGGTATCCTTCAAGATCTAGCTTAAATGTCCTACCCTCTGGTGTTGCTCTTGATGGTCCACACTGACTGACTGACTTCTTTGTAACTATAACAGTGCCTGGGGAATGAGCAGTGTGAACCCTGATAGATACAGGAGAAAAAAATGGAAATGTTAAAATTTGTGTGTGTGTGTGTAAATCTAATGCAAAGGAAGGGCAGTTCAATGGTTACAAACACAGATCCTAGAGCTAAACTGTTGCTGTTGCTGCTGCTAAGTCGCTTCAGTCGTGTCGGACTCTGTGCAACCCCTTTGGCAGCAGCCCACCAGGCTCCCCCGTCCCTGGGATTCTCCAGGCAAGAACACTGGAGTGGGTTGCCATTTCCTTCTCCAATGCATGAAAGTGAAAAGTGAAAGGGAAGTCGCTCAGTCGTGTCCAACCGTTAGTGACCCCATGGACTGCAGCCTTCCAGGCTCCTCCATCCATGGGAGTTTCCAGGCAAGAGTACTGGAGTGGGTTGCCATTGCCTTCTCCGAGAGCTAAACTTCTTGGGCTTAAATCCTGATACTGCTACTTTTCTAGCTGTTTTTTTTTTTTTTCTGTTTTAAAAGATTTATTACGGTTTATTTGTTCATTTATTCCTGTGCTGGGTCTTCATTGCTGCATGCCGGCTTTCTTTAGTTGCAGCAATGGGGGGCTACTCTGGTTGCCGTGCTTGGACTTCTCATTGCGGTGACTTCTCTTGTTGTGGCTCATAGGCTCTAGGGTGCATGGGCTTCCATAATTTGCAGGCTCCAGAGCACTGGCAAAGTAGTTGCAACACATGAGCTTTAGTTGCTCTGCAGCATATGGTATCTTCCTGGACCAAAGATAGAACCCATGTTTGCTGCACTGGCAGGTGGATTCCTAACCACTAGACCACCAGGGAAACACCTAGCTCTTTTTGATTTGGGCAAGTTACTTAAGCATTTTCCATTTCCCATCTGTGAGTTGAATATCATTCCAATCACTTAGGGTTGTGTTACCAACCACCTTAAGACTTGATAACTTAAAACAACTCTTCACTATCATTGTCCAAAGTTTGGGGGGATGACTAAGCTCCCTGGGTGGTTCTCATGGGGATCTGTTATATGGTGACTTGGAATGGAATTTTCTGTAAGTTTTTTCACTCCTGCATCTCACACCTGGGCTAAGAGGACTGTAACAGTGCTTAGTACCGTGCACAGCAGATGGTAACTGCTCAGTGGTTTTTTTAAATAAGTGGGTGGAAAGAATAAATGGAATAAGGTAACATTGCCTGGGAACAATGAGGTTCCCAGGACATAGAAATTTCAGTGCTAAAACCTAGAAAGTCTCAGATAAACCAGGGCAAATGGTTACATTAGGAATAAATGAGTGAATGCATTTTTCAAGAGACCAAAGTTGAAACTTGACAATAAGGTGAGATTACTAGGCCAGTCCATCAAAGCTTGGTAAGATCATAAATCATGTTAAAACTGTTTTTAAGCATTAGAATTTTTTTATTTCTTTGTTTTTTCTTTAAATGGAAACTTACCTGAGCACAGTGCATATAAAACAGACAAACTGGACCCTGGTCAATGTGCAGAACAGGGCACCTGGAGCTTTGGTTTTGGCCTTTTCCTCCTTTCCTCTCTCCCTTTAGAGGCCCTCAGAGCACCTCTGAAAACCCTAGGGCATTACCTTGAAAGCCACTTATATAGTAAATCATAGCACCAGGGCTTCTTGAAGCCTCTGAAATCTGACCGTTTGGCTCCTCTTAAACTAATATTCTGGGCTTCCCAGGTAAAGAACCCCCGCCTGCCAATGCAGGATACATAAGAGATGAGGGTTCGATCCCTGGACTGGGAAGATCCCCTGGAGGAGGGCATGACAACCCACTCCAATATTCTTGTCTGAAGAATCCCACAGACAGGGGAGTCTGGTAGGCTATAGTCCATAGGGTTGCAAAGAGTAAAACATGACTGAAGTGACTTAGCATGCACGCACACAAATATATTCTACAGCCTGGAGCATGAATGGTAGGAGATGGTAAGGCAAGTGGACAGTTCCAGGGCACCAGAGTGGTAGAAGGGAAGTTGTCCAGCACAAGGAAAGAAGGTGGGCCAGATCTTTACAGGCTCCCCCTGAAACAGAAACCAGCCCATTTATGTAGAGGAAGCAATATCAGTACCAGGGGAGCTCAGGGGCAGGAAGGGTGAAGCAGAAGGGCCACTTGTTTGTGCTATCATTTGCAAGTCAGGAACTGAATTCATAAACATTTTATCATACCTGACTATTTTAAGGGTAAAAACTTTGATATATGTAAAGATGTACAAACGAATAGTCTTCCTTCCTTTCTTTTTTTTGGCCACACCATGTGGCTTGTAGGATCTCAGTTCCCTGACCAGGGATTGAACCCTGGCCACAGCGGTGAAAGCCCAGAATCTAACCACTAGACTACCAGGGAACTCTCAAGTGAATAATCTTTGTCACAATAACTCCACCTCTAATAATTACCACTAAGGGCACAATGACAAATGTATGCAAAGATATGTACAAGAAAAAAAGAATGATATATACAAAGATATTCATTAAAGTTTTATAATAGTAAAGGATTCCAAGAGGAAGAGATATGTAAGCTGAATAGTAAAAGGTGAATACGGATTAACCAGGCCTTTTGGGCAAAGAATAGAAAGAGAAGAAGCAAGTACCGAAGTATAGAGACGTGAAAAGTTTAATATTGGAGAACTATAAGAAATTGGAAATTACTGGAGCAAAGGATACACTGTTAATGAGGGAGAAGATGAGGCTGAAAGAGAGGGTAAGTTCAGAGGCAGAACAAAATTATAATTCATATTTTAAACAAATCACAGTAATTTTACTGCTTGACTGAGAAACATGTTCTTTAGATTGACATGTATACATAAGAGAAGTAAGAAATCTAACCCTGAGTGTAGGAGATTCAAGCCAAGGGAATTAGTGAACTATTCTTGAGTTTAAATGTTATTTGAAACAGTAAAATAAGGAAGATTAATGAGTCACGGTACTCTGATGTCAGATGTAATCATCTCTATGTATGATTGATCAAAGTTCGTCTATGTATGTATGATTGGTCTATGTATGAATGGTCAAAGTTCAAGAACCTGTTATCTTTATAAAAATACTACTTTTCTGTTTACAAGGTCTTCTCAAAGGGTCCAGAGTTATTTGGCTAATGTTTTATTTCTGATGCAAAAAGTTATGCTTTCAACCAAGTTGATCATAAAATAAAACCTTGCATAGTCTTAATAGATTTATGCCATTTGCATAACAAAAATTGCTGCAGATTTGCCATTATCATATTGACTCAATCAGATTATGCTGTTGCTGCCACTTGCCTGTTTTCAAACTCATAGAAGTTTAACAGGCACAATCAGCATCATTTTACTACTACTAAATAATCTTCTAAAAGAAAGGTTTTTGCCCCACCTCTTCCTACCAGCTCACTGTTCTCTAACTACAAAGCGCCTACCCACCACTATATCATTTACTGCATCAACAGACCCTGGGTCAATGGCAGTACTTGATCACAGGTGAAAGATTATTAGACTGATGAATTGAAACAATTGCATCTTAAAATGTTCCTCTGTTGGACTTCCCTGGTGGTCCTGTGGTAAGAATCTGCCTGCCAGTGCAGGGGACATAGGTTCAATCCCTGTTCCAGGAAGATGCCACTTGCCTCTGGGCAACAAAGCCCATACACCGCAACTATGGAGCCTGCGCTCTGGAGACCACACCCTGCAACAAGAAAAGCCACCACAATGAGAAGCACTAAAACTAGAAAGTAGCTCCCACTTGCCACAAGCAGAGAAAGCCCACGCACAGAAACAAACACCCAGCACAGCCCAAAATCAATCAATCAGTCAAAACCTTTTAAAATTTCCCTCTGTACACATCAAACATTTAAGTCTCAAAAGAATGTAATTCCTTCTCAAGGAACAGTTTATGGTGGAAGAACCTGTCTCACAACTTGGAATCCTAAGACAATGGAATGTTAGAGGTACACACCAGCCTGCATTTCAGAAATTATCCAGCTCCTTACAGATGAAGTAACTGAAGTCTAGGAAGACAACATAGTATCTGTGAGACCTTGGGCAATTTACTTATTTTCTCTTGCTTCACTTTTCTTATCTATTAAATCGATCTTAGGGTGTGGAGAAAAGGGAACCCTCATACTATTGGTGGGATTATAAATTGGTGCAGCAAAAAATAAATAAATTAGTGCAGCTACTATGGAGAACAGCATGGAGGTTCTTTAAAAAACTAAAAATAGAGTTGCCATGTGATCCTGCAATCCCACTCCTGGGTATCTGTCTGGAAAAGATGAAAGCTCTAATTTGGAAAGATATATGCATGCCAGTGTTCTTATCAGCACTATTTACAATAGCCAAGACATGGAAGCAACCTAAATGTCCATCAACAGATGAATTGATAGAGAAGATGGGAACACATGATGGAATATTACTCAGCCATAAAAAATGAAACAATGTCATTTATATCAATATGGATGAACCTAGAGATTATCATACTGAGTGAAGTAAATCAGACAAAGGCAAATATCATATGATATCGGTTACATATGGAATCTAAAAAAAAAATGACACAAACTTATTTGCAAAACAGAAATAGACTCACAGACATAGAAAACAAACTTATGGTTACCGGGGGGGAGGGAGAGGAGGGTAAATTAGAAGTACGGAATTAACAGATACATACCACTGTACATAACACAGATAAACAACAAGGGTTTACTGTATGACACAGGAAATTATATTCAATATCTTTTAATAACCTATAATGGAAAAGAATCTGAAAAAGATTGTGTGTATGTAGGTACATACCTGAAAAATGGTAAATCAACTATACTTCAATTAAAATAGATAAATCTTAGCAGTACCTCAGATTGCTATTGTAAGGAATGAATGAAATAATGCAAGTGAAAATTTTAAAGCTGTATTAAGCTCAAATATATCACTCAATAAATGTTGTTATGATTACAAAGATGTAACAATGAATAAGGGGTCCTGAGTCTGCTGTTTTTTAATTAGGTTTAATTTAATTTTGGCTGTGCTGGGTCTTCAGCGCTGCTCAGGCTTTTCCCTAGTTGCAATGAGCGGGGGCTACTTTCTCTAGCAGCAGTGCTCAGCCTTCTCACTCCAGCGACCTCTCTTGTGGCAGAGCACCGGCTTTAGGTCACGTGAGCTTCAATAGCAGTGGCGTATGGGCTCAGTGGTTGTGGTTCCAGGGCTCTGGAGCACAGGCGCAATACCTGAGGCGCATGGGCTTAGTTTCTCCATGGCATGTGGGATCTTCCAGGATCAGGGATTGAATCCGTGTCTCCTGCCTTAGCAGGCAGATTCTTTACCACTGAGCTGCCAGGGAAACCCCTGAATCTGCTATTAGTTTGCAACGAACTCAGGAAGTTCCTGAGTTTTCCCCATGTGTGAAATGAGGTTGGATTCAGTCAGTGTTCAAGTTGCACTCTGGAGTCCTAGTGCTTCCCCGAAGGACTGCAAGGGAGAGGATAGGAGACCAGTAGGCATTCAAACACTTACCTTTCTTCTACCAAAGCTGTTTAGCTTTCATCTTACTTGTATTTTTTGTTTGAGTAAAAGAGTTCTGCCAAAAAAATTTAATAACTACTTATTGAGATCATCTTTAAGCTTCTTTCAGTTCAAGAGTCTATGCTTTTGCAACAAACACACTGTGTTCCCCTATTATTATTTCAAAAGAAAGACAAAGATTTTAAAGTTTTGAGGATAAGATCAACTTGTGACTTTAGGGGCAGAGCCAGGACAGAACTCTATTTCCTGACCTTAAGGAAGAGACATGATAATCTTTTGAGGTTAATGGGAAGGAGATACTCAAATAATAAAGGGTCAGTAATGGTTATGGATGTTCTTGTATCTTCCTTATGAGGAAACAGATTCTGTCTTTTTCCTTCTTAGTTTCCGCTTTAGTTGTATAAGGAATTCATATTCTCCTTAACAGTGCTGATGACTAGTCTGTGATTGCTACATTTATTACCCAATCCTTTTCTGGGTAACTAAAGATTCAAAGTCTGAATTAAAGTTTACTGGAAAAGAGAAATTTAAGGAGAGATGTTACCATCACTTCTTTTTTAAGACTTTTTAAGTGGGGTATAGTTGATTTACAATGTTAGGTTTAGGTCTACAGCAAAGTGAATCAGTTATACATAAACATATATCCACTCTTTTTTAGATTCTTTTCCCATGTAGGCCATTATAGATTATTGAGTAGAGTTCCCTGTACTATACAGTTATTATTATATAGATAGATAGATAACTTATTAGTTATCTATTTTATATATAGTACTGTATATTGACCATCACTTCTATTCAGATTTTATAGGTTATAGTTATTGCCATACTATTGAAATATCCAGGTGAGGATTTGTATATTTCAGATGCTATTCTCTGATACAGTTCTAATTTTCAGAGATCTCACCCCAGTTTCAATGGTCTAATCAAAAAAGAGGTTGTAAGTATATCAAAATATTAAATAAGCAAATTTTGTTGGTACATAATAAGCTTATGATATGTTTTCTATTGGATTAAGTTACTACAATAGTCTTATTTTCTGTTCAAATGTTCTGAGGATAAAAAGTGCTTCAGTTCAGTTTAGTCGCTCAGTTGTGTCCAGCTCTTTGTGACCCCATGGACTGCAGCACGCCAGGACTCCCTGTCCATCACCAACTCCCAGAGTTTACTCAAACTCATGTCCATTGAGTCAGTGATGCCACCCAACCATCTCATTCTCTGTCGTCCCCTTCTCCTCTCACCTTCAATCTTTCCCAGCATCGGAGTCTTTTCAAATGAGTCAGCTCTTTCTGATGGCCAAAATATTGGAGTTTCAGCTTCAACATCAGTCCTTCCAATGAACATTCAGGACTAATTTCCTTTAGGATGGACTGGTTGGATCTCCTTGCAGTCCAAGGGACTCTCAAGAGTCTTCTCCAACACCACAGTTCAAAAGTATCAATTCTTCGGTGCTCAGCTTTCTTTATAGTACAATGATTTATGTGTACTGACTGTATCAGATTCCAGTATATAAATTCCATGCTGTTCTTTCAATTTTGCTGTTTCAAGAGTCTTTGAACTAATGTTCTATTGTATAAAAAAGTTAAAGGGCATTGATTTTCATCAGATAAGAAATGTAACTCCACCCGAATGTTCATAGCAACACTATTTACAATAAGTGCCCATCAGCAGTTTATTGGCTTAAGAAGATATGGTATATATATATTAATATATATATCCCAATGAAATATTACTCAGCCATAAAAGAGTAAAATATTGTCATTTACAGGAACATGGTGCTAGAGAGTATTAGGCTTAGTGAAATAAGTCAGACAAAAAAAGAGAATATGATATCACTAAAATATCACATGATATCACTAAATGTAGAATCTTAAAAATAATACAAATGAATTTATTTATAAAACAGAAACAGACTCACAAATGCAGAAAACAAACTTATGGTTACCAAAGGGGAAGGGAGGGTGGATAAATTAGGAGTATGGGACTAACAGATACATACCACTATATATAAAATAAACTATAAGGATTTATTGTAAAGCACAGGGAAGTGTATTCAATAACTTATAATAACCTATAATGGAAAAGAATCTGAAAAAAAAGTATGTATATGTATAACTGAATCACTTTGCTATATATCTGAAACTAACACAATATTGTAAAGCAATTATGCTTTAATTGAAAAACAAAAGAAAGAGAAATGTAACTCTTAAAGATATGCAACTTTCTACTGTGCAATTTTAATTCTCAGACTCTGTTACAAGGCATTGCATTCAAAACAATGGATCTGAGTGTAAATGAAATAGCATGCTTCTGGATTTTCATGAAGATTTTATTAAAGCCTAAATTGCATACTAATCATTTGTACATATGCCTTGTTTTTATGCAGTGGAAAGTACTGCATAGACAATAAAATCTTTTGCCTAGCCTTGACCCCGTCTCTATGTTCTATCACTCAGAGATAACCACTAGTCACAGTTTCTTATCTAGCATTTCAGAGACATTTAATGCATTTTTCTGCTATAAGAAAGCAAATCTTCAGTACTTACTATTTTATTTGATCCTCACAAAAATTGTGCGACGTAAACAGAAGGTTTCCTTCCTGATCACAGAAATGAAAATGGAGGCTTAGAGAAGTGAATCAATTATTATGACTCTGCTGTACAACTAATAAGTTGATCACACAGTCAGGGCTTTGTTAAGCACCTCTTACATCCAGGCATAGGGTTGAGGGATAGAGACAGGACTCCATGCTCAAACGTATTATATCTTGGTTAGTTTGGGGGAGGCTTTCATACAATGTAAATGTGATTAATAGAGAAATCTTGATTCATGAGTATAATATACTCAGGGCTTCCCAGGTGGCTCAAGTGGTAAAGAATCCATCTGCCAATGGAGAGCCACAAGGGAAGCCGGTTCAATCCTTGGGTCAGAAAGATCCCCTGGAGGAGGAAATGGCAACCCACTCCAGTATTCTTGCCTGAAAAATGCCATGGACAGAGGAGCCTGGCAGATTACAAGCCATGGGTTCACAAAGAGTCGAACACAACTGAGTGGCTGAGCACTAATGATATACTCAACGCTATTCTGCGAGAGCCCAGAGGAAAGAGAAAAGTAAGGGTGGCTTTTCTAACTATAGTATTGCCTACCTAGGCATCTGGGTTTTCATTTTACAGACTTCTTAGGAAACACCAACTGTTATAAGGAAGTGTTGCTTTTGGTTTAATGTTTATCCTGCTAGGGAACTCCACCCTTAAATGATCTTAGTGACTAATAGGACTGGAACCAGTTCTCACCAGATGCAAATTCTACTTACCAGATTGTTTTTTGTGCCTTCTGCTGATTTGCAGTCAGGCAAATCTAGACTAAAGAAGTTCTTGAATGAGAACAGGCACTGATGCAGTTAAATTTGCTCTTTAATTTCAAAACTGGCCTGGCATAATGGCCTCACCTAAAAGTCATACAGTCAGTCGGTTGGTCTTACATTCCCTGACAGTTAGGGCACCCTCCCTGGTCACCCGCAGTGACTCAGAAGGCAGCTGCAGAGAACAGGAAGGCCTGAGATTCATGTGACAGACCATCAGCCTTCACCAGGGCAAACAAAGCAGGTGGATGTCTCCGGCGGCCCACAGCTTTATGTTGCATTTCTGGATTTTTTTTTTTTCTCTCCTGCTTCAAACTGCTCTGAATTTTCTCCTCGACCTAGTTTCATCTGTGAAAAAATGCCATCCAAAAGGGCCTGCCGAGATGTTGTCTGGGCCTGCGTCCCTGAAGAAGGCCAACAATCTGCACACAAAGAATGGAAAAAATGTTTCTGTGCTTCAAAGATTACTGAACACAGTCTTTCCAAAATGAATCAGTTCCTTCCAGCAGGGATAATTTCCACTAATTGGAAAAACAAAGCTATCAATATTCAGTCACCAACCACTAGATTTCAGAAGAGACCACATGTCCTCACAGTTTCATGCAGTTTTTCTTGGCCAGGTTTAAGCCATTGTTTCCCAAAGTGTGGCCTGAGGGCCACCTACATCAGAATCATGAAGATTAAGGAATCATTATTGCTAGAGAAGGAGCCAGTAGTCTGTGATTTTTAACAAACATTTCAACACACACAACTCATTTTTATTTTTATTGGAGTATAATTGGTTTACAGTATTGTGTTAGTTTCTGCTTTATGGCGAAGTGAAACATGTATACACATATCCCTTCTCTCTCAAACGTCCCTGCCCTGCCCCCACTCCTACTTGTCTAGGTCATCACAGAGCACCAAGCTATGCTGCCTGTGCTGCACAGAAGCTTCCCAACAGCTATCTGCTTTATACATAGTAGTGTTTACGTGTCAGGCCTACTCTCCCAGTTCGTCTCATCTTCTTCCCTCCCGTGTTCACATGACCATTCTCTACTGCTGCGTCTCTATTCTTCCCTGCAAACAGGCTCATCTGAACCGTCTTTCCAGATTCCATACATATGCATCAGTTCAGTTCAGTTCAGTTCAGTCGCTCAGTCCTGTCTGACTCTTTGCGACCCCACGAATCGCAGCACGCCAGGCCTCCCTGTTCATCACCATCTCCCGGAGTTCACTCAGACTCACGTCCATCGAGTCAGTGATGCCATCCAACCATCTCATCCTCGGTCGTCCCTTTCTCCTCCTGCCCCCAATCCCTCCCAGCATCAGAGTCTTTTCCAATGAGTCAACTCTTCGCATGAGGTGGCCAAAGTACTGGAGTTTCAGCTTTAGCATCAGTCCTTCCAAAGAAATCCCAGGGTTGATCTCCTTCAGAATGGACTGGTTGGATCTCCTTGCAGTTCAAGGGACTCTCAAGAGTCTTCTCTAACACCACAGTTCAAAGGCATCAATTCTTTGGTGCTCAGCCTTCTTCACAGTCCAATTCTCACATCCATACATGACCACAGGAAAAACCATAGCCTTGACTAGACGGACCTTAGTTGGCAAAGTAATGTCTCTGCTTTTGAATATGCTATCTAGGTTGGTCATAACTTTTCTTCCAAGGAGTAAGCGTCTTTTAATTTCATGGCTGCAGTCACCATCTGCAGTGATTTTGGAGCCCCCCAAAATAAAGTCTGACACTGTTTCCACTTTCCCCATCTATTTCCCATGAAGTGATGGGACCGGATGCCATGATTTTCGTTTTCTGAATGTTGAGCTTTAGACCAACTTTTTCGCTCTCCTCTTTCACTTTCATCAAGAGGCTTTTGAGCTCCTCTTCACTTTCTGCCATAAGGGTGGTGTCATCTGCCTATCTGAGGTTATTGATATTTCTCCCGGGCAATCTTGATTTCAGCTTGTGTTTCTTCCAGTCCAGCGTTTCTCATGATGTACTCTGCATAGAAGTTAAATAAGCAGGATGACAATATACAGCCTTGACATAGTCCTTTTCCTATTTGGAACCAGTCTGTTGTTCCATGTCCAGTTCTAACTGTTGCTTCCTGACCTGCATACAGATTTCTCAAGAGGCAGGTCAGGTGGTCTGGTATTCCCATCTCTTTCAGATTTTCCACAGTTTATTGTGATCCATACAGTCAGAGGCTTTGGCATAGTCAATAAAGCAGAAATAGATGTTTTTCTGGAACTCTCTTGTTTTTTCCATGATCCATCGGAGGTTGGCAATTTGATCTCTGGTTCCTCTGCCGTTTCTAAAACCAGCTTGAACGTCAGGGAGTTCACGGTTCACGTATGGCTGAAGCTTGCGTCCGAGGTCAAGGTGGCCGCCGGGAGGAGCTACCCCGCGTCCGAGGCCAGTGGCAGCCGGGAGGATACATATGCATCAATATACAATATTCGTTTTTCTCTTTCTGACTTACTTCACTCTGTATGACAGACTCTAGGTCCAACCTCATCACTACAAATGACCCAGTGTTATTCCTTTTTATGCTTAAGTAATGTTCCTTTGTATATACGTATCACATATATACAGATGTACCATATCTTCATCTGTTCATCTGTCGATGGACATTTAGATTGCTTCCATGTCCCGGCTATTGTAAATAGTGCTGCAGTGAACATTGGGGTACAATTGTCTTTTTGAACTACGGTTTTCTCCAAATATTTGCCCAAGAGTGGGATTGCTGGGTCATATGGTAGTTTTTTAGTGTTTTTTTTTTTTTTTTAAGGAACCTCCATGCTGTTCTCCATAATGACTGTACCAGTTTACATTTCCACAAAGAGTGCCAGAGGGTTCCCTTTTCTCCTATAACTAATTTTTATGCGTGAAATTAACTCAGCTAAGTCAGAGTTCACAAGCCTTCATTGGTAACATCAAAGGAGACAGTCCTAGGGAAGAGGGTTTTTGCTAATGCCTGCCCTGTTTTTACCTCTCTTTTTCCTTCTATCCCTGCCGAAATGCCATTTTTGAAAATATTGCATGGTCATTATAGAAGGAAAGAGAGGAAAGAAGAGCTAAGGAAATAGCCGTGTTCTCTCTCGATTGTGCTAGTGTGGGAATGGTTCTGTTGACTGAAGAAAAACCTCATAATCTAAAAGCTGCAAGTTAAGTTTTATTCCTGGATCTTACCGAGGACTGTAGCCTGGGAGACCGCTTCTTGGATAACTCTGAGGAACTGCTCCCAAGAGATAAAGGAGGAGCCAGGATATTTAGGAGGTTTCTTTTTTTTTTTTTTTTTGGGAAAAAAAATGTGGTTGAACCTCAAAAGATTACTGCTAATCACAACAGACATCTCAAGTTAATGATTTTAGTGCTTTTCTAGGTATACATGTATGAGAAGATACAAGGATCTGGGTTTATTAAAATTATTTCTTAGGAATGCATCTAACTATCTAGGGCCAGGATCCAAAGCACAGAATACTTCCTGTTTTTCTGTATCTTGAATTCCCCACGGGGCACACTGTCCTTGGTGGTTGGCTATAGTGGCCAATGGCTTGATCCTTGTAGAACTGGATGGTAGGCAACATTCTTTGTTCATTGGAATACCAGGCAACATTCTCTGTCTACAGCCCCCTGGCCTGTGCTGGGAATGTGAGAGGTCAGGTTCCCAACGTGGCCAAACGGAAGAAAAAGGAGACAGGCTCATCTAGATGGCCAATGCAGTACATCCAGTGCTTTCTCAATATTGTCCTGCCTTTGGACTTACCTGGTGGCTCAGATGGTAAAGTGTCTATCTACAATGTGGGAGACCCGGGTTCAATCCCTGGGTTGGGAAGATCTCCTGGAGAAGGAAATGGCAACCCACTCCAGTATTCTTGCCTGAAAAATCCCATGGACAGAGGAACCTAGTAGGCTACAATCCATGGGGTCACAAAGAGTCGGACACGACTGAGGGACTTCACCTTCACTTTCACTTTGGCTAGAAGCAGGGCTCCGATGCCAAATTCAAGTTCTTTGTAATCTTGGTGTTCTCTAATAAGCTACTTAGCCCAAACAAAGAAGAAAAAATGATTTCATCAAAGCCTTAAAAATAAACATCTCTAAAAGGATTGATTTTAGAAAACAATGGACCAGAATGCTTAAAAATCCTCTTCAAAAGTTGTTAAAAATGCAAATCTCCCCTTCTCCCCATTCTAATTAAGTAAATATGGTTTGGGGTTTGGGAAACTGCATTTACTAAAGCACCTAAAGTCATTCTAAAGCAAATTTATCAGGGGACACATTAAGATATCACTTGTTTAATTTTCTGGAACAAAGATAGACTGGAAAAGAAAGACATTTGCAATGTCCACAACTAACAGGAGATTTCATAGCCAGAACACCAGTTTTCAAAGTGTAGTCTCTGAACTCTTGGGGTCTCTGAGAATTTTCAGGAGGTTTGCAAGATTGAAAATGTTTTTATAATAATACGAAGATTTTATTTGTCTTTTTCATGTGTTGACTTTTGCTCCCATTGTCCAAAACCAGTGTTGGGTAAAATTGATGGCCCAGGTAACTAAGTGAATTTATTGAAATAGAAAACATAGGAAGAATAGCCTACATGGAGGGGAAGACTTTAATGTTGGATATATTGATTTGCGGTACCTATTTATTGGACATCCAGATAGAGTTGGTCTGTAGGCATTTATGGATTTGGAGCTCAGCAGAGAGTTCTGAAGTGGACGTATCTGCAATGGATAGTAATTACGCTTCTTCTTTACATACACCTGAATTCTCGTGACTATGTTAAATCTCCATGATATTCTCTTTTTGTCCAAGAATATGCAGTCAAGGATACACTTGCCCATCTCTGTATCCTTGAGCAAATTAAACAAGCTTCTCTGTTCTCAATTTTCTCATTCATAAAATGAGGATAAAGAACTTGTGTTATAGGATTGCTTGTGAGTATTAAAGGACTTAAGGTATAAAACACCAAGAGTAGTACATGGTACACAGCAAGCACTCCATAAATTATCAATGTTTTGTAATTATGGCGCTTGTACTTTCTCTTAGTAGAACTTGTCATAGTTGTTAGCATATAATTACCGTGTTACAAGCTCCATGAGAGTTTGGGTCTTGCTTCCCGCAATATCCTTAGCACTACTACATAGTGGATACACAATACTCATTCAATAAGTAATAAATCAATTTCCCAGGGTTGTGGTTATATTGTTGTGAATTTTTCCATCTTTAAGCTGCCTTTTACTTAGATCAACAGGTTGGAGAAGTGAATTTGCTGTGACTTGTTTTTTGCTCTGTAGAGTGTTGTGTTCCTCAAAATCTCTATGATGGTGGCCCCACACAAGTGGTCAATAAATGTTTAGAGATTGACTGAGTGTATGTTGTGGATTGATCCTCATTTCCTCACTCAGCTTTGCCTGTCTTCATGCTGTTTGTTTGTTTTTCCTTTTTGGCCACATCCCACAGCATGGAGGGGATCCTAGATCCCTAGCCAGGGATTGAACCTGCACCCCCTACGTTGGAAGCATGGAATTCTAACCACTGGACTGCCAAGAGAGTCCCTAGAATTCAAATTTTTACTTGGATTTTTTGAAATATAGTCTGGCATCCATAGGAACTTGCCTATTTTTGAGCTAAAAAAATGGTCTGAAAAATCAAATACCTCATTCTAATGACTAATAACTGACTACTTCATTATCTCAAATGTTACAGATAGCACTAAATCCCACACATGACCACACTATGGATTAGTAGGTGTTAGTTTAATGAAACGTGTTTGTCTTTTTCATCTTATGCTTTGCAAATGAATTGGTAGATATTCACTATTATTCACTTTGTTGTACCCAAATTATAACTATATTAGAGTACCAATAACTCACTAGCTGCATAGATTTGGGCAAATAATTTCTTTCTCAAAGTAAATTTCCTCATTGATAAAATGAAAGCCTTGAATTGAGGTCTAAGATGTCTTCTAATTCTAATGTCTTCCCCTCCACACCCAGTATCATTTGGTGCCATATCAAACAGCACCATATCAAACAAATTAATTTTTGTTCATCTTCCCCCTCTGTTCAAAGGGAAAAATAAGACTTGTCTTTCCATAAATCTGGAAGTAAAGTGTTTTGTTTGTTTTTTCGTTGTGTTCATGTTACTAAAAGGGATTTTTTCTTGAAAATAAAATACCGAAAATAGACTTTTTTCTATTTGGCCATTAGGTGTCGCTCAACATGCAGGAAGTATAAGAAACCAGCTGTGAATTATAAAGCTCCCGTTTGGAACTCCAGGGCCTGCCACGTCTGACTGTCTGAATCTGTGGTTTGCTTAATCATGTATTGATATTTGTGCCCCAGTTCTCTTGCCGTATGTCGTCAGAAATCTCGGCTATCCAAAACATGTATTCTGCGAATGTCCTAATTTTGCCAATTAAGTCAACATGCAATCAGTTCAGTTCAGTCGCTCAGTCGTGTCCGAGTCTTTGCGACCCCATGAATCGCAGCACGCCAGGCCTCCCTGTCCATCACCATCTCCCGGAGTTCACTCAGACTCACGTCCATCGAGTCAGTGATGCCATCCAGCCATCTCATCCTCGGTCGTCCCCTTCTCCTCCTGCCCCCAATCCCTCCCAGCATCAGAGTCTTTTCCAATGAGTCAACTCTTCGCATGAGGTGGCCAAAGTACTGGAGCTTCAGCTTTAGAATCATTCCTTCCAAAGAAATCCCAGGGTTGATCTCCTTCAGAATGGACTGGTTGGATCTCCTTGCAGTCCAAGGGACTCTCAAGAGTCTTCTCTAACACCACAGTTCAAAGGCATCAATTCTTCGGCGCTCAGCTTTCTTCATAGTCCAACTCTCACATCCATACATGACCACAGGAAAAACCATAGCCTTGACTAGACGGACCTTAGTCGGCAAAGTAATGTCTCTGCTTTTGAATAT
>NW_024070185.1:24509081-24610525 GCF_014754425.2 Oryx dammah
GGGTGGTGTCATCTGCATATCTGAGGTTATTGATATTTCTCCCGGCAATCTTAATTCCAACTTGTGTTTCTTCCAGCCCAGCGTTTCTCATGATGTACTCTGCATAGAAGTTAAATAAGCAGGATGACAATATACAGCCTTGACGGACTCCTTTTCCTATTTGGAACCAGTCTGTTGTTCCATGTCCAGTTCTAACTGTTGCTTCCTGACCTGCATACAGATTTCTCAAGAGGCAGGTCAGGTGGTCTGGTATTCCCATCTCTTTCAGAATTTTCCACAGTTTATTGTGATCCATACAGTCAGAGGCTTTGGCATAGTCAATAAAGCAGAAATAGATGTTTTTCTGGAACTCTTGCTTTTTAGTTGGGCCTTTTGTTTCTGATGTACCAGGATCAAAGCCCTCAAAATGGCAGAATTCCCATTCATCCTTCAAGGCCTCCTTCAAATGTCACCTCCTCTGTGGAGCTTAATCTGACCCTCTTCCTTAACCCAGAGCATTGTAGGCAAATCTCTGTCATGATACTTTTGCATCATGTTTGTTTACAAATGTCTCCCCAAATTCTAGAAAAGATTCAGAATCTTCTTAATAAAAGAAATGCACACTAAAGCTACAAAGAAAGCTATTTTCATGTAGGAGATTAGCAGATATCCACAAATTTGATAATAGGTTCAGGGTAGTAGGCATCCTTATACATTCTTATTGGAAGTGTACACTTGTTTATACTTTCTGGAAAGACAGTTTGGCAATCTGTCAAACTTTAAACACAGCAGTTATTCTCCTAGACATTTTTCCTGAAGATGTATAATACTTGCAGCTTTCATATTAGTTGCTCAGTCATGTCCAACTCTTTGCAACCCCATGGACTATAGCCCGCCAGGCTTCCCTGTCCATGGAATTCTCCAGGCAAGAATACTGAAGTGGGTAGCCATTTCTTTCTCCAGGGGATCTTCCTGACTCAGGGATTGAACCTGGGTCTCCTGCATAGCAGGCAGATTCTTTACCATCTGAGTCACAAGGGAAGCCCAAATATTTATTTATTTGGCTCCTCTGGATCTTAGTTGCATGTGGGATCTAATTCCCTGACCAGGGCTTGAACCTGGGCCCTCTGCATTGGGAACGTGGAACTTAGCTACTGAACTACCAGGGTACTTGCACACATGCACACATATCTGTGTAAGGAGATACTCACTGCACAGTTGGTGGTGGTAGCAAAAGACTAGAAGTGACCTAAAGGCCAATCAACAGGCACTGGATAAATTTTCAGATCTTATGATGAATTACAGCAGCTATAAAAAGAAAGGAGTATGTTTATAGGAACTGATACAAAATTATCTGGAAGATAAATTATTAGAAAACTGCTAGGTACAGAAAAGTGAAGGAAGTCGTAGCGGTTAACATTTGTTGAGCACTTTAAAATGGAGTTTCTCATTTCATCTTCATAAAAGCCCTCAGAGGTAGGTACTTATCACCAAGGTACAGATGAGCAAACAGGCTGAGAGAAGTTAAATCATTTGTCCAAATTTTAGCTACTTCTTGGAAAAACTGATATGCAAATCCAGTAGTCAGGATGTCACGGCCTTTGCTCTTGATCACCATACCACAGTTATGGGCCAGTGTGCCAACGTGCTCAGTCACTCAGTCATGTCCAAATCTTTGCAACCCCATGGACTGTAGCCTGCAAGGCTGCTCTGTCCATGGGATTCTCCTGGCAAGAATACTGAAGGGAGTTGCCATTGGGATATACATATAGGTGCCATATTTCTTAAAGGTAGGGTGTGTATAGGCACCACATGGATTTCATAACAGCCTGGCAGCAGTGGCTGCCTCTGGCAGGAGAATTGCGGGCCAGTGGTTCAAAGGGTGAAGGTGTTACCAAAGGAGTTTGTTTGTGAGGTCCAGCTGCTCACTGTCCAAAAGCCAATAAACAGGCCAGGTTGGTGGAAAGGAAGGTTTGCTTTATTTCAGATTCTGGCACCTGGGGGCAGGCTGGACGTCTGTCCAAAGGCCGACTCCTGGCCCAGCAACCAGTGGGGCAAGAGCTTTTACAGACAGAAGGAGGGGGCTACAGGCAGAAACAGCACAGTTGGCTCTCACAGTCATCTTCAGACTGATCATTGGTGGTCTGACCAGCATCATCTTGGTTGTTTTAGGTGTAGTTAATCTTTAGTTCTAGGATCCTTTTGTTCCCATTTCTTTGAAGCCAGTTCTTAGAATTATGGCAGCTTATGCCGTGGGTACAGTCTGGTCATCATGGAGTTAACTTCTTCACCCTGGTGTTTTAGTAACTATAAGACTGCTCACAGGATGTGGCTCAGAATATTATCTATAGCCCTTGAGAAAGAACTCAAGGTCCTGGACTATGCTTAATGATTACATTATTATTATTTGGTCTCCTTTGACTGTTTTCCTTTGTTTTTTTTTATATTCTCATTTCTCTGATTAAACTTATTCTTTGACTAAAGTTTTCCACAGACAAAAGGCAGGCAGAGAACTCTGGAGGGGGATGGGGAGGGGGCAAAGACCATAGGATCCTGCTCCGTTTGAAAAGGGAGAGTTTTTTGGTTTTTTTTTTCTCCCATTCTACACAAGTGGTTCTCAGCCTTGGTTGAATATTAGAATCGCCTGGAGAACTCTTAAAAATACTGTTCCCTGTGCCCATTTTAACATCAAGTGGGTGAGAAACTGAGAGAAGGGCCCTGGCGCTAACATTGTTTTCAAAACTTCCCAGGTGATTGAAATGAGAAGTTGGCATTAAGAACCACTCTCAAAACCCTTTTTTAACAATAGCAAGTGTTACTTTAAAAAGAATTTCACAAGGGAGCATTGTGTCTTCTGACACAGGTCTCAGGAGAACACAGTTTCCTAGTTGACACTTTATTTTATTGTGTTAAAAATTCTTTCTCTAAATATATGAGACTGGTTAATTTAGCAAAAACAAAACATATAGTTTCAGGGAGTTCCCTGGTGGCCTAGTGGTTAGGATTCTAGGCTTTCACTGCTGTGGCCCAGGTTCAATCCCTGTTCGGGAAACTGAGATCCTACAAGCTGTGTGACATGACCAAAATAAAAGCCATATAGTTTTTACCAAAAACCCATAATATGTATACGTTAATTGACAAATTATCTATGACTCGATATCATCTTTATGTGAGTTTATTTTCTGGTTGTTTAGTTGCTCAGTTGTGTCTGACTCTTTGTGACCCTGTGGACTGCAGCACGCCAGGCTTCCCTGTCCATCACCAATTCCCAGATCATGCTCAAACTCATGTCCATTGAGTCAGTGATGCCATCCAACCATCTCATCCCCCCGCTTCTCCTCCTGCCTTCTGTCTTTGCCAGCATTGGGGTCTTATAATAATACAAAAAATGTTCTGGCCTCGTATCACCTTAATACACTGTAGATTTGTCAGCTATATCTGTTTCCTGCTAAGAGAGTGGCCAACAAAATTATTTAAATATATTTTATTTTTATGTTCCTGACATTTTCACTCCTCCCTCCTTCATCCTATCTCTTTTTCACATCTCTGAGATGTCATAAGACGAAAGAGCTGATAACTCTGAGAAGTTAGCAGTTTATACACAAAGCACTTTCAGAAATGATTTACGTTCATCACTAACAGTTCTGTTTTATTGACATACAACAGCTAAAGATGGGCTTTCCAGAAAACTCCACTGAAAGCTTTACTAGGGGTAGAGTAGGACACACACCCAGATACCCAAGGGAAGAAAAGTTCTTGCCCGATCAATCATTAATAGTTCATAAGTTAACAAGCTGTTAAGATTTGGAAGGAGGAGGAGTAACAGTGGCATGATGCATTTTTGGCTGACTTGAATAGGGGAAGGGGAACATTGGCCTGAGAGGATGGGTGGTGCTAAGTATGACAGCGGGCAGGTGGGTGATCAAAGGCCCACTTACATGCCTGAGACCCGTGGGTGGTTCCCCCCATCCCCACAGCAGGTAACTTCTTGAGTATTATATTGGCATCCTTTTTCACATTTGTTTCTCCCCTTGGGAAAAAAAAAGTCCTGGCATTCACCATCCCCAGTTCCTATCTTTCTTGAGAAATGCTTTAGTTTTTTTTTTTGGCTCTGCCATGAAGCTGGTCAGGGTCTTATTTCCCCACCAGGGATTGAACCCAGTCCTGGCAGCGAAAGCACCAAGTCCTAACCACTGGACAACCAGGGAATTCCCAAGAAGTGCTTTGAAATCACTTTTCATTGGTTGTGTATTTCACAACTAGCACAGGGGAACTGAGGCACAGTCTGAGACAACCATGAAGTAAGGGTTCTGGCCTAATGCCACAATTCAGCATAGAACCTTGTGTATAATCCTGGTTTCACAATGAACTTTGGTTTCATCAGATGAAGAATGAAATTTACACACTGCAATTTTTATTTAACCACTATGGATTACTTAATCCTCTTAATATTTGTTCTCATTTTTGCACATTAAAAAAGTCCTTCAGTAAAAGGCTCTCATTTCCCTCTCATATGATCATTGCCAGAAAATGAGAAACTCAATTACATCCTGAAATTCCTTGCTGCTAGACCTAGAACCAGTCCATTCTGAAGGAGATCAGCCCTGGGTGTTCTTTGGAAGGAATGATGCTAAAGCTGAAACTCCAGTACTTTGGCCACCTAACGCGAACAGTTGACTCATTGGAAAAGACAGATGCTGGGAGGGATTGGGGGCAGGAGGGGAAGGGGACGACAGAGGATGAGATGGCTGAATGGCATCACTGACTCGATAGATGTGAGTCTGAGTGAACTCCGGGAGATAGATGGTAATGGACAGGGAGGCCTGGCGTGCTGCAATTCATGGAGTCACAGAGTCAGACACGACTGAGCAACTGAACTGAACTGAGACCTAGAACAATAGACCTAGAACAATAGCAGGCTAAAATAAAATAGAATTATGAAAAAAATGCAATGTGAATTTAGCTCAGAATACCTGCCACAGATTTTTTTTTTATATGTCATCAGAGCAGCTAGACATTTATTTAAGAAACAGTTCCTGGGAGAAAAAGAAAAAGAAGGAAACATTGAATATCTGGCCTTTCCTTTAATTTCCCTTTTCTTTTTTGGCCACCCTGGGCAGCTTGCAGGATTTTATTTCCTGACCACCAGAGATTGAACTTGTGCCCCTTCCAGTGGTAGCACAGACCTCCAGGAAATTCTCTCATTTAATTTTCTTGCTTTCTAGTTAATAAATATATTTGGATACTATGCGCCCTTTGTGCCAGGCACTATTGTAGGCAGTCTACATCACCTCATTAAGCTTTCATTTTAGGTGGCTTCCCATTCTTCCTGCCTTTTTCCTTCCTATAGCCCACATTTTCCCTGACTCCCACTCCTTCTCTCTAGTATTTATTCTGCTGCTATTACTTTTCTCCCTGTTATCACACTCTATCCTTGGAAGACCTGCTATTTTTTCCTGTGGCTCCCCCATCATTTTCCTTTCGGCTGGTCTTTCGTATATGTTGATCAATGTGAAGAACATTCAGAGGAAACACACAAATAGGTTTCCTTAAATAATTTAAAGTTCTGATTACCACCAACTGATGCCAAAATCTTGGCTCTCTGTGCACTTATGCAGGACAGAAATACAGAGGCAGAGTTATGGAGGAGAAAGAAAGAATGGCTTCATTTCTTTGCCAAGCAAGGAGGGAACACAGTTGGCTAGACCCTGATGACAGATTCTAGAAAAAGGGAGTAATAAACTCAGAGCACTTGAAACATTTTTCCTTTCCTTGTTGGTTTAAAGTAAACATACTTGGGGAAGTAGCCCAGAGAGTAAAAGTATCTAGGGCAAATGGAAAAGCTTTTCTAAAGTGAGAGGATGATCTGACTCTTGCCAAGACTGCACAAAAGTATCTTGAGCAGTATATCATCATATTCTGTGTGATACTCAACATGCATCCTTTTTGCCTTGCACAACTTTTCATTGTTCATGGGATGAACTTTGTTCTAGATGAGTCATTTTCTGTTGAACTTTATGTCCACTTTGTGGTGCTAAAAGTTTTACTGGTAGTGTGATAAGATGAATCAAAAGCTTTGCAATGGTATCTCTAAACTTTGGCCTAGTTTGTGTTGCAACAAAACATATTCCTCTGTGAACTTTCACCTAGACACCTGATTCTCTGAAATCATTACTAGTATTGCAGTGAGCCTAATAATTCTTTAATGTATTGATATTTGAGATCTCTAAATATATCATAAACAGTAACACATACATTTAAAGTTAAAGCCATTCTTCCATCTCAGCCTTAGAAAATGGCCCTTGCCTATTTTTTTCATCCTGTGGTAATAATGATAATACTAACTGAACCTTTACTACATGCTAGGTATTGTTATCAGCGCTTTGATGGTTTAGTCGCGAAGTCATATCCGACTCTTGCAACTCTCTGGACGGTAGCCTGCCAGGCTCCTCTGTCCATGGGATTTCCCAGGCAACAATAGTGGAGTGGGTTGCCATTTCCTTTTCCACTTATGATCAAAGCATCCATGCTGGGGTGTTGACCCCAGGTTCAGATCATATCCCTTGATGCTAAGCTTCCTTTTTATTCACCTAGTCATCCATGTTGGGGAACGATTACTCAGATTTCATGAACAGACCAGAGGTATGTCAATGGAGAAATACTTTATAAGCTACACATTTTATCACTTATACCCAATTATCACACAAGCATTCCACATGTGTTTTTAACAGCAGACTTAAAGCAAGCAGAGTCGCACTTCTTGAGTATACTCTGTGGCAATTTCTCTAGATCCAAACACAGCCGAATCAAGACTCATTTGTTTGCAAAACAAGTCTGTCAGTTGACTGCATAGGTTCCTCCAAACTGGCTAAGGGGGAACTCTGTAGGAGTCCAGACTGATTTCCCAACAGGCTCCTCGGGGCCAGGAAAGTCATGCCCAAGGCCTGCTATCAGGCTTTGCCTGAGTGGATTTCTCAGTCCCTCAGATACGGAGATCCTGGCCCATGCCAAAAGAGAAGCTTTCCCATTCATCTGAAAGTCTGCTTAGAACCTAAGAGACCTCAATTTATGGAAGGACCAGCCGGTAAGAAAAGAAAAATGTTTTAATTCTACAGATGTAGTTTACCAAATTGTTATAAATCAATACCAACTTAAAAAATAAATTTAAAAAATCATAACCAACTTAAGAAGAAGGGCTTCCCTCTATCTGGAGGATAGAGATAAAAAACCAGTAATATTCCAGACAAAACCCATGCAAATTATAACTATATTCACCAGTTCACTCAGTAGCCAATCCTTTTGTTATCTTTTTATGAAACCATCAGGTTTTATGTTTCGTTCACTTCAGTTCAGTTGCTCAGTTGTGTCCAACTCTTTTCGACCCCATGGACTGCAGCACGCCAGGGTTCCCTGTCCATCAACAACTCCCGGAGCTTGCTCAAACTCATGTCCATTGAGTCAGTGATGCCATCCAACTATCTCATCTTCTGTCATCCCCTTCTCCTCCTGCCTCAATCTTTCTCAGCATCAGGGTCTTTTCCAATGAGTCAGCTCTTTGCATCAGGTGGCCAAAGTATTGGAGTTTCAGCTTCAGCATCAGTCCTTCCAATGAATATTCAGGACTGATTTCCTTTAGGATTGACTGGTTTGTTCTCCTTGTCGTCCAAGGGACTCTCAAGAGTCTTCAACACCACAATTCAAAAGCATCAATTCATTGTCACTCAGCTTTCTTTATAGTCCAACTCTCACATCCATACATGACTAGTGGAAAAACTATAGCTTTGACTAGAAGGACCTTTATTGGCAAAGTAATGTCTCTGCTTTCTAACAGGCTGCCTAGGTTGGTCATAGCTTTTTTTCCAAGAAGCAAACATCTTTTAATTTCATGGCTGCCGTCACCATCTGCAGTGATTTTGGAGCTCCAAAAAATAAAGTCTCTCACTGTTTCCATTGTTTCCCCATCCCTGTCCCCAGTGGTTTTCCGTTAGGATTCCTTTATTTTTTACCCTGTTCAGCTGTATAATCTGAAATTTATCAAGGACCTGTCACTGTCCAAAGGTTATTCCTGCTAATCTTCTTGAAGATGAAGCACTTTTGCAACAGCATCAGAGTACAACAAAAATTGCCTATAAATGACAAAAGACTTAAAAAGTCATGGTTAAGCACCTGATTACATTGTAGTCGATAAAGAAACTTGGTTACAATAACTAGAGTTATGACTGATTATAACCTTAATCCTTAAAAACCTTAATCTCTGGTAAAAACCAAGAAGTAAGTAATTGTGCATTTCCTGATTGGAAACTTATGCTTTAGCCTTCCTCTACTAAGAAGGCAAGGGTAGGTTAACTTACACCCATCCAGCAATTAAAGTTCCACTATTTAATCCTATTTGAAATGACCCAGATAGTCAATGAATTCTCTTCATTTGACTTCATTTAATTTCAATTACCAAAATCTGGAGAAACTAACTTATTTCTGCAAGAAAGAGTTTACCTAAAAGTTCTTTTTCCTCAATTTGTTGTTGCTCAGTTGCTCAGTTGTGTCTGACTCTTTGTGACCCCATGGACTGCAGCACACCAGGCTTCCCTGTCCATCACCATCTCCTGGAGTTTGCTCAAACTCATTTCAATTGAGTCTGTGATGCCATCCAGCCATCTCATCCTCTGTTGCCCCCTTCTCCTGCTTTCAGTCTTTCTCAGTATCAGGGTCTTTTCCAGTGAGTTGGCTCTTCCAATCAGGTTGCCAAATTATTGTGCTGGAGAAGACTCTTGAGAGTTCCTTGGACAGCATGGAGTTCAAACCAGTCAATCTTAATGGAAATCAACTCTGAATATTCATTGGAAGGACTGATGCTGAAGCTGAGGCTCCAATACTCTGGCGAAGAGCTGACTCATTGGAAAAGACCCCTATCTTGGGAAAGACTGAGGGTAAGAGGAGAAGGGGAGGCAGAGGGTGAGATGGTTGGATGGCATCACCAACTCAATGGACATGAGTTTGAGTGAACTCCAGGAGATAGTGATATATTTATATATGTATATATATGTTAAAAAAAAGCTATTCTTGTGAGACATTAGAATAACACTGATAATAACATCATCTTGAAGACTATTTGTTAATGCTTTAACTTTGGAATGTTTAACATTTGGGCAGTGATTCAGTGATAATAGAGAAAGAAGAAAGAAGTATTTAGTAAAACATGTTAGAAAATTGCTTTGAGGAAGAATTTAGGAATCAGAATGCTGTATCTTAAAGCAACAATTGTTAAAAGTAGATCTCCCTAGGCCTTTTCCAAAATATATTGAGTCAAAAACAAATGAAGATGTACAAAATAAAATACATATTTATTTATTTTTAATCTTAGAAAATTGGTCCCACCAAAAGGCCAGCTATTTCAGTTAATCATCTTGACTCTTAAAAAAAAAAAACAACTCTCAATCAAGAGGTAAAATGAGTCAAAAAAGCAATTCCAGAGGTGCACTCAGACAAAATTATTTCTTATAAACCAGTAACACAGACAACTCTGGATTTCCAGTTCGCTCTGAGCTCTTTCTGTCTGTCATGCACAGACCCTGAAGGAAAAGAGATTGTCTGCAGATAGGCATATAAAAGCTGAGATTGTAAAAGGGTGGTCATTCCTTGAGTTGGATGGAAAATTTCCTGCCATGTATGTCAAGTTAAAAAGTAGGATATGAAAACTTCCTGGTGGTCCAGTGATTAGGACTCTGCGCTTCCACTGCTGGGGGCACCGGTTCAATTCCTGGTTGGGAAACTGGGATCCTGCAACCCTGTAAAACATGCAGCCTGCCTACCCTCCCCCCTCAAAAAAGTAAGATATGCCTTTAAATGAGAGAAGGAATTGACCATATGCTTCCAGACATCTGATAAACACATCATATACATTTCTCCTAAGAGAGGAGTCTGCATTTTAAGAATAAATAGTAATGGCTTCAAACACTGCTTGCAAAAACACAAAGAGAGATTTCTACAGGGACACTGTGCACAGTGAGAAGCAAGACAGTATATATCCTGGATTGCTAAGGTGTGAACTTTTCAAGGCATTTGAAGGAGAGTAGAATACTTCAGGGGTTTCCCTGGTGGCCTAGACGGTAAAGAATCTGCCTGCAATGCTGGAGACCTGGGTTTGATCCCTGGGTTGGGAAGATTCCCCTGGGGAGAGGCATGGCAACCCACTTCAGTATTCTTACCTGGAGAATCCCCATGGACAGAGGAGCCTGGTGGGCTATAGTCCATGGGGCCATAAAGAGTTGGACATGACTGAGCAACTAAGCTGTGCTGAGTGACAGCACAACACAGAATATTTCAGGCTTTTCATCAGTGATTTCTCTTGACTTGGCCTGCTCCCTAAATCGTGTATTCCTCAAAAGTTTTCTCAGACCCTCCTTTCTTTTCCTTATGGTGTTTCTCCGTTAGACTCCAGCCATATCACACAAACTCCGATTATTCCCTCCACAGGAATGACTTCTGAGTCAGCCTTCCCCACCCGAGCTCCCCGCATACATGGGACAGTGTGCGCAGGCCTACGCAGCTAGCCTAAGGAACATAGGTGAGATATCAAGGCTCTAGATGAGCGGCTGGCAAACCTTTTCTGTGAAGTGCTAGATAGTCTCTGTCCCAGTTACTCAACTCTGTCACTGCAGCATGGAAGCAGCCACGGACAACACATAACCCAACAGGTGTGGCTGTGTTCCAGCAGGGCTTTATTTTCAAAAACAAGAGGCAGGCAGGATTTGATTATCGGTTGCCGACCCTTGTTAATCACAGATTTTCAAGCAAGAAGCCCCTTCACGGTCCACTTGGAGAGAAAGAAGGGGGTGAGAGGGAGGGAGGAACTGAGTACCCTCCTCCCAGTTGCTCCAGTCAGAAGAGATTTACCTTTCATCCATTTTGTTTACATTGTTGAGTGAGATCTCATGTGCACAAAGGGTTTCATGGTCAAAATGTTTGAAGGCCAGTTATCTACATGTGGGGTTTCCCTTGTGGCTCAGCTGGTAAAGAATCCGCCTGCAGTGTGGGAGACCTGGGTTGGGGAAGATCCCCCGGAGGAAGGCATGGCAACCCACTCCAGTATTCTTGCCTGGAGAATCCCATGGACAGAGCAGCCAGGCAGGCTACAGTCCTTAGGGTTGCAAAGAGTCAGGTATGACTGAAGCGACTTAGCACGCACACATCTCCATGTTCTCTGAGGTCCACTGTCGGTATCAACCTGTCACCTCGCTCACCCTAGTTACTGTCTCCTCTGATTCATCTTCTTTGCAAAATAGTAATACAAGTGCCCACTTCAGACCTAATCACTTCTCAAAATTTTCAGTGATTCCTGTTCCCAACCTACCTCCTTAATCTCTCCACTACCGGCTTCAAACATACGTTCTAGATTAGCCACACAGGACTCTATTTGTGACATTCCCCAAAGATGCTTTTCCTTCTGTCCTTCTGCACGTTCTCCCCTTGCCTGGAGGCCCTCTCGCTCTCACCCTCCCACTGGGTTGTCTGCAAATGCTACTTGCTCTGAGGAATCACCTGTAACTTCATCACCCAGAAGCAGTCTTGTCTATGTCCCCATGTATGTTGTTCATGGGGCTTTTGTGTTCCAGTCCCAGCTCCCCTGCTGGAATGTTCCTTAAGGGCAGGAATCACAGTTTAGGGATTTTTCTAGCCCACACCGGCACAGCCATCCGTAGGAACCTTTTGATCTCTTTGGATTAAAATAGGGCATGCCCTGGCAGACTGCATCCTATTTGCCCAAACGCTTCTTCACTGGCCTCCATCCTTTCCCTTCTCCTTCCCCCATCGCCTGCAGAAGACCACAGTTAACCACGCACAGGTGACTCCCATCATTCTTAGATGATAAGAGGACCTGACTGCTACTTGGGAGCTGAGAGAAAAAGATCCAGAAAAACTATCAGTGAAAAGACATGAGGACCAGATTGAGGGGAGGAAACAAGTCCAGAAGCCCAGGTGACAGGCAAACCTAAGACCTCTGGCCCAGGTGGGCAAGGTCTGGGCTGAGGCATCTGCTGGGGTTTTGAGAGACAGTGTCATGAAGTGGGAAGAAGGCAGCGGGCCTTGGAAAGGAATGCATTTATGTTTCAAATGTACAACCATTTAACTTTAGGTAGATTTCTAACCTTCTAAGCCTCATATGCATGTTAAGAATAAAAATATTTTTTGAAGTTTAGAAATAGTGTCTTTGATACAGAATAAGACTTCCCTGGTGGCTCAGATGGTAAAGTGTCTGTCTACAACACGGGAGACCTGGGTTCCATCCCTCAGTCGGGAAGATACGCTGGAGAAGGAAATGGCAATCCACTCCAGTACTATTGCCTGGAAAATCCCATGGACAGAGGAGCCTTGTAGGCTACAGTCCATGGGGTCGCAAAGAGTCGGACGTGACTGAGCGACTTCACTTTCCTTTCCTTTCACTTTCCAAGGGCTCAGCAAGTGGTATAGGTTATGAAGAAGGGGGAGTGAAGAGGCAAAAAAAACCCAAAAAAAAAACCAAGAGGGGAACTTCACTGGCAGTCTAGTGGTTAAGATTCCACACTCCCAATGCAAGAGGGACCGGGTTGCACCCCTGCTCTGGGCTAGATCCCACACACCACAAACGGAGATTCCACATACCGCAACGAAGACCTGGCTCGGCCAAATAAATTTAAAACCAACCAAACAAACAAAAACCCAGGAAAATGTTGTTCTTAGGATAAATGTCTTTAATTGCTATTTTTTTTCCACCTGGAATTTATCCTGTACTTCCCATTGGCCTTGCTTTTAACAATAGCTGAAGTGAGAGTGTAATCATTTGGCTTGTGCATAGGAATCACCTGGGGACCTGGTAAAATGCAAGCTTTCATTCCATGGGCCTGGGAGGGCCTGAGATTGGACATTTATGACGTCATGCTGCTGGTCTGCGAGGGTGGTGCTGATGTTCCTGGTCCCTGAACCACGCTGTGAGTAGCAAGGTGGTTATCCAAGGCTATTGGGATAAAGAAGGATGAATGGGTCTGCGAGGCTGCCTGGTCAGCTTCCCTCACATGTCTAAAAAGTCCTGAACTTTTGAGAAGAATGAGGTCAGCTAAGGGAGGTTAAAGTCTGTTAGGGAAAGCAGCACCACACTGGATGAGAGGGCCAAAGGGGATAGGGAGATTACAAGTGAAAAAGAGGACGTCTATTCTCTGTGGCTTTTCTGCAGATCATATTCAGACACAAGAAACTGGACTTCAGTTTTTTTCAGGGAACTTGAATCTCTTTGGATCTTGCTTGAAATGCTGGAATAGAATAGAAGAAAATGAGGGGCAAGACAGCACATGGGGCCTTTGCAACAAACTGTTAATACCTTTATCCCCTAGTGAAATAGTGTGATGAGTTGGAAAAAGCATCAATACACAGTGTCACCTGAGTGACTAGTTAAAGTACCTATACCATCTGACACAGTTTCCTGGCAATATAATGGGAATAATAACTACAGTAAATATAGCAAATTATTAATGGAAGAATTTAGGTGGTGGGTATTCACTGAACAATTCTTTCAACTTGCTGATCTGTTTGAAAATCTTCATAATAAAATATTGAAAATGTAATAAAATGTTGAAAATGTTTGAAACTCTTCATAATGAAAGTTGAAAATGTTGGTGGGCTACTGGTTAGGATTCTAGGCTTTTCCTGTCGTGGCCCAGATTCATCCCTAGTCAGAGAACTAAGATTCCACGAGCTACTGTGGCACAGCCAAAAAAAAAAAAGTTGAAAAACTTTTTGCTTCCTACCTCTCAGAGTTTCCAAAATGTAGAAATGGGACAATTAGAATACAGTAGATATAGCTAAATAATGGTAGCCTAGCCTGAACCATCCCTTTCTGAGGGAGTTTCTCTTAACAGAGTTGGAAACTATTTTATAAACATAACTATTCATAAAATATCTCTGGAAGGATACACCAGGAAATAATAGCATTTCCTCCAAGGCAAGGAGGGGAAACTTTGTGGCTAGAAGACAAGAAGAATAGAAGGAAGACTTTCTTAAATTCTCTTTTTTTAAGTTTTGAGTATCAGATTGAATGTATGTAATACCTATACTTTGGCCACCTGATGCAAAGAGCTGACTCATTGGAAAAGACTCCGATGCTGGGAAAGATTGAGGGCAGGAGGAGAAGAGGATGATAGAGGATAAGATGGTTGGATGGTATCACTGACTCAATGGACAGGAGTTTGAGCAGGCTCCAGGAGATGGTGAAGGACAGGGAAGCCTGGCATGCTGCAGTCCATGGTGTTGCAAAGAGTCGGACACAACTGAGGGACTGAATAACGAAAGCAATACCTATTCAAAAATAAATTAAAAATAGAAAGCTCTCAGAGTCTAATAGTCTGCCTTTTTTCAAAGTAATAGAATAAATGTAAAATAAACACAACTTGCTGTGTATGGCTCTTAGTTAGCAAAGTCAATGTCCAGCTTCATGAAGTGGACCAGACCAGTCCAACAGCAACCAGCGGGCTCTGTCTGAGGACATTTTTAGCTCTGAGTCAAAGGACTGCCTTTTCCATTCCTGCTTCCCAGATGGGCCTGAGCTGAAGAAGTAACTTGGTTGGGTAGCTCAGAAGAAGGAGGGGTTCAGAGGCGGACTGGAGGGATGGTGGACCCCACTGGAGCAGGAGTGAAGAGTTACGACTGATGACAGGGGCATAGTCCTGTGTAAATAACTGTTTGCATATTCCATACTTTACAAAATGTTCAGAAACATCACTTCCTCTGAGCTACACAACTCCTCTACAAGACGAGTAGGCATGGATTTTGGCCTATTTTAACTGAAGAGGAAACTAAGTACAGTGGCCATAAGATTCATCTCTCAGATATTTCTCCAACCACAGGAAGTACTGACCAAGGGCCCTCTCCTGGGTTCTGAAATTCATCCGCATGTTTGAGTTGAGCCCATGCTTTCCATGGGCTGCTCCCGGCTAGTAGTAAGTGCAGCAGTGATATCAAGGCAGGCTCACTCTTTGGGACTCTGATGGCTTGCGTGGACCCAGCAGCCTTGCTGAACTTTCTTTTTAGTACACTGCAATCTAACATGTTTCGGGGCAGCCTTTCTTCCCTCTCTTCTTCACTCCTGGGCAGGCTTGCGTCACAGGCTCATGGCTCTCCCTGCCTCTCCTAGCTCCCTCCCATTTTCTCTTAGAGGCATTTCCTGAAAGTTTAATGAGGTTTCGGCATCAAAGATAGATCTGGGTGATTCCAGGCTGTGCTTCTAATCAGTGCACTATGTTGTCTTTCTTTTCATGAAATTTATTTCAATTTGAGACACTAAATGGGCACATCCTTCTTCCTATAATTTGCTGTCATATTTCATACTTTTATTATTAAAAATATTTGTATTTGTGTGATTATCTGGCATATTACATAGGCTGTAAATGAACAAAATTTTCTGATTGGTTTATATGCAGATTTTGAGATTTCTTTGGGTTTCCCCAGTGGCTCAGCAGTAAAGAATCTACTTGCTCTGCAGGAGACGCAGGAGTCTCTGATTTGATCCCTGGGTTGGGAAGGTCCCCTAGAGGAGGGCACAGCAACCCATTTCAGTATTCTTGCCTGGAGAATCCCATGGACAGAATAGGCTGGTGGGCTATGGTCCATAGGGTCGCAAAGGGTCAGACACAACTGAAGTGACATCACACATGCATGCATGAGGTTTCTTTAGTTGTTGTTCTTTTTGAAACGATTTGTCCCCTATCATTCTCTATCTCCACTTCTTGTTGCCCTTTATTAACACTCTGAGGTTTGTTTATGATGGCCAGCCTAGAAATTCTCAGAATTTCTGCAGGTCTGAAGACCTACCTACAATTTGCTGGCTGCCCTTATGGCTTGGCAGGGAATATAATAAACACATAGATGCTAGTCTAAGGAGGAAGCTGTTTAAGTCTCTTGAAATGGTGTCACCAGGAGAATGGGGACATTGTAAGCTGTGGGCAAGAGCCCATTTAACATGGAAGGGGAAGGAATGAGGAGGCAGAGGAACTGGCCGACTCTCACTTGGTTCTTCCTGGAATTGACTGGCAGGAGTCTGGCTAGCTGTTTGCACAAGTTTCCAGGACTCCATCAAGAGTTTATTCTGAATGCACAGAATTTTTTGTCAGAATAATTAGGGCTTCCTTTTGTGTGTGCTTGGACTAGGAAAGAAAGAAGGAACCCCTCAGGGGCCAATATTGGAGCGGTTGACCCTGGCATGATGCACAGAAGAAGGGTTACAGAGTAAGGATGGTGGAGAGGATTCTGAAGAAGCTGGGAAAAACTGAGTCTGATGGAAGCAACCCCCAGAGGCAGCTGACTGGAGCATTGTTAATGCTCACCTCCTGCTCACGTGCTGCTGTGGAGACAGGAAGTGGGGCTGGAGAGGAGGAGGATGCCAAACTCAGAAAGGCAAAAAGAGAGAGTTTGAGCAGCAGTACTTGATTTGGTGAAGAAATGGAGAATGTTGTTAAGGAACTGTGTATGTTTGTAAGCAGACTGGTGGCTAACAGGAATCGGTACCCTATGTGTACGAGTGGTCAGAGTGAGAGAGAATGAAAGAAACAGAAGGAACGACATTACCTTGCCCCTTTCCAACAGTCAGAATCCTCAGACATTAACTATTTAGGTTTCTTCAAGAACAGGAGGCATGAATTTTCCCTCTGTTATGTTTGTTGCATGGCAGGGCCTCCTCGAATACAGTGTATTGTACTTTGGGCATCATGGGAAATGTATTCTTAGCTTCCTGGCAGCATGCACTGGGCTAAATGATTTGCATATCTAAAAGCGCAAAAGTTCCTCACCTCACTTCCAGCATTCTTCATCCACACATTTTGAGAGGGCCAGGAAGATCCCCTGGAAAAGGAAACGGCAACCCACTCCAGTATTTTTGCCTGAGAAATCCCATAGACAGAGGAGCCTGGTGGGCTACCGTCCATGTGGTTGCAAAAAGTCAGACATGCCTGAGCACGAACACATTATACCACTTACAGTTATAAAATATTGACTATATTTCCTGTGTTGTACAATATATCCTTGTGGTTTATTTTATACATAATAGTTTGTAGCTTTTAATCCCCTATCCCAATATTGCATCTCCTCTCTTCACTGTGGTAACCACTGATTTGTTCTCTATATCTGTGAGTCTTTTTCATTTTTCTAACATTCACTAGTTTCTTGTATTTTTTAGGTTCCACATGTATGTGATATCACACAGAATTTATCTTTCCCTGACAGATTGTGTCTTAATACACAATGTCTCTGACCATCACCCCCCATCCCCCCACTGCAAATTGCACCCACTATAAACTGAGATTCCTGGGGTATATGTAACCAGACTGTATGTTTGTATGTGAAAGAGAGAGACAGCCAACCAGAATGATGAAAAGGTGATGAAATCGGCCCTGCTCCATTTCTGGGAAATGCTCTTTAGTTCTTGATTTTTATCTTTCATAGGAAACTGTGTTATGAATTAGGACTTTCCAGGTGCCACTTGTGAAGAACCCACCTGGACAGGGACAGGGACAGGGGAACCTAGCATGCTGCAGGCCATGGTGTTGAAAAGACTTAGCGACTGAACAACAATCATTTATTTAACATGAATATGTTAAAATTTAGTTCAGTCACAGAATGCTTCAATCAGAATTATCCCCAAAACATGAAGGAATGAATGGAATAGTTATGAGCTATGATAAGTGCTTACCTTTTGGAGAGCTATCAAGAACATGGTGGCTTAGATGTGATTGCTACCCAAGGATACCTGACGTTCTTAGGAGCACATAAAGGAAGGGGCTGTATCCTAGATGCTTAGCAAATACATCTTGGAATGATGGCTTGAGAAGAAGTCCTTTTGTAAATGATTGTTTAGGAACCTGCAGTTTTAACTTGGACGCCTTCATGGACATGAAACCATGGGCTTTTAGAAATGCACCATCTATCAAGTAGTTCCAGAAACTGATGCTGGGTAACTGGGGATACATGTTGCTTGGAAAAGTAGGTTTAGAGGCCTAAGGCTCCTCTAGGAAGGGGGTCCTGTGATCCTGTGGCTGTGTTCCCACATCCACACCCATGCTTTTCCAGAACATTTCAGAGAATATGTCGTAATTTTGCAACTCCTTAACTGGCCGCCTCCAAGGAGCTGTGGGCGTTTCTGACTCATCTATGAGTATAAAAGCTCACAGTTGGATTTTCTGGAACAAGTAAGTTGTACTCAATTATTAGGTTTTTGTAATCCAGTTGCTAGGTAAAATTTGACCATCATTAATGAGTCTTCTGGCTAATTGTTTTGTTTTTGAGCATTAAGTATAACCTGATGAGAAACTTACTACAAAAGCTTTTTCTGCCACAAGTAATATTCATCTGAGAGAATACAGAGCAATACAAGAAAAGATGAGCTATAATCCTCCTATAAATGATATGTATAATTAATATTTTGGTGTGTGTTTGTGTGCCCAGGTCGCTCAGTAGTGTCTGACTCTTTCCAACCCCATGGACTGTAGCCTGTCAGTCTCCTCTGTCCATGGGATTTCCCAGGGAAGAACACTGGAGCAGGTTGCCATTTCCTTCTCCAGGGCATCTTCCCCACCCAGGGATCAAACCCAAGTGTCCTGCAAAACCTGCATTGGCAGGCAGGCATATTTTCCTCCTAAATCCTCTTACTTTAATAAACTTTCATTAAATAGATATCATATAGTTGTATGAGAAAGGTTTCCTTTCTCCTTCTATTTCAACTTAGGGCTAGCTATGATGTTTTTCTTTTTTCTTCACAGAAATACTCTATCATCTGTGTTTTTCAAAAACATTTGACCATGAATTATTTTTATTCAGTCTTGTTGGCAAGCTTGAGGGTTCTAGATATCTGTAGTCCTTATCTTCTGTATAAACACACATAGAGCTATGAGGTTTATTTATGAAAATATATTCTGTTAACTACAGATTGAGGAGATAATAGTTTGCTTTGCTTATTTAAATGCACATTCTGTCAAATGATATTCTTTTTACTTGCATTTTTTGAAAAAATTTGAGTGGGAAGAGGAATAAAAAACCAAGATGTCTTATATGTATGGCATTCAATTTATTTAAAAAAATAGCTCTGTATTACCTATGTACATATATTTCCAAGATTATATATTATGACCTGTAAAGCCAGCCTGAAGCTCCTTAACCTAGGGAGTGGGGACAGTTTTTGAGTCCATATTCCATTACCTTCTTTTTATATCTAATCAAAATCTAAGAGATCAGTGTAAGGGTTTAGGGTGGGTGGCAGTAGCTAGCTGATCTGTATTTCAGTTTCAGAAAAATGGCCTTCCGTTTCTTCTGGTCTTCCCTGGTGGCTCAGCTGGTAAAGAATCTGCCTGCAATGTGGGAGACCTGGGTTCAATCCCTGGGTTGGGAAGATCCCCTGGAGAAGGGAATGGCTACCCACTCCAGTATTCTGGCCTGGAGAATTCCCTAGATTATTCTATGGGATCGAAAAGAGTCGGACATGACTGAGCGACTTTCACTTTCACTTCTCCTTGGACTGTAGACTAGAGTGATTTCAGTTTGCTAAAGCCAGAAATGAAAATTTCTAGAGTGGCTGCAGTCCATGGGGGCTAAAGAGTTGGACACGACTGAGCAAATTCACTTTCACTTTTCACTTTCATACATTGGAGAAGGAAATGGCAACCCACTCCAGTGTTCTTGCCTGGAGAATCTCAGGGACAGGGGAGCCTGGTGGGCTGCCGTCTATGGGGTCGCACAGAGTCGGACACAACTGAAGCAACTTGGCAGCAGCAGCAGCAGAGTATTGGAAAAGTGATGTTGCTACCACAGATGTGATTCTCATCAGCATAACTTTGGGTCACATGTCTATTTTCCTTTTTTTTAATTTCAGTATTCTAACATGTAAAGATCATCAAAGACAGATTGTTTTATTACTATTATTATTTTTTTACAAATCTGTTAAAATAACATCAGGACTATTCCTATCAGTGTGGTCTTAAATTTTTGAAGATCATTTCTGAATCCTTGATGGACTTTGTAACATTTCTAGTAATGTAGCTGTGCATGTCAGCTGAACTGTGGATCATGATATATCCTGTCTTTACTCAGTGAAGCTTTTTGGATTTTTCTGTAAAGAAATATTAAATGAAATGTGGAACTTTGATTAATTGGCTCAGATAAAAGAAATGACCCATACGTGGCTGACAACATGGATCCTGATATTGCAGGTTTCATTCTGCAGCTCAGAGAGTGTCAGGATTCTGGAAATAGCAGTGGCCCTGGCTGGTAAAGCCATGTTTCCCACAATTTCCTCAGTTGTTTGTTGAGTCTTTAAGGACTGCTCATGTTGGCCCTGTCAAAAGCCAACCTAGGAAAAACATCTTTGCCAAATCTAATTCTAGAACTGGAATGTGGAGGTTGACCCTAAATATAGTAGCTGCCACTCCCAAACTTTTGGCTCAGTCATCTTTCCAAAATTAGCATATGTAAACAAAACACAAAACCACTCCTTTCCTACCCTTACTTCCCTCTTTGCTCTTGACCAATAGAGAACTCAAAGAAATGGAAGGATCAGGCATTTTTACAAAGATGAAGCCAGGCCCAAAGGACCACTTTCCAAGGGGAGCTGGCCCCACACCTTTTGCCTTCAACAAAACTGATGAGTCACCCCAGGGGAAGGTGCTTGGTTGAAGACCTGTACCCCAAGCTATTGCACATAGACCCACTGGATTAGATAATCAGTAGAATCTCTTCCTACACTAAAGTTCTAAGTTTTGGATTTCCCTGGTGGTCTAGTGGTTAAGACTCTGGGCTCCCATTGCAGGGAGCACAGGTTCAGTCCCTGGTTGGGGAACGAAGATCGTAACTCTAGTGCAGTGAGGCCAAACAATATAAGTGAATAAATAAAAAACATTCTAAAGTTATTTTTAAAATTTAAAAAATAAAATTCTAGGTTTATCATCTGGACTTGATGATCCAAAGTTAAAACGGCCTATGATTCTTAATTCCTGAGAAAGAGCAAAAGAGAAGTAAACATTTTATCTACAGGCTTGCTGTTCTTTGGGAACTGCTCAAGCCTGAGAACTGACACATAGATAGTATATGGAAGTGTGTATGTATACTAGGGGCAGACTTTCATAATTTCACATAGCCTGCTTCCCCATTTACCAAGAACAATTCCTTTCTAGTCCCTTAAAGAAATGCCCTTGATCTCTCTTTCATTTTTCTTTTCCTTCTTTCTTTCTTACTATCTCATTCCCTCTTGTTCTTTATTTTAATATTCATTCAACAAACACTGGAGACCTTTACACATTTATCCTTCAGAGATAGCATGATATAGTCACAAGGTTGTAGACAGGATCTATGACTTAATTCTATTGCTTACAAACTATAGTAACCTTGGACAAGTGACTCTGAGTCAGAGCACAGAATAGGAACAGCGTGTCCTTCCTATTCTACATGAGAACATATTTTGTAAATTGTTTAAAAAAATAGATTTTTATTATCTTCTAAATGCCCCTAGAAGAGGGCACTAAATAAGTTAGTCTTTAGCATTTAGGTTTGAATGCATTTACAAAATGCATTTGAGGGAACTTCCCTGGTGGTCCAGTGGCTAAGACTCCACGTTCCCAATGCAGTGGGCCTAGGTTCGATCCCTGGGCAGAACTAGATCTCATGTGCAGCAATTAAGAGTTCATGTGCTGTAACTAAAAACCCTGCATGCTGCAATGAAGATCAAAGATCCCTTGGGTTGCAATGAAGAACCCAAGCAGCCAAATAAATAAATAATAATAAAAATAAAAACTTAAAAAAAATAAAATGCATTTGAATTTTTAGCTGAGAACATAGGCTTGTTAGGATTGGAGTGTGTGTTGGGGAGGATACTACAGAAGGGAGACTCCAAGCACCCAGGGAAAGGAGGATTCTTTAAGGAGGAGAAAAGGGGTTCAAAGAATAGGTGGGGGGGCCCACAGAAAATAATTCACCTGCTTTTATTTTCCTGTGGTCAAGCTCTGACTGTTCCTGACCTGAATACACTGTGGATCATGGCCTCCAAGCAGAGCTACTTAGGTTAACAAGGACAGAGGGCACTCATCCTGCAAACCAAACTGCCATGCTCTTGAGACTCCCAAATTGTATGTTCTTGGGGTTATTAGGCCTTGAGGTTGGGAACTGACTTTCTTTGACTGAGATAGTTGAGTGACTTTCTCAGTGACTTAGCATGTATATATATATATATATATATATATTTATTTATTTATTGTTTAGCTGCTCAGTCATGTCTGATTCTTTGTGACCCCTGGACTGTAGCCTGCCAGGCTTCTCTGTCCATCACCAACTCCCAGAGGTTACTCAAACTCATGTCTATTGAATCAGTGATGCCATCCAACTATCTCATCCTCTGTCATCCCCTTCTCCTCCCGCCTTCAATCTTTCCCAGCATCAGGGTCTTTTCAGATGAGTCAGTTCTTTACATCAGGTCGTCAAAGTATTGGAGTTTCAGCTTCAGCATCAGTCCTTCCAATGAATATTCAGGACTGATTTCCTTTAGGATTGATGGTTTTGATCTCCTTGCAGTCCAGGAGACTCTCAAGAGTCTTCTCCAACACCACAGTTCAAAAGCATCAATTCTTTAGTGGTCAGCTTTCTTTATAGGCAGCTAAGGGAGAGGTAAAACATGAGTGAGTCTTCTGAGTATTTTGATTCTTAAAAATAATCAGGCAAAAAAAAAAAATCAGCCTAAATCAGTCCTCATACCAAATAAACATGTTTTGGTGTGGCAAATTTTGCTCCCCTACTGTAGATATTTTAAGTTCTTGGGACTTCCCTGGTGGTCCAGTGGTTAAGATTCTGCAAATCTACTGCAGAGGGCAGGGGTTCCATCACTGGTCTGATCGGGCAACCAAGATCCCACAGGCTGTGAGGTGAAGCCAAAAAAAAAAAAAAATTCTCAACGCAGAAATTCTAACTGTATGAGGTGACGGATATATTAACTAACCTTCCTGTGGTAGTTCTTTTTCAGTATATACATATATAAAATCACTACATTGTATACTTTAAGCTTAAACAATGTTATATGTTTATAGTATCTCAGTAAAGTTGAAAACAAAAAAGTTGGGATTCTGAATTCAATGTTTTTTCCCCAAGGTATCATGCTGTATACAAAAGAGCTTATTGTAACTGATAAGCTCCAGCACTGGCACCTTATCCCCATACAAGAGATTACTATCTTAGAAACCATTTCTTCATTTGTGGGAAATCACTGAGTTTCTCCTCATATAAGCATTAATTACCTGATATAATGATAAAATAAAAGCAAGAAGCTTCATCTTAATTTGTTTGCCTTAATATTATATTTTTTTAAATTATTTAAAATGTATTCTTCCTGTATTTTATGCAATTTGTAAGGCAATTTATGTCCTTTGTGTGTGGTGGGGAGTAAACTGGATATAAATACAAAACAGAAAGTAAGCTATATTCTAAATTAATTAATTATATTCACTTAAAGAGAATAAGAATGCATGAAATTGTGACATCCCAGGATAATTTTCATTTATAAAATCTCAAACCTATAAGGAGATACAAGATGGAGGGGAAAATAAGTTAGATGAGAAATAGACTTTAAATTTGATCAACTTCCTTGCTTTTTCTTGAGTTACCTATTTAAAAGAGAAAAGGGAAGGGACCCTGGCAGGCTAAAAGATGTGAAGTTCAGTCGGGCAGGAGGAGGAGGGTGGTCTGTTTGGAAACCAACTCAAGATGAAGTCCATGTGTAAAAGGAATTGTGTTTTCCACCCAAAGGTACTTGGAGGAGAATAAAAGATGGTGGAGTATCAAGTTCAGGGGTGAGTAAGAAGGTAGATTAATTGGGTCATCCAAGTAACTCTTCCTGCTGGTGACCAGATTGCATGGGGTTTGAACTGTTCAAAATAGAAATCATCTGGCTTCATGACTCATTACTTGTGACCCACTATCTTTGTCTCTGGACTATGAGAAAGGTTTACTTAGTCGCTCAGTCATGTCCGACTCTTTGCGACCCCATGGACTATAGCCTGCCAGGCTTCTCTGTTCATGGGGATTCTCCAGGCAATAATACTAGAGTGGGTTTCTGTTCCTTTCTCCAGGGGATCGTCCCAACCCAGGGATCAAACCCAGGTCTCCTGCATTGGAGGTTCATTCTTCACCGTCTGAGCCACCAGGGAAGCCTCAATGAGAAAGGTAGTTTTATCTAATTTCAAGCTCAAGTATAAAGAAGAAATGAACAGAGTAATATTTCCCCTGTGTTTGGATGAGGCTGCCTTGTGACAAGGGAATAGGAAAAAGCACCTGTCTGGGTTGAGATGTTTATTGAAGGACATAATAAAGCTATAAACGAGGTAAGGTATTGTTAGTTTTTGGACAGCTGAAAGGAACACTAGATGTCATCTAACTCCTACATCTTACAGGCATTGAGGGTCAAGTGTATTTACTGCCTAAGCACACACATCAAGTAATGATAAAGTGTCAATTCTACAGTCAGACATACCTGGTTTGAGACCCAGTTCTACTGCTCACTAGTTAACAATCTTGGGGCTGAGGAGGGCCTCACAGTTGTAAAGAGCTGAGTGGTACAGAGAAGTAGAGCTTGCCAGACAGGCAACCACTCGAGGCAGAGGTTTATCCAGAGAGAGAGAGGTCTGTGAGGAAAAGAGTGCAGCATGGAGTGGAGGATACAGGTGGCTGTAAGAACATACAGCGCCTTTGAGGGAGGGAAGAAAAACCATAAGCGTGGGGAAGGAGGCAGTTGCCCCACTTCTGGAAAAGGAAACTTCAAGGCAGATTTCATTTTTCTTCTTTTTTTTTTTTTTTACTATTATTTTGTATCATTAATACACCCAGGTTGAGTTGCCGCTGCTGCTGCTGCTAAGTCACTTCAGTCATGTCCAACTCTGTGCGACCCCATAGATGGCAGCCCATCAGGCTCCCCCATCACTGGGATTCTCCAGGCAAGAACACTGGAGTGGGTTGCCATTTCCTTTTTTAATACATTAAAGTACAAACTCTAAGAAATGTGTCTCCTTCAGCAAAGTCTCTCGTACTTTCTAGTCTGGGGGAAAAAAAAGATTAGGTGGGACCTGGGATATTGCTGGTTTCCTTGAGCCCCTTCAGCCTCCCCTGTGAGGAGGAAAATAAAATAATTTTTTATTTATTAAAAAATAAATATTTTATATTTAAAAATAAAATTTAAAAAAGATGGAGGCATATGTAGGTGAAAGGGTAAAAGTTTTCTGTTGCAAAATAAGAGTTCAGACTAGTGAGAAGTTAAACAAACAGAAAAAAACACCTCACATCATCACACAGATTTTGCTGTTTTTACATCAGGATGGGGATAGATTAACAAGAGGAACACTAAACATTTGCTTAGTGCACCAACAAAAATGGAACAGCAAAAAGAAAAGAAAAAGATAAGTTGAGTGCTTAAAGCAGTGAAAGAGGAGAGTGAAAAAGTTGGCTTAAAACTCAACATTCAGAAAACTAAGATCACAGCATCTGGTCCCATCACGTCATAGCAAATAGATGGGGAAACAATGGGAACAGTGAGAGACTTTATTTTGGGGCTCCAAAATCACTGCAGATGGTGATTGCAGCCATGAAATTAAAAGATGCTTGCTCCTTGGAAGAAAAGTTATGACCTACCTAGACAGCATATTAAAAAGCAGAGACATTACTTTGCCAACAAAGGTCCGTCTAGTCAAAGTTATAGTTTTTCCAGTAGTCATGTATGGATGTGAGAGTTGGACTATAAAGAAAGCAGAGCACCAAAGAATTGATGCTTTTGAACTGTGGTGTTGAAGACTCTTGAAAGCCCCTTGGACAGCAAGGCAGTCCATCCTAAAGGAGATCAGTCCTGAATATTCATTGGAAGGACTGATGCTAAAGCTGAAACTCCAATCCTTTGGCCACCTGATTTGAAGAACTGACTCACTGGAAAAGATCCTGATGCTGGGAAAGATTGAAGGCAGGAGGAGAAGGGGATGACAGAGGATGAGATGGTTGGATGGCATCACCGACTCAATGGAGATGAGTTTAAGTAAACTCCAGGAGTGATGATGGACAGGGAGGCCTGGTGTGCTGCAGTCCATGGGGTCGCAAAGAGTCGGACAAGACTGAGCCACTGAACTGAACTAAACTGACTGAAGCATTGAAAATGTCAATGAGGGGGGGGGGGGAGGGAGGGGCGGAGAAGGGGGACATAAAAATTTTGGACTTCCTAACAGTTATTTCATGGTAGTACTGTATTTTGTTTTGAATGACCTGGTATGTGTAGGAGAGGAAAGAAGACACAATATTTAGTTTTTCTTGCTGGGGGCCTCTAGATGTCTTCAGTCCTGTATGAGGGATACATTTTTTTCCATGGGTCGGTTTGGAACTTTAAATATGCACAGTATCTCTCTATCTGCAACCTCAGTTAAGTAATTAAGGTAAATGCCTTTGAGTGTTTCCCACAGTTCAAACTCTGCAGCTTGACAAACACAGCCTGCCTCCAGGCTCCTGCCTACTCACCAGCTGCCTCCTCTTGCTCTAGATTCCAGAAGTGGAGGTCGAGGACCTGACCCCACCTCTCGGTGGCACCTCCCACCTCTCCTTTCTCCTTTATCTTCCCTGGGAAAGAGCTGGGAGGCTGAGGCCTCTGGCGATGTCATCAGATAACCAGCCCACTCATCAGATAACCAGCCCACTCACTCCGGGAAAGGTCCAGAGAACCCCCTACCAGGCTTGGGGCAGTTGCACACTCACATCATGATTCAAGTCCTTCCCTTTTACACAAGAAAACACCAGGACTCAGACGCTGAAGATTTGTTTCTTAAAAAAAAAAAAAGGGCAAAGTACTCTCCCAAACAAAAACAACAGCAAAAATAAACAAAAAAAGAGCCCTTATCTCTCAAATAAAAAAAAAAAAAGTCATTTCGGGGAGTGACACTCAAGAGGGAGGGGGCTTGTGTGTACCTATGGCCGATTCTGTGAGAGTTGGACTGTGAAGAAAGCTGAGCGCCGAAGAACTGATGCTTTTGAACTGTGGTGTTGGAGAGGGACTCTCAAGAGTCCCATTCTGAAGGAGATCAGCCCTGGGTGTCCTTTGGAAGGAATGATGCTAAAGCTGAAACTCCAGTACTTTGGCCACCTCATGGGAAGAGTTGACTCATTGGAAAAGACTCTGATGCTGGGAGGGATTGGGGGCAGGAGGAGAAGGGGACGACGGAGGATGAGATGGCTGGATGGTATCACTGACTCGATGGACGTGAGTCTGAGTGAACTCTGGGAGTTGGTGATGGACAGGGAGGCCTGGCGTGCTGCGATTCATGGGGTGGCAAAGAGTCGGACAAGACTGAGCGACTGAACTGAACTCAACTGATGGCCGATTCATGTTGATGTAGGGCAGAAACCAGCCCAATATTGTAAAGCAACCATCTTTTAATTAAAAACAAACAAAAAGCTATTTTGCATAGTAAACTTAGGCAGCTATCAGACCGCAGTGATTTGGGTTTTAGTCTTGCTGGAAGAGTATATTCTCAAGGCCTTTTGGGAAATTCCAATTCAACTTTAGATGGATGTTTAAGAAACTGACTTTAAAGTAAAAAGAGCAACACAATAGCCCTCCCAACAGTTCCGTCATCCTTTAGAATTTCACAAAACGTTGGAAGTTATTTGTTTGCTATAAATAGCAGTCCAAACGCCATTGTTTCCATTTTTAAAGACAATTCTATTCCCAGAACTGGTGGAAATTAACAGGTTAGTTACGGTGAGTACCTCGCGGCAACTCCTCTGCTGCCTTTTGGTGGCTGAGTCGTTCAGTCGTGTCCGACTCTTTGTGACACCATAGACTGTAGCCCGCCAGGCTCCTCTGTCCATGGGATTCTCCAGGCAAGAACACTGGAGTGGGATGCCATTTCCTTCTCCAGGGCATCTTCCCGACCCAGGGATTGAACTCTCATCTTCTGAATTAGAGGCGGATTCTTTACCGTTGAGCCACCAGGGCCCCACTTCCTTTTACGAAACTACAAAGCCAGCGTGGGTACCCGCCGCATTTTTGCACTGGGATCCCTAGCACTCTTGATCCAGGCAGGGCCGCCTCCTACGCCCGGGCCGAGGGCCGCGGGTCACGTGGCACGGGGGCGGGCGGGGGCGGGGCGGGTATGTATTCCGGCGCGCAGATCGGTGAGCTGTGAACGCCGCACAGACTCGCCGGACCTCCTTCCTTGGGCATCTGCTGGCTGGTGGGTGCGCGCCCCTCTGCGGTCCCTGTGGCTCGGCCAATGCGTGCTTCGGGCCGGACGCTCGCCTCGCGGCGGTTTCGGGGCCCGGGCTGGGAAGGGGGCGGTGTCTGGGGCCTGCGTTTCCACCCTCCCGTTTGTTCCTTGATTCAGGCTTGCTTTTCTGCTCGCTTCCCTGGTGCGTTTGTAGCTTCTTGGTTGGGTTGGGGCTAGCAGTTTCCAATCGACCCCAGAGGACATTAGTTAAAAGAAAACGCCTGAGAAAATCGTCTTAAAGATGAATTTTGTGCGCGGACGGGCTGTTGATAACTGGCGCCTGATTTCCGCCTTCGGCGTGGTTCTCGTTACTTGTTAAATTGGGACTCTCGGCCTCAGAGTGGATCCGAAGGGGTTGGTTCTTGCCTTCCCAGCCCTGCTGCTTACCAGTGAGGCTGTTTTGTGTAGGTGTGGGCCGTTGGGGACACTAAAATGACATTTAAAAACTCCCTGAAAAGTTTCTTGATCCTTGGAGCACCTCCTTGTCCCCTGTGTTTAATGTCTCTTGAACTTGTTTCGGTTCTTTGACAAGAAAAGTTTGACTCCCCCCACCTCCACCCCAAAGTGCTCCATCTTGATCGGCCTGACTGTCCAAGATACCTTCTCCTTGAAATATCTCTCTAGTTTTTACATGCATGTTACCTGGTTAGCATTTTTGTGGAACGTTGTTTTTCTTCAAAAGGTGTCTCTAATGTCCCGGTGGGGAAAGCATTGAATTGAACACTTCAGGTTGGTATATTGTACCCGTGAGCTTTGAAGCCTTCTTTCAGGACTTGTTTGCTCAGGGGAGACCTCTGAGAGTCAGAGAGTGGGAGCAGTGCAGACTCCACTGACTGTATCTTGAATTTTGCTCGCTTGAAACCTGGGGTTGGAGAATTAATCTGGGAATCTTGTCACAGTGTTCTGAAATAAGCTTCTCTTCTGCAGATTTCTTCTTTCTCCAGCAAGAAAGATGGCATCTGTTGCAGCTGAACCACAACTGGTATGATTTATAAATAGATGTACATTCTTGATTTCTTTCCCCACCAGCCCTGTTTTGTAGAGGTTTAACTCCTCCCTCCCTCTTGGTTACAGAGTGTGGTGACCAGGGTGGCCAACCTCCCCTTGGTGAGCTCCACGTATGATCTGGTCTCCTCGGCTTACATCAGTACAAAGGATCAGTATCCTTACTTGAAGTCTCTGTGTGAGATGGCAGAGAAGGGCATGAAGACCATCACTTCTGTGGCTGTGACCAGTGCGCTGCCAATCATCCAAAAGTTAGAGCCACAAAGTGAGTGTTCATTTTGGCCTCAAAATTTAGTCCCATATAGTCATTGCGAGTGAGCCCAAAGCTGGTTTGAATAATGAAGACTGGCCTTACGCCCTGAGCTTTCATCAGGCAGGGAATCCTCAGCCTTTCCTGAGACACATACTGCCTTTTCTGAGAACTGCCAGGTGATGCTCATTGTTACAGAAGGCTTGCTTCAGAGGAATGGCAAATATGATATTAAAGAAAAAGAAATTCCCCAGAGATGTTTCTGTGTTGGCAAGTGAGATCAAACGGGGAATCAGTAAGTAAACTGAAATAACTGACTTCCTTGGGACTACACAATATACATGAACTGCTTTAAAAATAAATCAATGTACAAATTGCCCACTTAAAGTGTACCATTCAGTGGCTTTTAGTATATTCACAGTGTTGTTTAGGCATCACCATGATCAATTTTAGAACACTGTCATCTCTCCAGAAAGAAACCTCATACCACTTTCTATTTGGGATGAGGAAGAAGTCCTGGAAATGAGAGTGGTAATGGTTGCACAATATTATGAATGAACAATATTGTGAGTCCCAGTGAATTGTACACCTAAAAATAGTTTAAATGGTGAAGTTTGTTTTGTATATTTTACCATGTTTTTTTTAAAAAAGAGAAACCTTATTCTCAATCACTCCACCAACCCCCCCCCTTCCCCAACCTTAGGCAACTACTATTTTCTCTTTATAGATTTGCATATCCTAGACATGTAATCTGAATGGAGTCATAAAACATGTGGTCTTTTGTGACTGGCTAGTTTTCACTTAACATAATGTTTCCAGATTTCATCCAAATGGTAGCGTCATCTCAGTATTTCAATTCTTTTTAATATGGAATAATTTAATATTCTCTTGTGTGGATATATCATTTTCATGCATCAGTTGATGTTTGCGTTGCTTCTAACTTTTGCCTATCATGAGCAATGAATGCTAATGCAAACACTTGTACACAGGTTTTTGTGTGGACATATGTTCTTTCATATATATATCTAGGAGTGGCATTTTCCATTTCTCCACATTTATTATCTGCTTTGGAATAGGGGTTAAATCATTCTCTCAAATTATTACATCATGGACTTTTAGGATTATGGGGAGCCTTTTAGAAATCAGCTTTCCAACTCTGCTACTCCGCAAATGTTGGGCGTTGGTGGGGGAGCTTGGACTAAACTCTGGGTCTCGTTAGGGAGATCCAGGGTGCTGTTAGCACACTGTTTTCCTGGTGATAACCCCAAATATACTGCCACCTACTGAATTAAATGTAGGCAGAGATTAGACTCGGAGAAGGTGATAGCACCCCACTCCAGTACTCTTGCCTGGAAAATCCCATGGACAGAGGGCCTGTTGGGCTGCAGTCCATGGGGTCTCAAGAGTCGGACACGACTGAGCAACTTCACTTTCACTTTTCACTTTCATGCATTGGATAGGAAATGGCAACCCACTCCAGTGTTCTTGCCTGGAGAATCCCAGGGACAGGGGAGCCTGGTGGGCTGCCATCTGTGGGGTCGCACAGAGTCGGACACGACTGAAGTGACTTAGCAGCAGCAGCAGCAGCAGCAGAGATTAGACTAGCATGGAAATGCTAATTTTGAGGGTTTTCAGATACCTCATTCCCTGATTGAGGATTCGGGTGAACCCTGGCTTCTTTTAACCTTAGGGGACAACTGATGAGGAAGAGGCTTCCTGGCTACCTTCCTTCTTGGCTTGTCACTGCCTCAGCTTGCTGCTCCCCTACCCCCACCACACACACACATCCTTATTTCCCTGTCAGTAGAAGGAAGCTGCTGGAAACCTGGCAAGGATCTCCTTTCTGAACTGGAGAAACCAGACAAAGCATTGTGTGGTAAATTAAAATAAATATTTTTTGCTGTTTTTCCATAGTAAGAATAAAGGTTCAAGTTATGTGTTCACTCTTACCAGACTATTAACATTTTCACCATTTGTGATTCTTCTAGTTGCTGTTGCCAATACCTATGCCTGTAAGGGGCTAGACAGGATTGAGGAGAAGCTGCCTATTCTGAATCAGCCAACAAATCAGGTGAGCTTGGGACAAGAGTGCTGAGGCTTGCCACCTCACATTTTTTAAGTTTTATCTGTTTAATACAGACTGTTGCAGGCCGCAAACAGGCAGTACTTATTTGTTCCAACCTTGAATATATTTTTGAAAGAGTAATGACCACTCTCTTACTTCCTGAACTGTTATCATGTTGTCTTAAGAAGCAGAGACGAGGTATCCACCTTTGGGCCAGACTTTAGTCTGATCTCTGTTAAATTTGTGGCTTCCTCTCTGCAGGTGAAATTGCTTCCTTAAATCACTGAGTCTTACGTGGCATTGGATAAATGCAGAGGTGGTGAATAGAACCTTTTCTTACTTGGTATCTGAGAGCACAGCCAGTAGAATGGGGAGCTGGTTCATCTGCCTGTGTGTCAGCCTGGGGTAGTGTGCATGGTACCTGTGTCTCTACTTACAGGCATGTATGAGGGGCTCAGTAGAAGCATGTCAATGGAAAATGCCATTTTTCTCTAGAGTCCCACTTGTGCCTCACTACAGGTTCATCTAGTTTAAAACAAAGAAAGAAAAAACCTCGACAAGTTTTTTATCCATTTCCCTCTTTTGGTCTTCTGACAGCCTTTGAGTGGTGGCAGGTAGAGCATTTATACCTGTTTAGAAAATTGAGGCTCATCAACTCTCAGTTACTTGTCCAAGACCCACAACTAGAAAGTAAAAGGGCCAGATTCATCCTTTAACTCTTCAGCTATGCTACCTTAGTTAAGACCTTTCTATAGGTATCTATGCCCATGTTTCTCACCAGCCAGATGGCCTGCTTTTTTTCCCCATAGGTTGTGGCCAATGCCAGAGGGGCTATGACTGGGGCAAAAGATGCTGTGACGACGACTGTGACGGGGGCCAAGGATTCTGTGGCCAGCACAATCACTGGGGTGGTGGACAGGACCAAGGGAGCTGTGACTGGGAGTGTGGAGAAGACCAAGTCCGTGGTCAGTAGCAGCATTAACACTGTCCTTCGAAGTCGGGTGATGCAGCTGATGAGCAGTGGAGTAGAAAATGCACTCACCAAATCGGAGCTGCTGGTCGACCAGTACCTCCCTCTTACTAAGGATGAACTAGGTAATTGGATTTTTGCCTTGAAATAATGTTTTGTATCTTTCCTTTTTTGCCACGCCATGCAGCTTATGGGATTTCAGTTCCCTGACCAAGAATTGAACCCGGGCCACGGCAGTGAAAGACCAGAACCCTAACTACTAGGCCACCAAGGAACTTCTTCCAGTGTTTTGTATCTTAGAGCAATTTTTCTAAACAGCTTCATTGAGATATACTTTTATATGCCAAAAAAATTCACCTGTTTTCCTTCTACATTTTTGGTTGCATGAGCCTCACCACGAGCCAGTTGTAGAATATTTTTATCACCCCCAAAGATAAAAGTTCTGTCACCCCCGAAGAGTAAAGCTCATGATCTTTCATGCCTGTTGACAGTCAGTGTCCATTCCCCCATCCCACCCCGACTGTCCGCATGTGTGGGTTCTCAGTTGCTCAGTTGTGTCCAGTGCTTTGTGACCCTATGAGCTGTAGCCCATTAGGTTCCTCTGTCAATGGGATTTTCCAGGCAAGAATACTGGAGTGGGTTGCCCTTCCCTTCTCCAGGGAATCTTCCCAACCCAGGGATCAAATCCGGGTCTCCTGCATTGCAGGCGGATTCTTTTGTACGTAGTAACTTTTGAAACTTCTGAGAAATTAACCTAAAGAAGTACTTTCTACAAATGGATTGCCCTTTGTGGGCTACTATCTGGGATTATTAAATATTTAGTGCTTACTGTGTGCCAGGGAAGACACTCTGGTGGGAAGAGACCTGTGTCGATGACATGTCACAGTGACATGTTTTGGGTTGCCAAGCCCAACAGCAGATAGGAGCCATCGTGGGCAAAGGGGTGCATAATTACCAGATGAGTGGGTGGAATCAATGAAGACAAGATCCAAGTTAAGAGTTTAGGCCTTGTCACTTAGAGCACTTAGAGCTGTGATCCCTAAGGCTTCCTTTTTTTTCCCCCCTTCTTTAAAACTTCAGAAAAAGAAGTCAAAAAAGTGGAAGGATTTGATATGGTTCAGAAGCCGAGTTACTATGTTAGACTGGGATCTCTATCCACCAAGCTGCGCTCACGGGCCTACCAGCAGGCCCTCTGCAGGATTGAAGAAGCTAAGCAAAGAGGCCAGGAGACCATTTCTCAGCTCCATTCCACCTTCAACCTGGTGAGTACAACTTCATTTAAAGGTAGCTGAAGTGAGTTCATTTATCTCTGGGATTAGGATAAACAAAATCATAAAATCCAAGAATTTTAATCTTATGAACAAGCCAGTAGAAAAATGGGCACAGAGTGTATAGAAAACTCACAGAAAAGGAAGTATATAATTAGCTGAATACATGAAGCGGTGTTAATCTTACTCTGAGTGGTCAGATTACTGATTTCCTTTCCTGTCTGGTGGCATTTGCAAAGCTAGATTCTGTGGGCGATGGTGTAGAGGAGAGGTATACTTGTGTTTTTGCACTTCTGGAGGATTCAAGGGAAAGAGGAAAGTTAAAGAGACACCTGTGCCTGGAGCAGCTTTTCTTGTAGAAATGTATGTTCATTCAGAGTTGCAAAAGAGTGTAAACAGTGCACATCAACTAATAGACTGATTACATTGACGCATCACAAAAGACTACTGAGTAGCCTTGAAGGATTGCCAAGTTACAGAACAGCCATTAGAAACCAGTTTACTCTTGGAAGGGGAAGCAGGTGGCTGGCAACAGGGAAGAGGAAGTTTAAGTTCCTTTCTGTTTGATTATATTATACACACGTTAAATTTCAGTTGCCTTCAGTTGCCGTACCTGTGTTAAACTGGAGGGAAATTGGAGATAGTGGTTTAATAAATAAAAGGCAGTAAAGTCCTATGGCTGCTTGGCTGACTTATACATATTGATAATGAGTAAGAATGCTCTTGGGCTTCTCTGGTGGCTCAGATGGGAAAGAATCTGTTTGCAATGCAGGAGACTCAGGTGCAATCTCTGGGTTGGGAATATCCCCTGGAGTCGGGAATGGCACGGAGAAGGCAATGGCACCCCACTCCAGTACTCTTGCCTGGAAAATCCCATGGACCAGAGGAGTCTGATGGGCTGCAGTCCATGGGGTTGCTAAGAGTCGGACACAACTGAGCGACTTCACTTTCACGCATTGGAGAAGGAAATGGCAACCCACTCCAGTGTTCTTGCCTGGAGAATCCCAGGGACGGGGGAGCCTGGTGGGCTCCTGTCTGTGGGGTCGCACAGAGTCGGACACGACTGAAGCGACTTAGCAGCAGCAGCAGCAGGGAATGGCAACCCTCTAGTATTCTTGCCTGGAGAATCCCATGGACAGAGGAACCTAGCAGGCTACAGTCCACCGGGTCCCAAATAATCCGACACGTAATCTGACACGATTGAGCAGCTAACACAGGGCAGAACAGTGCTATCTCTGATACGCTATCAGAGATATGCTATCAGAGATATCTCCTTAAATACCAAGAATTTCTGTAAGAATTGATGATGGCTGGTTTACATCATAGACCTGAGAACAGGCTAATATGAATATCTATTAATAGTTGGTTCTTTGTCTTCTTCCAACATGTTCTAGATTGAACTTGCCAGGAAGAATGTGCATAATGCCAACCAGAAAATTCAGGATGCTCAGGATAAGCTCTATCTGTCCTGGCTGGAGTGGAAGAGAAGCATCAGCTACGATGATACAGATGAATCCCACTGTGCTGAGGTGAGACAACTGGGACAGGGTCATCCACTACAGATTGTGTAGAAATTCTTACCAGGCATCTCAGTGTTCTTATTATTCCTCTTAGAATATTCTTCTCTAGCAAAAGTTGAACAATACAGGATACATAAGTTGCTTGTTATATGATAGAAGCAAAAATGTGCAGTAACTTTAACAACTTACAGATAGGTGTATTGCCCCAGTCAGGACACAGCTACCTGAGAAACAGGCATTTCCCTCATAAAAGGTACAAGCTAAGTGAATACAGGTATCTTTACTGCCATAGTGGGTTTTTTTTGATAGTATAAATAGAGTTGCTATGAGAATGCTTTGTAGGAAGGGTACTAACTCAACCTTGGAGTGAGGATGGGTGACTCAGATGGTTTGCTGGAAGAGATGAGTGGTCAGTTGAGACCTAAGGAGTGAATAAACTAGGTGAAAGGGCATTAAAGGGGTGAATGTTCCAGACCGAAGAAATATCATATTGTAGTCCTAGAGAGTGGTTCTTTATCTTCCAAAAGCTATTATACACTTGCCCTTGAAAGTAACATTAATCATTTGTTTATATCATGTCTCACTTGAAGAAAGAACATTCCAGTTGCCCTACTAATGTGGAGGGTATTTTCCTTCTGTCCGGTCTCCCCTGTTATGTTTCTTCTGCTGAAGACCATGAACTTCGAAGACTCAGCAGTAGTTCAAATCCCAACTCAGCCATTTTCCAGCTGTTTTCTGGGGCATAGCTTATGTTCTACCTGTGCTGCACCTAGTCACTCAGTCGTATCCAACTCTGTGACCCCATGGACTGTAGCCCACCAGGCTCCTCTGTCCATGGGGATTCTCCAGGCAAGAATACTGAAGTTGCCATGCCCTCCTCCAGGGGATCTTTCCAACCCAGGGATCGAACCCAGGTCTCCCACATTGCCGGCATATTCTTTACTGTCTGAGCCACAAGGGAAGCCCAAGAATACTAGAGTGGGTAGCCTATCCCTTCTCCAGGGGATCTTCCCCACCCAGGAATCGAACCTGAGTCTCCTGCATTGCAGGCAGATTCTTTACCAGCTGAGCTACCTGGGAAGCTCTATGTTCTGCCTATGAAATGTGAAATAATACTGCCACGCTCAGGGATGTTGTGAGAATTTTAAAAAGTTAAAGAATCCACATGTGTGGTGTACGTATCCCAGCTGAATGTACGTGAACTAAGTCACACATACCACTGTTGAATCCACAGCTCATTCTTAAACTTGTCTTACTTGCAGCACATTGAATCACGTACTCTTGCTATTGCCCGGAACCTGACTCAGCAGCTCCAGACCACGTGCCACACCCTCCTGTCCAACATCCAGGGGTTACCGCAGAATATTCAAGATCGGGCCAACCACTTGGGGGTGATGGCTGGTGACATCTACTCTGTGTTTCGCAATGCTTCCTCTTTTAAAGAAGTGTCTGATGGCCTCCTCGCTTCCAGCAAGGGGCAGCTGCAGAAAATGAAGGAGTCTTTAGATGATGTGATGGATTATCTTGTTAACAACACACCCCTCAACTGGCTGGTAGGTCCCTTTTATCCCCAGGTGACCGAGTCTGAGAGTCCTCAGGCCCCAGGTACAGCCAGGAGGCCTGGCAGGCAGAGTAGAAAACACCCTGAACCCGTCCCTGTCAGCAGTGCACAGGGCAGCCAACCAGATGACAGCTCCTCTTGAGCTGACACACCTGCTAGACAGCTCTGAAGTAGGCAGGCAGCTAATGAGGCAAAAAGGTCTCCACTGTAGTCATTTCCAACTGGCATAAGAGCTGTAAAGTTTCTGCATTAGTGCATAAGTTCTGTTACTTGAAAGAAAGTGAAAGTGAATTTGCTCAGTCGTGTCCGACTCTTTGCGACCCCGTGGACTATAGCCCACCAGGCTCCTCCCTCCATGGGATTCTCCAGGCAAGAGTACTGGACTGGGTTGCCATTTCCTTCTCCAGGGGATCTTCCTGACCCAGGGATTGTACCCTGGTCTCCTGCATTCCAGGCAGACACTTTAACCTCTGAGCCACCAGGGAAGTCTGTTACTTAACTGGCTGGAAAGAAAAGAATAATAGAGTGGTCAGAGTCTGTCTAGAAGTTGCACATGTTTCAGGGCGTTTATGGCCTCATTCTTTCGCTACTTACTGTTGCTGTCTGTACTGAATAAAAGCACCTTCATGTAGGCTGTTTTATGAATTGGGGTCTGCTCTGAGCAGGCCTCAACTCTGGTTTGTCTCACAATGCATGCTTGTGTACCCTGGGTTTTTTATTTTTTCATAAAGAAGTGCCTCCTTTGAATTCAATAAAATTCACTGCAGAATAGATCGGTTTTATGCTATGTGTTACATGTGCTTTTTGTGTGGCATTCTTGGAACTGCTTCGCCTCCTTGACAGGGTTTTTAATACATATGAAGTCACATGGCCTGGGGGCAGGGGTCAGTTGGTATAAACATTGGGAGACCAACGTTAAAAATGGAATGTTTGATAACAAAACCTAATGTTCCTTTAAGAATGGTATTAGGTGGTGGTGGTTCCTTTCATTTGACTGTTTACTGGACCCCTGAAAGCGTGTTTTTAAACCAGTAGAAGGAGGTACATAAGTACCTGACTGCTTTGCTGAAAAGAAATCAGCTGAGAGGAAGCACATGAGTGACTGTTTGCATCAGTCTCATGTAAAAGTAGCAGCATTTCTTGCTAAGGGGTCATCTCACATGTAAGGAATGAGATTGTTCAGTATCCAGTCCCAGCTGGACTTAAGGTACCATGTTGTCACTTTGGTAGAAAGGCACTAACCTCAGTGGTGGGTGAGGTACCTTTAGAAGACCACATGAAGATAATTAGAAAAAGGAAGACTTCGAACCCCCTGTAGAAAGGAGTTCCTACTACCTGCTGCCTAGGGTGTTCAGGCTTCTAATCCCCTTAGTGTGGGTTGATTATGTAGGAAATATAGACCTCCTCATAACAAAGCTGCAGTATGCCAAACCTTTTCAAAAAAAGCCAATCTTAGAACTTGTGAAACAGAGCTAAATACTGAAGGCCTGACCTGCCCTTCAGCAGAACCGAAGTCTAAGTCAAAACTTGTCTCCTTTTTCTGTCCTGCTTTTCCCTGTCTCCCCATGAAAACAAGGAAGCAGCATATAGCTTTACGTGCACTTACGTGAATGAGCTCTCAAACCTTACTAAGTTAAAGAACTAATTTTTTTCCCCTTGAGGTAGCTCCGGGAGTCAGTAGACATGTGAGCTCAGTTGGAGGGGCTCCCTGAGATACTTGAAGTGAAGGAGCTTCTGGTTTCTGGAAAAGTGGACTGGCATGATTGATGGGCTTCCAGGGTGGAGCCAATCCATGCCCTCACCTGCCTGTCCCTAATGAGTGGCTTTTCTAGAGAATCTACCTCTTAAATTTTTTTTTCTTTTTTAGTCCAAATTGGACAGGACCCTGCTATCATTTGCCTCAGAACTCCAAGGGTGGTATTTTATGGCTGATTGTGATTGGTCGGAAAGTTCATATATTGGAAAGTTCATATACTACAGCTGTACACAGGCTTCCTTATATGGAAGGTAAAGTTTCTGGTTCCCCTTCGTAAGAGTAATAGTACCTACTGAATTGCCTATGAAAAGGAGACAGATCTCAAAGCTGTCCTAAGTGAGCAAGACAGAGTATAAAGCAGACTTCTCTTAGCTTCTGGAGGAACACCACCGACTTTGCTTTTCCCACGAGCACACTGACATGGTTTTGTCTCTCTGACTTTGTGTCTCAAGTTTGTGCCTACATGCATGTCATTTTGTTGTCTACATGTCTCAAAATGCATGGTGTCCTTGCTTTATTATTGGATAAACTAGCAGTTTTAGTTTAACAGACCTTTCCCCAAGGACGACAGTTATTTTGAGGGGAAAAAATACTGACTAAGCCTAGATGGTACAGAAAAGCCCAAATGAACATTTTGGCCAACCCAGTATCTTCTCCCATTCAACAGGTTGCTTTTTAATTTTGTTGAAAGTTTCCTTCACTATGCAAAAGCTTCTTAGTTTGATTTGGTCCCCATTTGTTTACTTTTGCTTTTGTTGTCATTGCCTAAAGAGACAGATCAAAGAAAGTAAGTAATACTAAGACTGATGTCAAGGAAACACAGGCATGTGTGTTAGTCACTCAGTCGTGTCTGACTCCTTGTGACCCACGGAGGCTCCTTCATCCGTGGAATTCTCCAGACAAGAATACTGGAGTGGGTTGCCATTTCCTTCTTCAGGGGACCTTCCCTACCCAGGGATCGAACCTGGGTCTCCTTCACATCTGAGTCACAGTTATTTACTATTTCAAAATCAGTCTGTTTTCGTGACTCTGTGTCATGTCTATGACACTGCATGTACATACATGATTACCAGCAAGTAAAATTCCTCCAGATACTGTTTTATTTCTGTAGTAGCCCCACCTGCAGTGCCACCTTCTGGAAAATTATCTTAGTAAATACCAAGAAGGTTTATGAATGAGTGCTGCCCTCATATGGTTGTATGGTGAACAACCTGCAAAAATGATGAACAACCTGCAAAAATGATGTCACTCCCTGAAACCCTGGCACAGTCACTTGGTTTTCTTGAATGTCTTTGCAGGGAGGGACTGTTATTATCTCATTTGTTTCATAGTAAGCATATTATTCCAAGTTTGGTCCCAGAATGCCTGATGGGCAAGAGTCTCCTCATATTCCTTCCAAACTATAATTTTTTATGTCAGTGAAAAGGAATTTATTCTATAAATCTGCAAAGTGATTTCTCTGTGCCACATTTCTGAAAACCCTATGAAGATGGTCAAGCACAACCACTACATTCTTTTTTTTTAAATAAAAAAAAAAAATTTGGCTGCTCCATATGTCATGTGGAATCTTAGTTCCCTGATTAGGGATCAAACCTGAGCCCCCTGCATTGGAAGCACAGTGTCTTAGCCACTGGACCACCAGGGCAGTCCCAACCACCACATTTTATATTAAACTCACCAAATAAATTTGATAGACTATGGCTACTTCTTTACTCCCCCACCCTTTTCTTTCCCAAGCCCACCAAATAGGTTTTGGTGATGGTCAAAAATAATGAAAATTAGATACTCTGACTCATTCTGGATATATGGAAGGTGAATTATTCATATGATTCTCCCAAACATCTTACGGACTAGAGCCCCCGTTTTTGGTGGTGGTGGAGGTTTTTTTCCTAACCCACAAGTGTGGAATCTCCAATCTTCTGCAAAGAACTCTACCTTAGGCCAGTAGTTCCTGATCTGTAGGTGACTTTGGAGGTTTATGTGTGTGACAGGGTGGTATTTAAGAAACTAAAGAGAATTAAAGCTACTATTTATTGAGTACATTTTACAAGCTAGGCCCATACAATCTTTACTCCTCACTTGGCACACAATCAATTAGGAATTTTCCTCACTTGACAGGTGAGAAAACTGAGATTGAAAAGAGACAAGTTAAAAAAAAAAAGTGAAAAAAAAAAAAAAAAGAAAAGAGACAAGTGGCAGAGTAGGGATTTAGTCCAATGTGTTACAGATGTCAAAGTGCTTGTGTTTTCCATTCTAGCAATCTAACCTCTGATAGGAGAAAACTCCCGCTTGCTTAGGACTCAAAAAATCCCTCTCTATTTTCTTGTGTTGTAGCTTCCTGTTCTATTCTACATTTATTAAAACTACTGGTAGTGGATATTAAAGTACACATTTAATAGAAATAGATCGGAAGAGAGAGCTGAGCAAGGTACATCTTTTAACTTAAAAAGAATAAAATTGCAATTGACTTGCCTGGCTGATGCCCTGCCTCAATTTATCAGTATTGTCATCAATGTATCAGTGTTGTTGGCTTTTGTGGGTGTCAGGTTGGGTATAATTTTTGCGAAGTGAAAATTCATGAAGATCTGGAGTGTAGTTTGATCTTCCCAAACTGCCTCAGGAATAAATAGTGGAAGTCTTTTTACCTCAGTCTGGACTGTCCTCTGAGCACCTGGGTTTTTAGGGAAAAGTGCAGTAAGGGCCACAGACAGCCAGGTAAGAGACCCAATAAAAAGAAAGATTCTCTCTTCATGTATTTTTAAAAACTATTTTAAAAAATATTGTGGCAAAAGATACATAACATAGGGCTTCCCAGGTGGTGCTAGCAGTAAAGAACCTGCCCGCCAATGCATAAGATATAAAAGACTTGAGTTCAATTGCTGGGTCAGGAAGATCCCCTGGAAGAGGGCACGGCAACCCACTCCAGTATTCTTGCCTGCAGAATTCCATGGACAGAGGACCCGGGTGGGCTAAAGGGTCTATTGGGTTGCACAGAGTCAGACACAACTGAAGTGACAGCACACATGCATACGTACCATCGAGTTTACCATCTTAGCTCTTCTTAAGTGTACAGTTCATTGGTATTGAGTACATTTGCAGTGTTCTGCAGCCATCACCACTACCCATTTCCAGAACTATATCATTATCCCAAGCATAAAGGTTGAACCTATTAGGCGCTAACTCATTCTCTCTTCCATCTGTTTTTTGATGGGTTTTTGTTGTTGTTAGTTATTTTGTCTCCGTTAGGTAATCAGCTAGATTTTTTTCCTCTACTATCAAGATTTAGCCTTTAGTAACTTATTATACCTTTTCTGTTTCTAGTCATCTGTTAGTTAAGAAATACTGCTTTGCTTATCATAATTGTATGTAAAGTAAGAGTTAATTGAACTTCTTATCCCTAAAAGCCTTCTCTATGCAGACAAGAGCTAGGGCTTTGTGATGGCTGTTTCAACTATTCAAAACCTTTTGCTTCTTCAGTTCCTAGACATTTTCCAAACTGTTTATAGTATTGGAAATCAGAACATGGAAAAGTGGAGTATTATTGTTTTTAGGAGAATAATAGATGAATAATCAGAAACGCTTCATAGCTTGTAATTTCAAAAGCTTTCATTTCATATGTTCTACCACTAGTTGGTTTCCTTGTAAAGAGATGTTTCTTAGTTATAATATGAATGAATTGTGGGGATAAGACTATAAACATCTTCAAGAAAGCATCGTTTTCGAGAAAGTAAAGTTCATGTATTAATTTGTGTTTCTAAGACTCACCTGGAATTGACCGTTCATTTCTTTAGTGTTTGGTTTAATATCTAAGGTTTTTTTTTTTTACAGGCACTTGATTTCAGTATCACAGACTTCACATCTGAGACTGATGAAATTCCAGATATTATAGCTTTGGAAGAGGAGGATGGACCAAATCATTCTCATGCTAATGGCCCTGAGCATTCTCAGGGCAAAATGTTGAATAACTAACAAGAAAAATCTCCACTTGCTGAATACACAGTTTGTGTCTCATTAAACTTCCTGTTTGCTTGTGTTCATTCCTGTGACTTTAGGGATTAATTGTTAGGGGTTAATCTCTTTTTTTGACTACTTGGTCTTAATTGTAATGAAACCCTGATTGACCCAATCTTTTGTAACAGATTCTAGTTCTGCATTATATATTATTTTATATAATTCTTCAAAGTTTAATAATCAAAATGCCTATAATAAAAAATGGGCTCTTGAATCAGTGTTTTTTTTTTTTTTTTTTTCCAAACTGATATATTGGACTGTTTTCTTTTCCTCCTCGAATTCATTCCTGTTTCTTCTGGTAACAGCACCTTTATGTCTTTTGGCTGGGGGAGAAGGGGTTGTCTCAGTGGGTCTGTTAGTCAAGGATTATTTTGTTTTCTCTGGCCTGGGGGTAGGCATATGACTAAAAACAGGTCAAATGAGAGGAAGCATATTGTGATGGGTAAAGGCTCAGACTCTGGGTTCTAATCTTGGCCCTGTCACTTATTAGCTATATGACTTTAAACTTAGTTTTTCTGTACCTCAAGTTCCTCATCTGTAAGGATAATAGTAAGGATAATTGTAGGTTTATTATGAAGCATAAACATTTGGAAAATCTTAGGGCAATGCCTGGCACAGAACAGCATTACATAAGTATTAGTTAAGAAAATTGTACAAACAATGGTTAGCCCAGTATTGAGGAACATCCCTACTGTCTAGACTGTAATTCTGAAATACCCTTTCCCACTAGAGAAAGCAGTACGTCTTGAAGAAATGGCTGATTCCAGGTCTGGGGCAGGAAATGTACAAAATGAGCCTTGAACTTCTTGCTATTTCAGGTAGAAAAGAAGCTGATTTGAAGAAGTTCCCATTGACTAAAGATGGAACAATCTGAACTTCAATAAGAATAATTGCAGTAGATTGAATATTTGATGGTGTTCACATTTGATGGGATTCAAAAATATCATTATATACACACACACACAACCTAATAACCTAATTGGTCACTTTCGGGGGATGATAGCAAACCAACTCATTATCTTGAAAACTGGTAAATAAAATGTAAGAATCAAGAGTTTATCCTTCTTTATGTCTTCACTCCTAGGTAAACAAATAGTAAATGAGGGAAAACGTCTCTCATAAAAGTATTCCTATTCCCTCTGACAAATGAAAAAGAAATTGGTATCTTAGTTGGGACTGCTATTATCAATTACCTTAGACTAAGTGGTTGAAACAACAAATATTTATTTCCCACAGTTCTGGAGGCTGGAAGTCTGAGATCAGGGTGCAGCAGAGTCAGGTTTTGGTGAAGGCCCTTCTGGGTTGCAGAGAGTTGGCTTCTCGGTGTATCATCATGTAGTGGGAAGAGCAGAGACAGGAAGCAAACCCTCTTGTAGTTCCATTCATGAGGGCTTTACCCTTATGACTGCATCTAATCCTAATTGCATCGCAAAGACCCAACCTTCTAATACTATCACATTGAGCAACAGGGTTTCAACATACAAATTTTTGGCAGGGGGACACAAACATTCAGCTCATAACAAATGGTAAATTAGAATTTCAACATTTTGCAATCATCTGTGAATTATGGATCTAGGCACTTAGCATTAATGCCTGTCAATGGTGTAAACAGATATTGCATACTTTCTGATGAAGAAGCCTACTCCAACCATCATCTAGTCTTACCAACGGCATCATACATGAGTCTGGTCAATCCTCTGGAGCCAGGTGTCAATTTGAAGGGAATACAGAGGACAGGGACAGTGGGACATGTTGAACTGTATCATGAGGATACAATCAGTGAAATCCAGACCAGGGAAAATTATTCAGGTCAAGTAGCCCTGGTTCTTCAACAGATTACTTGTAAGGAAAGGGGGAGGGGAAATGAAAAAAACTGCAATTAAATTATATTATTGAAAACAGGGATTTTCCTGGGTGTTCAGTAGCTAGGACTCCATGCTTCCTAATGCAGACAGCCTGGGTTCTATTCCTGGTCAGGGAACTAGATCTTACATGCTGCAACTGAGACCAGGTACAGTCAAGGAATTAAAAGGACTTACAAAATTAAAAAAAAATGTATTATTAAAAACAAACAAAAGGATACATACATCCCAACTTTCAGTAGCCAGAACATGGAGGCAGCCTAAATGTCCATTTACAGGGGAATGGATAAAGAAGATGTAGTACATATATACAATGGACTATTACTCAGCCATAAAAAAGAACAATATAATGCCATTTGCAGCAACATGGATGGACCTAGAGATTGTCAAGTAAGTCAGATGCAAACAAATACCATATGATATCACTTATATATGGAATCTAAAAAAAAGAGTACAAATGACCTTATTTACAGAACAGAAGTAGACTCACAGATGTAGAAAACAAACATAGTTACCAGGGGATAAGGGAGGGGAGGAATAAACTGGGAGACTGGGGTTGAAATATACACACTATTATATATAAAATTTAGTGAAAAGTGACAGTGAAAGTTTGTCATTAAGTCGTGTCCGACTCTGCAACCTCATAGTCTGTAGCCCACTAGGCTCCTCTGTCCATGGGATTTCCCAGGCAAGAAACCGGAGTGGGTTGCCATTTCCATCTCCAGGGGATCTTCTGGACCCATGGATCAAACCTGCATCTCCTGCTGGAGCCACAAGGGAATTCCTCATATATAAAATAGGTAGTAATAAAAACCTGTTGTATAGCAGAGGGAACTCTATTCAATAATCTGTAATGGCCTATATGGACGATATTAACAGCATGTTTATATACTGAGGGGAGAACTGAGGATGCAGGAGAGAGTAGAGGACAAATACTGGAGTGTGAGAAAAGGAATACAGCATATCATATGAGTGAGAGGCTTGGTCTTAGGTAGCTACGCCCTGAATCACCCAGATTAACGATGCAAGGAAGACTATATGGGCATAGATACAGGCAGACTGGTAAATTGTTGATGGAGGTTCTTTTTGGGAAGCACCTATCAACTAAGAACAAAGTTCATCATTGAGAGTGAGGAGGAAGAAGATACTGGAAGATTAAGAGAGGGAAGAATATATGTATAATTTTGTATGGAGAGTGAGATTTGGGAAAAATAGTAGGGTGGAGAGGGCAGGCCTAAGAGTCTACTTCAGTTATCATGAATTTTGGATGACATGCATCATGATTGTATTAAACTGCTAAACTTCAGGTATGGAGTAGGCAGAGAACTGATTCAATAGCGATTTGTTTTCTGCCAGATAAATCTGGCAAAGAGAAAGGGGCTAGGGTGCTGAAAAGAGGTCAAGAAACTGAGAGGCCAGGGCATTGGAAAGGTCAATACATGGACAATGATATCATCAAAAAATTATTACAGGAGTAACGTTGGAGAGACAGAGAATTAAATGCGAAATTTCAGAACGAGGTCCAGCAACCTGGAGATCTTATACTTGACCTCCACAAGGAAGAGTTGTGGGTGACCGCATACATTTCAAATAAGCTGGTGGTTTTAGTGAGGCAATAATGGCTAAACTGGTGATAAGAAATAAGTAGGATACCCACCCCATTTCCAGGTCTGGTTGTATTGATATACGGCATGTAGAGGAGAAAGCAATCATCAAATGACAGGGCTGCAGGGGAAAAGTATATGCGTAGGGGAGAGCCAGATTTCTTAAAGTAAGGAGCTGAAAGGAACTTTAGGGTTATGGCACTTTAGGGCATAGAAGATTTTATTAATAATAGACCCGACGCTCAGAAATGAGGAGACATGCTCAGGGTTACACATATACTGAGAATAGCTGAGAATGCCTTTTCTACTACACTGAATAACGGCCTGTGGTTTTTATCTGACGTAGTAGTCATATACGAGCGAAAGGAAACACAGAGATCAGACAAAAAGTCAGGAAGCGCGAAGCCAAACAATGCCGTGCTAACGCCTGCAAGCGCGAAAAAGTTCCCCAGCTCCGCAAAGCCTTGTGGGCCTTGTGGTTCCCCGCCGGTCTTGCGCGGAAAAGACCGAGGGGAGGGCGCATTGCATGGCGGGAGATATAATCCTCCCAGGGAGCCCGTCCTCCCGCGGGAGCCGGGCGGCGTCTTCCGGAAGCGCGGGACGCTCGGTTTGTGGTGTCTTCGCTCTGGCCTCTGTGCGGTACTACAGTTAGAGGTTCTATTTTCCTGAGACTTTAGAATTTCAGGCTACTTGAGGCCATTTGAGGCGAAATGGCTTCGAACGAGAGAGGTTCAAGTGTTGGCAGTGGAGGGGCCGCCGCCACCTTAGGCTGCCCTTAGGGGAGAAGCCTGAGGGGCCCTCTCAGTCCTTGGAGCCTGTGCTTTCTTCCTTTGCCGGGCCATGCCTACCGCGAAGATGAGATCGGCCTGGGTCACTTCTTTCGAAAAGGCGCGTCTGTGGATGTACCTGCAGGCGCTCGGCTTCGAGCCTTGTCTGGCGACCATAGCCTGCGGAAATACCGTGTCACACACGCACTTCGGAGTGTAAGGAGGACTGGGCTGGCGGCGGGGGTGTCTGAGACTGGTTACGTTGGTGCAGCCCGCCCTGTTGCGGACCGGCGGGTTGATAACTAGGTAGTCGGTTACTGTGGTCCGGCGCTGGCTACAAAGCCTTTGCTCCTAGCGGCAGAGACTGTCCGTTATGGAACCTAGCCGGGAGCGCTTTGTAGGGAGTAGAGTCTGCAGTTGGGGCGAAACTGGAGGGGGGGGGGGCTTAGTCCTGGTTTGTCGTGAAGCTGGTTGGTCTGTGAAGTCGAGGGAGGGGGCGATTTGGTAACGGAGAGCCACGGCCTTCCATTGTATAGAAACGCCTTTAGGACTCAAGGGGGCCTTTTAAAGTGGTTACTCTTTAGTTTATACTTTTTACTTATTAGACTGAAGCATGCCACAGAATGATGCTAAAACTGAAACTCCAGTACTTTGGCCACCTCATGCCAAGAGTTGACTCATTGGAAAAGACTGATGCTGGGAGGGATTGGGGGCAGGAGGAGAAGGGGACGACAGAGGATGAGATGGCTGGATGGCATCACGGACTCGATGGACGTGAGTCTGAGTGAACTCCGGGAGTTGGTGTTGGACAGGAAGGCCTGGCGTGCTGCGATTCATGGGGTCGCCAAGAGTCGGACACGACTGAGCGACTGAACTGAACTGATGCCACAGTTAGCAAAAAACCAGTGGAGAGTGGTACTAAGATGAAAAGTAAAAGCTCCTTCCTACTCTGCTATAAACGTTACAGTCTCATTATAAAAAGAAACTGTTTATATTTCTGTGTCTTAGCAACTTTACACAGTATTATCTTTCCCACTGAAGGCCAACGAAAATTTGGGATACTAAACTATTTCCTGTTCTCAATCTTCTTGACATTTGTAATTACGTTATTTCCATCCTTCTTGTGACAGTATTTAAATAATGTGCTTAGTCTTCTATTTCTTGGTGTAATCTTAAAAGTATCTCTTGATTTCCCGCTAAGTAATTTCACAATGAACCTAGTTTTTCTTTATACGAAAATTAGTTCACCTACACTTACCTACCCTCTTTTGCCTTCTCCCTTTTCTTGACTTTTTTCAGCTGTATTAAAATTGTTTTAGTGTCAAGATTTAGAGACTCCTAACCTCTCTGTGCCTTAGTTTCCTCATCAGTAATATGGGTATAGGGCTTCCCTGATGGCTCAGTGGTAAAGAATCTGCCTGCCAATGTAAGAGACACTGGTTGGAACCCTGGGTGGGAAAGATCCCCTGGAGGAGGAAATGGCACCCCACTCCAGCCTTCTTGCCTGGAGAATCCCATGGACAGAAGAGCCTGGCAGGGCTCCAGTTTGTGGGACACAAGTGAGCAGTTGCTGTCAAGGGTTAGAGCTGTAATTATAATAAGTTTTGTTTGGGAACTGTTTGTTTAGAAGTTACTACTATTGACAACCAGTGGGTAGCATTTATCAAACTATGATTCTGTATTAATAAATGTTCCATTTATCTCACATGATTTGATCCCCCAAAGTATGGCAGAGAAGTTTAAATCTTCTTGAGGCCTCCACTGAGAATGATTCCCATTGTCAGTGTATCATCTCTATTGTTTTGGCAGTCTTAGTTTTTTCTCTGCTCTGGTTTATACAGTTGCAGTCTGCTTTCTGCCTTTGAAAATTAACTAAAATCAGTCAAGTTTTGGTTCAGTGGTTTTTTTTTTTTTTTTTTACAACATTGTTATAGATTTCCACCCCCCACCTCCCCCACCATGTCTTTAGAGTCATCTTAGTTGGTTAGTGGAAGGGATCTACTCTTTTGAAACAGACATCCTCTTTAAAATTTTTTAAGCATAAATATGGCATCAAATTTGCTTTAAAATTAAAAAAAAATTTGATTCACTTAGTTGATTCACACACACACACGCACACATCAGTTCACTTCAGTCCAGTCACTCAGTCATGTTTAACTCTTTGTGACCCCATGGACTGTAGCACGCCAGGCTTCCCTATCCATCACCAACTCCTGGAGCTTGCTCAAACTCATGTCCATTGAGTCAGTGATGCCATCCAGCCATCTCATCCTCTTTCGTCCCCTTCTCCTCCTGCCTTCTATCTTTCCCAGCATCAGGGTCAGGGTCAGATCTTCGCATCAGGTGGCCAGAGTATTGGAGTTTCAGCTTTAGTATCAGTCCTTTCAATGAATATTCAGGACTGATTTCCTTTAGGATTGACTGGTTTGATCTCCATGCCATCCAAGGGACTCTCAAGAGTCTTCTCCAACACCACAGTTCAAAAGCATCAATTCTTTGCTGCTTAGCTTTCTTTATAGTCCAACTCTCTCACATTCATACATGACTGCTGGAAAAACCCATAGCTTTGACTAGACGGAACTTTGTTGGCAAAATAATGTATTTGCTTTTTAATATGCATGTGTGTGTGCGTGTGTGTGCACACACACACACACACACACACACACACACACACACACGCTGTGCTGTGTGTATCATGCAGCATGCAGAGATCTTAGTTTCCTGGCCAGGGATTGAACTCACACCCTGTGCAGAGTCATAACCACTGGACCATCAGGGAAGTACCACATTTACTTATATATGTTGGTGCAAAATTTTATGTGTTTCTAGTTTCTGTGAGCATGTAATTGCATAGTCGCTTTGCTTGTAAAGTTAAATGTACACTTAACATATGATCAAGTAATTCCATTCCTAGATATTTGCCCCAGAGATTTGCATTTTGGAAAAATCATGCTGGTTGCATTACAGAGAATGGATTAGAGGGAGAATCAAGGCTTTGCAGTTAGGTGGGCCTCAACTACAGAAGGCAGTGGGAATGGAAAGAAAAGGTGATTCATTCACTTTTCACTCAACAGATATTAATTGAACACAGTGTTGGACCTGGGTATACAGTGGTGAACAGAGCAAACATAAACTTTTCCTGTATAAAATTTTAGTCTAGTGGGTGAGCAAACCTTTCTTTAAAGTTATCTTTTTAAAAATTAGAAGTGTTGAAGAGAACAGGGTACTATGTGAAAAAAAAAAAATAACAGGTTTGAGAGATGATAAGGAGGTAGGAACTTTATTTGTATTTTTTTTTTGAGGAATAGAAACATTCCAAGGATAAGAGTTATTTGACAAAAAGTTAAGCGTGGGAATTTTAATGTTAATGTTTTTCCAACTCAGAAAGTTTATTTCAGGAAAATAGCTTTATGTGTTCACAGAGGTACTTAGATCTATTTGTCATGTCATCTGTATTATGAGGAAAATCAAACTACTTTCTAATGTTGTTGAGATTAAATAAAATACTTCATGTTAAAGCTGCAAGTATAGTCACTAACTTCTTCTGGTGGAGATCAGCTGAGTTAACTGCTTGTCAAAGGCTTAGTTAAAATAATACCTGACCAATACAGTCAATAAATTTTAAATCTTTTATTGTCAGAAAATGTTGGTTGGTATCACATCATCACTTATCTTAGCCATGGTTTTCTCTTCACCTAATTAGACTTTCCTTTTCTTTTTGTAGAATGTGTTCATTGAAATAAAGTTCTACCAGTTTTCTATTTGATCTGTATTTTCAGAACCAAAATATAAAAGCTTGCATGTGTTTCTTAATTGGTTATAAATGCATACATGAAATAGAAAAATTAATTTGTTTTGACCTCTTGAACAGAATGAAAACTACTCATCTGTATCAAACTCTTACACAGCTTTTTGTGATATTGTTTTATTAACATTTTCTTTTTTTAACCTCTTCCTGTCTTTATTTCCTTTTAAACCATAGGAACATGTTTGACAAGCTGAACCGTGATGCCTTTCACATAGTTTCTTATTTTTTGTTTCAAACACTTGACAAGTCTCTCACCAAAGAAGTTTTCAAGTGAGTAAAAGTTATTTTATTTTATTTTTGTAAGGGACTTAAAAAAGGGATTATGATTTGATATAGCGAGAATTTCAACTTTGGCTTTCAACTATTATTTTGAATGTATGTTATAAATATTAGGTTTGAGTCTTACAGATTTAGTACTTAACCTTTATTAATCTGAGTCCTTTTTTTCAGTACTTGAATTCATGGTAGATTTCATAAGTAATATGGATTTTATTTTATACATATATAATTCCTAACTTCTTCACAGTCTTAATTATTAGAATAGTTAATTGATACTAATCTAGCCATGCACTTAATTTTGTTTTGATTTTTGTTGTTAATTACCTCTTTACTCCTTTTTTTGTAGGCAATATTATTTGTTTTGTTTGTTTTTATTTCCTAAAATCTCTGTAAATCATTATTATTTTTGTCATAATATATAGAAGTATCAAGTGCTATAGACAAAGATCATTCCTATTAAGTTTAGCCTATTGTCCTATACTGTTGTATATTAAATAGTATAAGCAGAGATAAAAATGTGAATAATCACTAACCTTGATTCCAAGTTATTTTGTAGGTGATTTGGGTTTCATCTGTCACAAAAAAGTTCGAATTTGTTTTACTATTTATGTTGTGTCATCATTATCTTAAATAGTAAGTCCATTGTTTTTATTTATGATAATTTAATAGTCTTGCCTTCAGTTAAAGTTTTGAGTGACCAAGAAAACAAGTATATTTGAAGCATATTTTGGAAATCCCTATGACTATATTATGGACTTCCCTGGTGGTTCAGCAGTAAATCTGACTGCAATACAGGAGACAGGGATTCAATCCCTGGGTTGAGAAGATCCCTTGGAGGAGGGCATGGCAGCCCACTCCAGTATTCTTGCCTAGAGAATCCATGGACAGAGGAGCCTGGCGGGCTATAGTCCAGAGGGTTGTAAAGAGTCAGACACAACTGAAGCAACTTAGCAGGCATTCAGGCATCACTAAGTTATAGGGCTTCCCCTGCTCAGATAAAAATAGATTTTTGGTTTTTTTTTCCTTATTATAAACAAAAGAGTTTATTTAAACCAATTCAGCAAATACAGAAAAAGTTAAGTAAAAATCATTCTTAAACCCCACTAGAGAATATCACTGTTGTTATTCCAGCCTTTTAAACTGTTTTCTATGCATACTTAATTTTTTTTCTGTGAATACACAGGGTATGTTACGCTATAGAAATATGAAAAATATGGGGCCCTCAGCAAATAATTATGCCTCAGAATAAAAATTTAGATAAAACTGATTATCAGTGGGAAACAATAGGCAAATTTTAAAATCCATTATTCTTTACTAAAACTGAATTTTTGATAATTTTATATCTTGTTTGTCCACAGAACAGTAGCACCTACTGACTGTGATATGGGTTATCCCTAGGGGTCATGATCTCTTAGGCCATTCTTCTTGTGCTTTTCATATGTAACCATTTATGTTTCTCTCTTTTGCCCTGGGCTTAACATACTAATTTATTTACACCATCTTTATGTGTTAGCCTAGTAAATTCATTGAGCATGTTGTCTTCTTTAACTGATTTTCAGTAATTTTAATAGTGATTCATTCCTATATTCATCCCTATGTATTCATTGGTTATTCACACTAAACAGAGTTTAACCCTGTAGATGTTTATAAGGAAAAAGCCCTAATTTCTTACAGGTTGGTCTCTCTTTAGTTGAAATTTATGAATGTTAGCCTTCAGTTCAGTTCAGTCACGCAGTCGTGTCTGACTCTTTATGACCCCATGGAATACAGCATGCCAGGCTTCCCTGTCCATTACCAACTCCCAGAGCCTGCTCAAACTCATGTCCATCGAGTCAGTGATGCCATCCAACTATCTTGTCCTCTGTCGTCCCCTTCTCCTCCTGCCTTCTTTCCCAGCATCAGGGTCTTTTCCAGTAAGTCAGTTCTTTGCATCAGGTGGCCAAATTATAGGAGTTTCAGCTTCAGCATCAGTCCTTCCAATGAATATTCAGGACTGATTTCCTTTAGGATTGACTGGTTTGATCTCCTTGCAGTCCAAGGGACTCTCAAGAGTCTTCTCCAACACCACAGTTCAAAAGCATCAATTCTTTGGCACTCAACTTTCTTTATAGTCCAACTCTCACATCCATACATGACTACTGGAAAAACCATAGCTTTGACTGGATGGCCATTTGTTGGCAAAGTAATGTCTCTGCTTTTTAATATGCTGTCTAGGTTGGTCATAACTTTTCTTCCAAGGAGCAGTGTCTTTTAATTTCATGGCTGTAGTAACTATCTGCAGTGATTTTGGAGCCCAAGAAAATAGTCTGTCACTGTTTCCATTGTTTCCCCATCTATTTGCCATGAAGTGGTGGGACCGGATGCCATGATCTTTGTTTTCTGAATGTTGAGTTTTTCCCAACAATGTTAGCCTTGATTTAGCAATAATGTTTCTAGTGAGTGAAAGTCACTCAGTGGTGTCTGACTCTTTGCCACCCATGGACTGTAGTCCATGGAATTCTCCAGGCAAGAATACTGAAGTGGGTAGCCATTCCCTTCTCCAGGGGATCTTCCCAATCCAGGGATCAAATCCAGGTCTCCCACGTTGCAGGTGGATTCTTTACCAGCTGAGCCACCAAGGAAGCCCAAGAATACTAGAGTGGGTAGCCTGTCTCTTTTTCAGCGGATCTTCCTGACCCAGGAATCAAACCAGGGTCTCCTGCATTGTAGGCAGATTCTTTATCAGCTGAGCTAGGAGATAAATTTGATATTTTAAAGTTTTGCTGAGTTTGGTTTTTTGTTCATAATTCTAATTTTTATTTTTGTTTTAAAGACATTGTTGGCCTCCATTTGATCAAAAACGTGACGTTGAATTCCGAAAACTTTTCTGTGAATGGTTGAAAAAGATTTCTGTAAGTATTCTCTTTCTAAAAGATGCAAACTTTTGAGCAGTTGAAAACTGAAATTTTTTGTCTGGCTTTATTGAGGTACATTAATTTTTTTAAAGGTGAAAGCTTCTTAATGCTTTTATGCTAACAGTATAAATAAGCAATATCAGAGTAATACTTTCTGGTGGTTTTGATTGGGACTCTGTTTCTGGGAAACCAGTTTTTTGACTAAGTGCCTTGGAAATAGGTTTTTGAGTTGCTAGGAATTTATATAACAGTTTTTGTTTAAAGAAATAATTTTGACTGTAGATTATTTTAGCTTGTGTCCCCAAATAGTATCAATAATTGTGACTTTAATTTTTAATTACTTTTTGTGACTGAGTCTCCCAAGAGCTTAGAAAGATTCAAGAATTTAACTTGTGGTTCAAATGTAGTAATTCTGATAAATCCTGTTGTGCTTCAAAAACAGTATGATGTAAATATAAAGGTTATCATTGATTATGTCTTCAAATTGTCTTATTTCTTTTTATCATAGGCCGAATGTGGAAGTAGCTTTCCTCAAGTTGTTGGTTCACTATTTCTATTTCCGGTTGGTCCTAAGTTTATTCATGTAATGTATCACTTTGCAAGATTTGTTGCAGTAAAATATATAAAAACCCATTCTAAAAGTAAGTTAAACTTACGGTAAGATTTTTTTTTTCTCTTTGATTCTTGGTTTTTATTATTTCTTATAATTTGTAAATCATCCAGAGAGTTTAATAAAATAAGGTAAGATAAAGATATTATTTTATCTCAACAGGCAAATAGTTAATGTTTTATTGGAACTGCAGTTTGAAATCCTGTCATAATGAACATAAGTAGCAATGCGGATTATTATGTTCTAATACAGGGTTGGGGAACATTGTCTATGTGAGATCTGACAGTGAATGTTTTACGCTTTGTGGACCACATAAGAGTCTCTGTCACATACACCTTTCTGTGAATTAAGAAAAAAAATTTTTTTGTAATACAACTCCTAAAAAATGTAGAAAGCAGGCCTAGTTTGCTGACCTCACAAAAATGGGCCAGGTTAGACCTACAGGTTTGGAGAAGGCAATGGCACCCCACTCCAGTACTCTTGCCTGGAAAATCCCATGGATAGAGGAGCGTGGTAGGCTGCAGTCCATGGGGTCGCAAAGAGTCGGACACGACTGAGCAACTTCACTTTCACTTTTCACTTTCATGCATTGGAGAAGGAAATGGCAACCCACTCCAGTGTTCTTGCCTGGAGAATCCCAGGGACTGCGGAGCCTGGTGGGCTGCTGTCTGTGGGGTCGCACAGAGTCGGACACAACTGAAGCGACTTAGCAGCAGTAGCAGACCTACAGGTTATAGTTTGCCTATAATACGTTGTATTAAATGTTGTATTGAATTTGTTAGAGATTTAGTTTGACTACTGGCAATGTGTTGGAATATTTTGGTTTGAAATTGTGTTTTAAAGGGATTTGATCTAATTGCTAAATCTTAGAAACAAAATACTGGATTTTGACGCTAAGACTTAATGCCATTTGTAGCTTATTAAATATGCTGCTCTGTTTGAGTTATGCTCATAAAACATGGGAGGAAAAAGATGAAAACGTTGGTGCAGTACAATCCCATCTTCCAGTTTCTAGAGATAACCACTGCTGACATTTTTATTTCTTTTAGGTGTTTTGTTGTTGTTGTTTTTTGTTTTTTTTAGTGTCATATTGTACATTTTAATTATTTTGAGTAATACATTCTCATGATTCAAAATTTAGAAAGTGAAAAGTGTCTTCCACTTCTGTCTAGTGATATCTATAGCGGTGCTATCTATAATCTAGGTTACCTGGATTCCCTTTTCAGAAGCAGCCATTGGAATCAGTAATTCTGGAAAATATGTATATATTCTTTTTAAACCCTAAATGGTGACAGTTTTCAGTCTTGTGTTTTTTATGTAACAGTGTATATTGGAGATCATCACATATCAGTTCATAGATCTTATTTTTCTCTCTTTGGAACTGGGTATTTGAATGGGTATGTCATAGTGTATTATTTTGCTATAAAAACAATGGTACAATGACAAACTTTATATGTATATCATTTTTTGTGTGTTCAAAGTATATATTGTGTTTGTGCGTATGTGTATTTGTGTGTGTGTGTATATATATATATATATGTACAGTACCTTTTTTCTAGTTTATCTTCTCTGCATGGTTTTTTAAAACATGTATGTGTGATCTCATTTTATAAGTATTTGTATATTTTAAATTTAATGTGGCATGAGCACTTTACCAGTTTTTCTATTAGATGATCCGTTTTAGTTACATGTAACCCAAACTGTTTTATATGAATCATGTGTATTTGGATTTGGCAAGAGTTTATTGTACATAAAGCTTTTAGGCATGGGTTATCTGATTGCTTATTTAAAGCAGTTTCATTTACCATATTCAGTTTATGGATGACTTCTATATCCAATAAACTCATCTCCTGTTAAATATTTAGAATTTTTGATTCTTTTTTTGTGGGTAATCTAGCACCTGGATTTGTCATGTTAAGTAAGGTGTGAGGCCATTGTTTTCCAGCATATCTATCTTTATTGTATTAGCCATCTTAAAGTAGGATTTATTACATTTTATTGCACGTGAAAACCCAAACTCTAAAATGATTGGATGGATTTTTCTCAGGATCTGCTTTGATGATTAGTAACATAGCCAAGAATTACTTGAGAAATGGAGATTGGTTTTATTTGGTTGTCTTATCCTGTTGGTCTTACTAGGAAGAAAAGTAGGCTGATGGCAGCAATGAGGGTGATGTGATCTCACCTCATCCCTTTTAATTTTCTTCCTTTGTTGTTAAAAGGTGTGTTAAGAAGTTGCTTATGTGTAACAGTGTATTTGTTCATGGATGTTTTGTGCTGTGATAATAAGAATTATTTTGGGCAGATGGATTCTAAAAATTTTTAGTTATGTAAAATAACTCAACTTCAGATAATCCTTTTTTATGTATGTTCAGTCGTTTAGTTATGTCATACTCTTTGCGACCCCATGGACCATAGTCTGCTAGGCTCTTTCTCTCCATGGAATTTTCCAGGCAAGAATACTGGAGTGGGTTGCCATTTCCTACTCCAGGTGATCTTCCTGACCCAGGGATCGAATCCTTCTCTCTTATATCTTGTGCATTGGCAGGTGGATTCTTTACCACTGTACCATCTGGGAAGTCTCCAATCCTTTTTTAGTTGCCTTCTTTAAAAAACAGGTCATCCTTGCTTTTATTGAAATGAGTTGTATCTTTGTGTGTATTGTCATACCAGCTTTTAAGGAGTTGTTAGTTAAGTGAGGTTGTTAATTTCTCAACAGTCTCACATTTTTTATATTTATTAGCTTGTAAATCTAAGTTTGGGCTTTCCTTGTGGCTCAGACGGTGAAGAATCTGCCTGTAATGTTGGAGACCTGGGTTCGATCCCTGGGTTGGGAAGATCCCCTGGAGGAAGGCATGGCAACCCACTTGAATATTCTTGCATGGAGAATCCCCATGGACAGAGGAGCTACAGTCCATGGGTTACAGAGTTGAACATGACTGAGCAACTAAGCCCAGCACAGCACAAGTCTAAGTTTTCTATATTTTATCTTCCATGTAGATTCTTCTATACGTTTTACAGAGACATTTAATGTAAAACCACAAGATTTACACATATGCCTTGCCAGATGCCTTGTAGCACGTAATAGATTTTTACAAATTTTGCAAAGAGAAGATTGTGTTACCCAAAAATATCAAGAAAATGCACAGTAAGTAATACTTTGATAGTTAGAAAATGAAAATTCCTTTCTTTTTGAACAAATGTCATCAGTATCCCTTCGGTGGCAGTAATTCATGAATACCTCAAAACCCCTTGGCAATTACCTTTTATTTGTCCATTTTAAAGCCTGATCACTTCTGAATAAAGTACTTTAAAACTTTAGGCATGCTGTAAATGAAAGTTTAGAGAAAAGGAGGATATCAATTTTGTTCAAAAATTCAGTTTCTTCAGGTGTTTTTTCTTTTAAACATGAAAATAAAATTTTAAGCTGTAATTATAGTGCTCATTCTATTTTGTATCCTTTTTTCTCTTGATATTTTATTCTATAAATTTTTCCATATTGCTTTAATGTATTACTTTTAATGTCTACTTAGCATCTGTTGAGAAGGTATATTGGTTTCTTTAGCTATTTTATATTGTCTTATATTTATTTACATTCATCTATTCAGCACATTTTTTTTTTTTATTTGTACCTCTGTGTGCCAGATATTGGTTATACACTGGTCCTACAGCATTAAACAAAGAGGCAAGGTTCTTACTCCCAAGACATAGATTATGTCTGATTTTTAATAATTATAAACAATTGTAGTAAGATAGCTTTTTAAATGCAGTCTTATCTATTATGAAAGCTAGAAAATCCTTTGAAATCTTCTTAAAACTGCAGTGTTTCCTGCCTTAGGTAACATTTGAATTTATCCCCTAAGAATGTGAGGTAAGGATAAGAGCAGGGTAGTCTGACCTCTAGCATTTTTACCTGAAGTCAGAGTTTATGAACCAAGAAGTTCTGGTTTATCTCAGTAGTCCTGCCTATATGTTATATCACCCTTGTAATTCTTAAAGGGAGCCCTTTAAGACTAGCTACTGGTATGTTTGGAAGAGTAGCCCTTAGAGGCCTTGAGTAAAGATATGAAATGGGAGGAAATATCAAAGTGGTCTATACTGCTGTAGTAGAATTATAGCTGTCATTTTGTATGTTTTTGTTGCAGATTGTCAGTTAAACAGGTACGAAATTTGAGGTCAGAATATATGGGACTGCAAAACCAAATAAAAACGTAAGTGACTTCTAGAGCTGAAAGTTGCCTGAAGTATTAGTTTAACCTCCTGCATGTTATAGGTTAAAAAACAAACAAACAGTGAGATTAGTTAAAATAACATTTCAATACCTAGTTGATAGTAAGACAAAAACAGATTCGTAGTCTAGGACTAGGAATTAGAAAATTCCATAATTTTCTAATAAATTATGGTAGCTTTGAGGTTGAGTTTTATTTTTGCTTTTAATAAGAATGGTTGTTAGTGGGTGGGTTTACAGATTAATTACAGATTAATTAGCTCTTTGGATGGTAAGTTACCATTTTTTTTAAATTGACTAATGAGATTATTTAATTTTTACCTAGAATGGAACCCTGTGATGACCAAAGTAATATACAAGAGAAAATTCAAAAGGTGAGACAACTTTTGAAGGGAGAAATTTAATCTTTCTTTTGTGATATGCAGTGTTTACTTACTTAACTGAACTCATGTATGTCTCTTTTTGTAACAGTGTTATACATTTTTTTAACTCATAAGCTGTATGGACATAAAAGTATCAACAGGTGCCTTTCAGACACTTGAATATAATAGAAAACATTAGCTTATAATCAATCAGACTAAACATATACAACACAGTTTTAAATTTGGTTAATTTAAAATCCTTCACTCTAGCAAGGAAAGTTCAGTTTGATTGTAACTTAGTCAGTAATATTTATCTAAGCAAAAAAATACATGATTTGAAGGAAGATAGTGGTAAGTTTGGAAGAAAAATGAGAAGTCACATTGAGACTGGCATGAGGAATCTGGCAGATATAGATGATCTGAGGCTTTGAGAGGTTGGCTTTAACAAATGTGGGGTAGGAGAGTTTTCTTTGTATTTGGATGAAATCTCTCTTAAGCTCTTTGTTCTTCTTCTCTGGTCACCAAGCTGCTTTGGAGTATTGATTTGACTTTTTAGGCAGTTTGTCATTGGAAAAGGTGAGTGCCCTCCTCAGGATCATGAATCTGGCCCCATCACTTTATGGCAAATAGAAGGGGGAAAAGTGGAAGCAGTGTCAGATTTTATTTTCTTGGGCTTCAAAATCACTGCAGATGGTGACTGCAGCCATGAAATTAAGAGACACTTGCTTCTTGGAAGAAAAGCTATGATAAACCTAGACACTGTATTAAAAATCAGAGACATTACTTTGCCAACACAGGTGTGGATAGTCAAAGCTATGGTTTTTCCAGTAGTCATGTATGGATGTGAGAGTATAAAGAAGGCTGAGTGCTGAAGAATTTATGCTTTTGAACTGTGGTGTTGGAGAAGACACTTGAGAGTCCCTTGGACTGCAAGGAGATCAAGTTAGTCAATCCTAAGGGAAATCAACTGTATATTCATTGGAAGGACTGAAGCTGAAGGTCCAGTAATTTGACCCCCTAATGCAAAGAGTCTACTCATTGGAAAAGACCCTGATGCTGGGAAAGATTGATGGCAAAAGGAGAATGGGGTGTCATCTCTGACTCAATGGACATGAATCCAAGGAAACTCCAGGCGATAGTGAAGGACAGGGAAGCCCGGTGTGCTGCAGTCCATGGAATTGCAGAGTCAGACACAACTTAGTGACTAAACAACAACAGGAAATAATTATTCATTAATTCAGTGACTATTTATTGATCATTTGCTAGACAGTCTTCTAGATACTATGGACTAGAGCATTGAAGAAAACAAGCAGAGTCACTTCCTTTATGGAGCTTCTAGTTCAGTGAATATGACTATTCCTGTTGTTGACTGTAGTATCTTTGATTGTAAGCTTAATAGGTTAGGTTGGTATGAAATCCATTAAGAGTTTTCATAGCAAAAAAATTTATATATTTATTTGTCTTAGTTGTGGAATATAAAATCTTTAGTTGTGGCTTATTATATCTAGCTCCCTGACCAGGGATCGAACCTGAGTCTCCTGTGTTGGGAGTGCAGAGTCTTAGCCATTGGACCACCAGAGAAGTTCACAGCTATCTCTCCTGAGTTTAGGTAATATTTAGTTTCCCTGAGTCAACTTTGAACCATTGACAAGATAAAATCTCTAGACTTGAAAAATCTGAGACCCAGATCCTGGATCTTTGTACATTCACCAAGGAAATGCCATCCTATGAGATCCCTAGATGGCCAGCCAATGAGACTTCCTTTGTGGAACAACTTTTCTTTGTGCTGTGAGAAGACACAGACATTAACACAAATATAATTATATTTTCCCTCCTCCTCTCTACTTTTGTAAATTCTTTTGAGGTATAATGACATACGTGCAAAAACGTGCAAAAATCGTTGTATGTAGCTTGACAAAATTTCACAAAGTGAACACATCCATGTAACCAGCATTTAACTTAAGGAACAAAATGTTACCATCACTCCAGGAGCATTGAACCCCCTTTCATTCATGGCTGTTTCCTTCAAAGAATAAACACTATCCTCAGTTCTTACACTAAAGATTAGTTTTGCCTGTTTGACCCATAAATGGGCGTGTATAAAATATATTCTTTTGTATTCAGCTTCTTTCACTTAATGCTGTTTTATCCATGCTTTTGTATGTGTTCATTCTCATTGCTGTCTAATATTTTATTTTATGAGTATAGCAAAATATACTGTTTTTACTCAAGGTAATTCTTTGGATTCATTACAGTTTTTGACTGTTACAAATGAGTGCTATGAACATTCGTATAATTAATTTGATAAAATAGGTTAATACATAGTTTTTGACATTTTAACTCTTTGAAACTTGAATGACTCTTAAAAGTTGATATATGGTGTTTTCTTTTTTCTCCTGAAAATCTTTTATTCTTCTTGAAAAAAATCTCCTTTAGATTGATGGCATATCAGAATACAGGAAATGCTAATTGCATCTTGATAATGTAAGGTTTCTTAGGTATGTTTTGCAAATCATAATGGTCTAGATTCTCCTGAGAAATTCTTTAAAGTGCTGTTGAAAGTAGTATCAGTGCTTTTAGACTGTTAAAATAGTTAATTTTGTTATCAGAAGCCATTCCAGGAATATTTCATTTGTTCCTGGGAAAGAGCATATATTTGTATTTTACATTTCTTTAATGTACGTATAGACTGATTATATGTAGACTTTAATATTTCTTTGTGTTTTCAAAGGTTCGGTCTTTGTGGACTTCAGTGAATGAAACACTTATGTTTTTGGAAAAAGAGAGAGAAGTTGTTAGTTCAGTCCTTAGTCTTGATAACAATTATACTTTAGATGGAACTAGCATTGCTATCAATATTCCGAGCCTCTTACTTGATAAAATTGAGAAACAAATGTGTCAGGTAAGCATTTGATAATTAAGGAAGCTTTTGTGAAAACTCTTTTTACTTAATTATTTTATGTATTGTATATTTTCTTACAATCTTTTTCTACTGTCTTTGGAATTTACTTTAGTGTGTGTATCTGGTGAATCTTTCATAACAAGGGGTACTGTTAAGGGTGTGTATATTTATATCTGTCAACTTTTATTAATTGTCTATACCTTTTATGGTGCTACATCATACAGTGTAGAGAGTAGGAGATACTTAATAGGAAGATGATCTGGTACCTAATTCTTTATAAATTCTCAAAGAGAGCAATAATGATCTCTGATAGCTAAATTTCTTTTTTTTTAAATTTCTTTTTAAAAAGTCTCCGTTTTCTTGTTTTTCTTTGATCTTGACTCGATTATTTTAGTCTTTTCTTTTAGCTTTTGTGATCTCAGTGTCTTTGCCCTCCTGTGGTGTTTCAGACTACTGTTTCCATTTTTCTGTTGGTTCCTTTTTCTCTGACTTTTAAGTGAATGTGTTCCCTATTATTCCTTTAATGCTCTCGTTTCTTCCTCATGTTATAAATTCATCTGTAAATTCTTACCCAGTTCCATGGTCTCATCAGCTTCCTGTACAATATTACCAAATTGTCATTTCCAGTCTCTCTCCTTCAGTGCAAACTGTATCAAATTTTCCCATTTGCTTACGGGACATTTACATCTGAATCAGTACTTTTTTTTTCTTAGTAAATTAAAATTTATTAAGCATTGATTTTATTGTCATGTAGGGGATATAAAGGCTTCCCAGGTGACTCAGTGGTAAAGAACCCTCCTGCCAATGCAGAAGACTTGGGTTTGATCCCTGGATTGGGAAGATCCCCTGGAAAAGGAAATGGCAACCCACTCCAATATTCTTGCATGGGAAATCCCCTTGACAGAGGAGCCTGGCAGGCTACAGTCCATGGGGTTGCAAAGAGTTGGGCATAACTTAGCAATTAAACAACAATAAGGGGATATAAAGATAAAATATTGTGACCCTGAAGAACTTTAATGGGTAACATGTCAGGCACTTCAAATTCAGAGTACATAAAAAATTAGGATCTGTAAACACAAGTTCCTATAGGAGCTAGGCAGGTAATGTCATATAAATTAAGTATACTAATTGTGTGTAACAATAGGGATAAAGTAAAAAATGTGGTATAGTTGCTAAGTCATGTCTGGCTCTTTTGCAACCCCATGGACTGTAGCCCACCAGGCAACTCTGTCCATGGAGTTCTCTAGGCAATTATACCAGAGTGGGTTGTCATTTCCTTCTCCAGGGGATCTTCCCGACCCAGGGATCAAACCCGTGTCTCTTGCATTGGCAAGCGGATTCTTAACCACTGAGCCACCAGGGAAGCACCAGGAAATGATGAAATCTTTTTAAAAAATATTGGTAACTAATTCACATGATTTTAAAACTTTGGAACTGTACAGGCCAAATAAAAATGTCTAAGTTTGGAATCAGTCTTTAGGGGCCATTCAATTTGCAACTTTTGTTAAAACATGAATTCATGATCTTTATCTAAGCCTGATCTTTCTCCTCAATCTTTATTTTGCTTTCCATTTCTTTGCACTTCTTTTATTCTAGTTTTCAACTTTTTTTACATGATACAAAAATGTAACATGGTGTGTTAATTCTTCCACAGTAGTTTTCTTTGGATCAGAATTATTTACATAATTTTATTTTTGTGTAGCTTTTTTTTTCCCCACTCTTGTAGCCTTTTTATATATTAGTGAGAGACATAAATATGTTCTTATAGTATTCTATTATCTTAAGAATATATAGTTCACCACTTTTTTTCCTTTCTGAATCCTTAGTTGCACATAGGAAATATTTATGAGGCTGGAAAATTGAACATCTTAACAGTTTTTTGGTTATTAAATGAAGTCTTGAAAGTAATAAAATATGAATGTTGTCAGACTGACCAAGCAAGACTGACAATAGACCTTCACTTCCTTGAAAAAGAGACCAGATTTCAGAGAGAAAGACTGTCAGATCTGAAGCATATGAGGTACACTATGAAGATCTTCTGTTATTTCATTTGGGGAAGAGTAGGATGGTTTTGATAATTTCTCAGAACAACTCTAGTTAACATCTCTGTAGCTTTGGCAAACAAATGTGAAAATTTTACTGGTACTCAAAAACCATATGTCATCAACTCCTAGAGAGACACATGAAGTAGAAAGAAAAATTAATGTAGTTTTCTTTTGTCTGGTGTATATTACTTGCCCTGAGTGATAGTTCTTAATGAAATAATTTAAGCTTTTCTCTAGCTTTCTTTTGTGGTGGTGGTGTGGTATTTAGTCACTAAGTTGTGTCCAATTCTTTTGCCATCCCATGGACTGTAGCCCACCAGGCTCCTCTGTTCTTGGGATTTCCCAGACAAGATTAGTGGAGCAAGTTGCCCTTTCTTACTCCCCGGGATCATCCTGACCCAGGGATCAAACCTGCGTCTCTTGTGCCTCTTGGATTATCAGGTAGATTCTTTGTCACTGTGTCACCTGTGCCCCATGTATTCTTTTTTATTTTTGTTCATTTTTTTTTAAATTTTTAAAATTGGCTGTTAAATTTTTTAAATTGAGGTTTTTAAAGAAGAGTTTAAGGTTCACAGCAAAACTGAGAAGTTACAGAGGTTTCCCAGATACACCACAAATTCTTATTTCAGTACTTTTTCTTAGTCCTTCTTTTTATATATTCATGTTTTGAATGAAGTTATTTTTTATTCCATCATAGGTATAAAATAACAGAAGCTCTCAAAACTATAAGACATTCTATTGTTGAAAAACAAGAAGAATGGCATAAAAAGTGGAAAGAGTTTCTTGGCTTATCTCCTTTCAGTATAATTAAGAGTTCTACTCCAGTAAGTAATATTGACTTGCCTTTTGGAGAATAGTTTAATCTCTTGTAATGTCTTGATTTATCATGTAACAAGTGACTTAGAAATGCGGTATGTGTATATGCTTGTCATCTTTTCATCTGAGCCTACATTTCAAATATTTTGGTTTCTGTGATTTTTCTAAATACACATTAGAATGTTCATCAAGGTGTTGTTATGATATGGTTAATATTTTTAGATTCAATGGATTGTGTTAAAAAGAAAATGAGATACTTCTCTTTATGTTAGGTTCTTTTACATTTGAGGCATAGTTGGAGGACAAAGTAGTCTTCTTACTTCTAATATTGTATTCTTTAGTTTAAAACAGTTATAATTTGTTTGGCAATTCTATCTTTATTATGGGAAAAAGAAATCATCCTTTCATAGGTTAATTTAGTATTGTTATTATGGTACTGAGTGAAGTGTGTATATTTCAAAATAACAAATTCTTTGTTTTGAGGCTGTGGATCTTTTACCACCTATGTCTCCACTTTCGTTTGATCCTGCCTCAGAGGAAGCATATGCGAGGAGCATTCTTTTACAGTATCCTGCTTCACTTCCAGGTTGGTTTTTTACTTTTTTTCTCTTTTAAACTTGCCTCTCATTAATATTTCTCACTATAATATTAGTTCTTACATATTCTTTCATGTTTTTATTTCCCAGTTATATTTTGTGGTGAAATGCATATAGCATTTTGGTCATTGCAAAGTGTCCAACTCAGTGGCATTTAGTAAATTTGCAAAGGTGTGCAACCATTACCACCAGCTAATTTTGCAGATTTTTGTTACCTCAAAAGAAAACTTGGTACCTATTGTGCAGTCACTCCTCATTTCCCCCTCTCCCTGACCCTGACAATGACTAACATACTTCCAGTCTCTGTGAATTTGCCTACACCATATAATAAGCTTATTGTGTCTCCTTTCTTTACTTGCAGTTTTTTACTTTGCATTAATCTTTGTATTGTTTCCACCATTTGGCTACTATGAGTAATGCTGCTGTTAATATTCATTTATAAGTTTTTGTGTAGAAGCCCACATTTTTTTAAAATGAAAGAAGAATACCTAACCATTGCCTCTTTCTGCAGTTGAGATTTTTGCTTTAAATGTGTATTTTTCTTTGCTAAACCATTTGAAATATTAACACTTTACTCTTAAGTGTTTCAGCATGCACTCTTATGAAAATAAGGACTTTTTCCTGTTTAATTGCCATTAATTATATATTTAAAGTTAATAATAGTTCTATAATATCCAGTTTCCTCAAATATTATACCATTGTAATAATAGTTCTATAATATCCAGTTTCCTCAAATATTATACCATTGTCACACCTCAAAGTTAATTTCTCTGCAATATCTAATAGCCATTTTATACTTAGTCTCCCCAGTTGTCTGCTGCTTGTGTACAAGAAATTGTTACTGGGTTCAGTAAATGTAAGGTAGATAGGTAGAGGAATAAGTAAATAAAAAATGTTGAAATATGTAGCCAGTGAGGAGTAGGTCACAGTGGAGTTGAGGCAGCTGTTCGATCATGGCAGCAGTCAGCACAGGACTTAGGAAGAAAAGGATAACCACAACTAGCATAGGTGATTTGTTTGAGAGTCAGGTGTATGTGAGGAGGACACTAATTGGGAAACATCATAGACCAGAGAGCACGGGTCAAGGATAGGAGCCAGCAGAAGTGTAGACAGAAAAGACTGCATAGTTTGATGAATGAAGACTTTCAGATTCAGAGCATTATTTATGATGACAGAATTACTTTGATGGTTCTTGACATATTTGGTTGGCATTATATTCACACTTGAGCTTGGAAAGGGCCTTTTTACTCTTGGCATACTTAGTTTGAGTGAAAGTTGCACAGTAGTGTCCAACTTTTTGCGACCCAATGAACTATAGCATGCCAGGCTTCCCTGTCCATCACCAACTCCCGGAGCTTGCTCAAACTCATGTCCATTGAGTCTGTGATGCCATCCAACCATCTTATCCTCTGTTGTCCCCTTCTCCTCCTGCCTTCAATCTTTCCTAGCATCAGAGTCTTTTCCAGTGAGTCAGGTCTTTGCATCAGGTGGCCAAAGTATTGGAGCTTCAGCTTCAGCATCAGTCCTTCCAATGAATATTCAGGACACATTTCCTTTAGAATTGATGGTTTAATCTCCTTGCAGTCCAAGGGACGCTCAAGAGTCTTCTCCAGCACCACAGTTCAAAATAATCAGTTCTTCGGCACTTAGCTTTCTTTACGGTCCAGCTCTCACATTCATACTTGACTACTGGAAAAACCATAGCTTTGACTAGACAGACCTTTTTTGGCAAAGTAATGTCTCTGCTTTTTAATATTCTGTCTAGCAGGGTCATAGCTTTTCTTACAAGGAGCAAGCGTCTTTTAATTTCATGGCTCTAGTTACCATCTGCAGAGATTTTGGAACCCAAGAAAATAAAATCTGTCACTGTTTCCATTGTTTCCCTACCTATTTGCCATGCAGTGATGGGACAGGATGCCATGATCTGTGTTTTTTGAATGTTGAATGTTAAGCCAGCTTTTTCACTCTTCTCTTTCACTTTCATCAAGAGGCTCTTTAGTTCTTCGCTTTCTGCCGTAAGGGTGGTGTCATCTGCCTATCTGAGGTTATTGATATTTTTCCCAGCAATCTTGATTCCAGCTTGTGTTTCATCCACACAAACATTTCACATGATGTACTCTGCATATAAATTAAATAAGCAGGGTGAAAATATACAGCCTTGATGTACTTCTTTCCCAATTTTGAATCAGTCTGTTGTTTCATGTCCTGTTCTAACTGTTGCTTCTTGAACTGCATACAGATTTCTCAGGAGGCAGGTCAGGTGGTTTGGTATTCCCATCTCTTTCAGAATTTTCTATAGTTTGTTGTGATCCACACAGTCAAAGGTTTTGGCATAGTCAGTAAAGCAGAAATAGATGTTTTTCTGGAACTCTCTTGCTTTTTCGATGATCCAGTGGATGTTGGCAATTTGATCTCTGGTTCCTCTGCCTGTTCTAAAACCAGCTTGAACATCTGGAAGTTCACGGTTCACATACTGTTGAGGCCTGGCTTGGAGAATTTTGAGCCTTACTTTGCTAGTGTGTGAGATGAAAGCAATTATGTGGTAGTTTGAGCATTCTTTGACATTGCCTTTCTTTGGGATTGGAATGAAAACTGACCTTTTCCAGTCCTGTGGCCACTGCTGAGTTTACCAACTTTGCTGGCATATTGAATGCAGCACTTTCACAGCATCATCTTTCAGGATTTGAAATAGCTCAACTGGAATTCCATCACCTCCACTAGCTTTGTTCGTAGTGTTGCTTCCTAAGGCCCACTTGACTTCACATTCCAGGATGCCTGGCTCTAGGTGAGTGATCACACCATTGTGGTTATCCAGGTCATGAAGATCTTTTTTGTACAGTTCTTCTGTGTATTCTTGGCACCTCTTAATATCTTCTGCTTCTGTTAGGTCTGCACCATTTCTGTCCCCACACCATTTCTGTCCTTTATTGAGCCCATCTTTGCATGAAATGTTCCTTTGGTATCTCTAATTTTCTTGACTAAATGTCTAGTCTTTCCCATTCTATTGTTTTCCTCTATTTCTTTGCATTGATTGCTGAGGAAGACTTTCTTATCTCTCCTTGCTATTCTTTAGAACTCTGCATTCAGATGGGTATATCTTTATTTTTCTCCTTTGCCTTTAGCTTCTCTTCTTTTCTCAGCTATTTTTAAGGCCTCTTCAGGCAACCATTTTCCCTTTTTGCATTTCTTTTTCTTGGGAATGGTCTTGATCGCTGCCTCCTGTACAACGTCACAAACCTCTATCCTTAGTTCTTCAGATACTCTGTCTATCAGATCTAATCCCTTGAATCTATTTGTCATTTCCACTGTATAATCGTAAGGGATTTGATTTAGGTCATACCTGAATGGTCTAGTGGTTTTCCCTACTTTGTTCAATTTCAGTCTGAATTTGGCAATAAGGAGCTCATGATATGAGCCACAGTCAGCTCCCAGTCTTGTTTTTGCTGACTGTATAGTTTCTCCATCTTTGGCTGCAAAGAATATAATGAATCTAATTTCGGTATTGACCATCTGGTGATGTCCATGTGTAGAGTTTTCTCTTGTGTTGTTGGAAGAGGGTGTTTGCTGGGACTAGTGCATTCTCTTGGCAAATCTCTGTTAGCCTTTGCCCTGCTTCATTTTGTACTCTAAGGTCAAATTTGCCTGTTACTCCAGGTATCTCTTGACTTACTAATTTTGCATTCCAGTCCCTATAATGAAAAAGACATCTGTTTTCGGTGTTAGTTCCAGAAGGTCTTCATAGAACTGTTCAGTTTCAGCTTCTTCAGGATTTCTGGTTGGGGCATAGACTTGGATTAATGTGACATTGAATGGTTTGCCTTGGAAATGAACAGAGATCATTCTGTGGTGTTTGAGAGTGCACCCAAGGACTGCATTTTGGACACTTTTATTGACTATGATGGCTACTCCATTTTTTCTAAGGGATTTTTGCCCACAGTAGTAGATATAATGGTCATCTAAGTTAAATTCGCCCATTCCAGTCCATTTTAGTTTTCTGATTTCTAAAATATTGATGTTTACTCTTGCCATCTTCTGTTTGACCACTTCCAATTTACCTTGATTCATGGACTTAACGTTCCAGGTTCCTATGCAATATTGTTTTTTACAGCATTGGACTTTTCTTCAACCACCAGTCACATCCACAACTGGGTGTTGTTTTTGCTTTGGCTCCGTCTCTTCATTCTTTCTGGTGTTATTCTCCACTCTTCTGTGGGCACCTACTGACCTGGAGAGTTCATCCTTCAGTGTCGTATCTTTTTGCCTTTTCATACTGTTCACGGGGTTCTCAAGGCAAGATTACTGAAGTGATTTGCATTCTCATCTCCAGTGGACCACGTTTTGTCAGAACTCTCCACCATGAGCCATCTGTCTTGGGTGGCCCCACACGGCATGGCTCATAGTTTCACTGAGTTAGACAAAATTTCCATTACTTTTTAAAAATCACATATAAGTGAACCATATAGTATTTGTCTTTCTCTGACTAGTTTCAATAAACCTAATGTTCTTTAGGTTCATCCATGTTGTGGAAATGGCAATGTTTTACTCTTTTATGGCTGAGAAATATTCATATAAATATCCATTATGTCTGCGTGTGTGCTATATTGCTTCAGTTGTGCCTGACTCTTTGTGATGCTATGGACTGTAGCCCACCAGGCTCCCCTGTCCATGGGATTCTCCAGGCAAGAATACTGGAGTGGGTTGCCATGCCCTCCTCCAGGGGATCTTCCCCACCCAGGGTATGAACCTGAGTCTCCTGGAGCTCTTGCATTGCAGGCAGATTCTTTACTGGTGAGCCACTGGGGAAGCCCAAAATATCCATTTTATATATATATATATGTGTGTATATATATATATATATACATAGATATACATACACACACACATATGTATACATATATATGCACATTTATACCACTTCTTCGTAAGCCAGTAATCTGTTGATGGACACTTGGTTTGCTTCCATGTCTTAACTATTATAAATAGTGCTGCTATGAACATTGAGGTGCATGTGTTTTTTCAAATTAGAGTTTTTGTTTTTTCTGCATATATATCTAGGAGTAGAGTTGCTGGATCAGAGGGTAGTTTTGCTTTTAGATTTGTAAGGCATCTCCATATGTTTTCTTTAGTTGCTGCACCAGTTTACATTCCCCTGTGTAGGAGGGTTCCCTTGTGTCCACATCCTCTCCAGCATTTATTATTTGTAGATTTTTTTATGGTAGCCATTCTGACCAGTGTGAGGTTGATATTGTGGTGTTGATTTGCATTTCTCTAATAATTAGTAATGTTGAGCATATTTTCGTGTGTCTATTGACTATCTGTATGTCTTCTTTGGAGAAATGTCTTCTTTACTTTTGAATGATAGATTGGTTATAAGATTCAAGATCAAGACTAATTTTTCCTTGAGACTTTGATAATATGTCGTCATTACTTTCTGCCTTCTTTTTGAAGCATTTGCTGTCAGTCTAATTGTCATTCATTTGTAGGTAGTTTTTGATCTCTGGTTGCTTTTAAGACTTCCATTTATTTATTTTTTAAAAGAGTTTTCTATCTATCTATTTATTTATTTATGGCTGCATTTGGTCTTTGTTGCTGTGTTGGCTTTCTCCAATTGGAGTGAACAGGAGCTACTCTTTGTTGCGGAGCACAGGCCATAGGGCATGTGGGTTTCGGTGGCTTCAGCACATTGTCTCAGCAGTTGTGGCTCACGGGCTCTAGAGGGTGGGCGTAGTAGTTGTGGCACACAGGCTGAGTTACCTCACGACATGTGGGATCTTCCTGGACCAGGGACCAAACCAATGTCTCCTGCATTGGAAGGCAGATTCTTAACCTCTGAACCACCAGGGAAGCCCTGGAATGTTTTATAAATAACAGAAACTACATCATTATTAGGTTCAAAAGCTTAGGACATTGAAAATGTTAAAAGGTGGCATTATGATGAATTAAAAGAAAACTTTACAATACACATTGGTTTCTTATATAGTAACACCCTGGACACGTATAAATGATCTTTCAGAATCAAACATGTTGAAAGAAGAGGAGCTCTTGGAATATCTAATCCTTTCACATACAGCCATGGCTTCCTTCAATTTTATTTCCTGTCATGCTTCTCCACTAGATACATGCTATGCCCTGGCACACCAAACGTGCACCTTATTCTCCTAGGACTTTCATTGCTTCTTCATGTTCCCTACTCTGGACCAGGTGCCTTTCTGCCTTCTTGCATTCTGTGTGCACTTGTATTATAATACTATAACAATATGTCATAATGCTTTTCTTATCAATAGTCTCTCCTGTACTGATTTCTTGAAGGCAGGTCTCCATTAAAAAATTTTTTTCCCCATTGTTAGTACTGCAATGACATAGTTATTAAATGGTATGTTGAAGAATAAATACATAGCAGTTAATGTTGTAGATGCTGGGTTAAACTATGCTAAGTACTATAACTTTTTGGCTGGTTTATTTGGTAAGTGCATTGTCTGTGTACTTAAGCACGAAACATGGCTATATATAATACTAGAGAATTGTGGATTGTCCCTTTTGGGGAAACTTTGTGTGAGCTGTCTTTTTAGAAGAGCCTATTGTACATATTCTCCATCACTGTCATGTGTATTACTTTATAGTTAATAAGTAAATAATTATCTTTTCCTATTAGCATTTATTTTATTTTTTAATTTTCTTCTGTTTAGAACTTCAGGAGAGCTCTAAATATTAGAATGTACAAGCATAATTAAAGAGTAATTAATTTTTCTATTCCTTTAGTTACACCTAAGCAACATATCCAGGAAAGTAATTGCAGAAGAGCAAGTGATATACTGGAAACTAAATCTGATCCAGCCAACAGGTAAAACAGATTTGATTTTCATATTGATTATTTTTCCTCTTCATTAATTTTAGTTCCATCTTCAGCCAGTTTTCAAGCTTCTCTAGTATGGGATAGTTTATAACTTTCTTCTCTTAATCAGATGGTGTTTTCCCACCGTGGATCCCCTTTTTCTGGAAAGATTCAACATTTCTGATGCATGGGCATTTTTTCCTCTTCTATTCTTATCTAAATGTCAAAACTCATGGGGATTACCTAATTTTTGAAGAGAAAGATATATATGAAAATTATCTAATACAAGTTTGGGAATTTTTGCATTTTTGTGTCTGTGAACTTTGAAGTCACTTGTTGACTGTTGACTAAATCCAAGTGTTTAGGGACTTCTGAAATTACCTAGATGGTTTGCAGTCTGTGTTCTGCAGCTCCCTCCGATGCTGTGGATGAGTCAGACTTAGTCTGTGGCTGTTCCATCCTTTGCCACTTCAACCTGAGCAGCTTACTTTTATCTGTAGTGTATATTGGGGTTTTATATGCCATTTGATAGAGTTCTATGCTTAAAAATTTTTTTAGGGGGCAGACTTCTGATTCAGTCGAATCCCCAAGTTTAGCATGATTAAGCTGAACCTAGTTAGTTTATTGTAACTAACTAGTAGTAGTCTTATTTTATTTATTGCCTTTTTTTCTGTACTATTCTATTTTGGCCCTTAAATAAACTGACGTCAGATTATAAAAGCAAAAATCTCTAAATGTGTATATGTTTCTCCTTTAATAAACATTAACTAGCAGTCAAACAGACATCCTAAACAGATTCCTTTTTTGTTGTTTTTTTGATTACCATTCGATTTAAATAGGTGTCTTTTAGTTCACTTTCCCCATTTTAATGAGGCACAGGTATGGAAACAAAATACTTAGAATAATTCTAAAAATAAGATTCTAAATTTTAAGTGACTTCAGGCCTCTTGCATTTTGTATGCTCTTAGTAAGTTATAATAAATTAAAACACCATCAGTTCAGTTCAATTGTGCAGTTGTGTCTGACTCTTTTCGACCCCATGGACTGCAGCACGCCAGGTTTCCTTGTCCATCACCAACTCCCAGAACTTGCTCAAACTTGTGTCCATCAACTCGGTGATGCCATCCAGCCATCTCATCCTCTGTCGTCCCCTTCTCCTCCTGCCTTCAGTCTTTCCCAGCATCAGGGTCTTTTCAGTTCTTCGCATCAGATGGCCAAAGTACTGGAGTTTCAGCTTCAGCATCAGTCCTTCCAGTGAATATTCAGGACTGATTTCCTTTAGGATTGACTGGTTTGATCTCCTTGTCATCCAAGGGACTCTCAAAAGTCGTCTCCAACACCACAGTTCAAAAAACACCATAACCAGAGTCAAAACTTAAATGCGAAATTATGCTATTGACAGTTTCCTCTGCAGTAAATTTCTCTTCATAGAAGGTCGGGACTACTTGTGAAAGAATTTTATTTTTGTTTTTAGCTATGGATGTGATGTTGATTTTCTAAATACCTAAAAGGAATTTAATGAAATATTCAGTGAAGACCTGGTATTGAAGAAACTGAAGTTACTGGGCTTGCTAATTTTACCCTCTTATCACAATTGTTCTTAAAGCATGCCTCTTAGCGGGAAATAGTTGGTGCTCCCAGTCTCAGTTATTTTTTTCTTGTCTTTTCTTGAGAGAACAAATTAAGTTTGATTAACATCTCTTGCTGGACTAAAGATTAATGGAGTTAGTAGAGTAATTCACAAATCTGATTTTATTTTTGAACAACATGAACCTTAAGATTCTTTCTTGAGGTAGAATTTTGTACTAAGATGTACTATCAGAATTCTACAGGAGCCAGACACTTAGTCCTTAAAAATTTAATTCAAATAGAATTCTCTTAAAATAGGAAAAAGTTGTTTTAAATAATTTTCAGTTCCTCCTTTATCCTCTTTCAAGCTCCTAGATCTTTTAACTGTCTTGGGATACTTAATTTTACTTATAGGTTGGGATATTAAAAGAATGTAGAGGAAGGCTTTTGGTGATGAAGGATAAATGCTTAATGGGAAATGAAAGTTTATTACTGCTTAATAGAAGAATAGAAGAGAGGTGAAGAGTTGAATTACTGAGATGTAGAAGTAAAATTTCTTCTCAGAATTGTTTATTAAAAAAGGTATTTTGTAATAAAATGTTTCCGGTGTAATGCGGGTAGATTGCACTTAAAGAAATACCCCTTTTTGGCATACAGTACAGCTGTTACACTAAATATTTATAGAGGCATCATCTTACATGAGTGTCACTGTAATTAATTGGGAAATGCATATGTGAAAATGGTTAAGCTATTCAGTTAAAAAACGTGAAATGAATGTAGTTTTTAGAGTAAGTGTGTTGTTTGACTTTTCACAAGTACTAAAATATAAAGAGTCTTCTCCATAAATCTCCTGGCTTGGTTTTGATCAGAGTGATGGAGGCTTCACTATACCTACAATCAGAATTCAGTAATTGGTGATGCCTTTGCTGCACACTGTGGGTAGTACCTTTCTTTGCAATGGTTTCTGGAAAGGAGGTTTCCATGATATTTCTAGTGGTGGTGATGCAGTTCTTCTAGACCTTTAAACTCTATAGAGTTTCTCCTTTATTGCACTTCAAAGATAGGGCAGTGTGATATTGCATGCATTCCAAATAAACATCCTTAGACTTAGAAATTGAATTCTAATCTCATTATTTCCTTCTTCTTTAATTATTTCTCTGTTAATTGTAGACATATTGTAACAACAACAACAAATGAAAAATTCAAAAAACTGGCTAAAATTTCTAACAAATAACTTTTCAGATTCTTTCCCAAGTTCTTTTTAGACTTTACTTATAATTTTAGTTCTAATCAAAGCATGAATATAGTCTTGTATTCTAAAATACAAAATTTTTTCAACATTATCATAGCATAAATGCATTTTTTAAAGTTTGTGTGTGTTTAACATTATATAACCACTTAAAATGCTTTGTAATATTTCATTTATTTTTAGACTTTAGGTTTTCCTTAAAATTTTACTATAAAAAGCATGTATTTTTTCTTTTGGAAGTGCTTTTAGGGTAAATTTCCACTATAGGATCAGTACCCTTTTTATCTGGATTTCTTGGGCCTCGGTTTTGGCATGGCAAGTGGGTAGAGAGTAAGGACTGAGCCAGGGCTCAATTCAATTTAAAGTGGAATTGGATATTAGCAAGACTAACAGCATGTTGTCACTTGAGAAATGAGAGAGAAGAGGTATAGAATGTGGTTTCATTTTTCTGTCTTATGAGACTCTGCAAGAATGATTCAAATAGAAAAATTTGGTGGCATCTATAGAACCTCATCTTCAAGTGGCATTTATTCATTGATCAATCTATCCATTAATCAATTTATCCATTTATCAGTTACAAATATGTGTGGTACTACCAAGTGCCAGGCACTGTTAGGACTTGGGAATAGCATTTGGTAAGATATAGTCTTTGTCCTCAAGGAGCTCACCAGTCTTTTGGTGGCATCTTAGCGGTGTTTGTCCATAACTTGCTGGCCCTGCTTTAAAGGGCTTTCTGATCATTTTCTTGTTAAGTTTGGTGAAGAATTTGGATGAAGTCACACTAGATAGTAATTACTCATCTTTTGCTCTAGATATCTAGATCATATCCTGTCAAGACAAAGTTGAGGCTTGAGCAATTTCAGTGATTTTTGAATTATGTTTGGAAGGTAGATTTCAAGAAGGGCACATTTGAAAAAGTTTGAAAGGAATATTTGCTATTATGTGAAATATTTGCAAAGCTGTTAGTTTTGTACTTTTCTGTGAACAGAAAGGAAAAAATCGGCATGCTTGATGTTGAAAGTGGTAATCCTACCTTTCACTTTACCTGTAAAGCTTTTGGTCAGTGAGCAGACCCAATCCATGATCGAATTTGAAAGCACTTTCAAGATGAAGATAAATGATTAAAGTTATCATTACTTTGAAGGCTTAAAAAATATTTAATACCCTCTTTTGTAATTATAGTAAAAAGATGCATAAGGTTTTCATGTTTACCAAAATGGGCAAGAGAATCTAAGAGATTAAGGAACACTATGGGTAGAATGCGTGCTTGCATGCTTAGTCGCTTCAGTTGTGTCGGACTCTCTGCAACCCTATGGGCCATGACCTGTCAGGCTCCTCTGTCCATGGGATTCTCCAGGCAAGAATACAGGAGTGGGTTGCCATTTCCTTCTCCCAGTCTGACCTGAGACAAGTCAAAACGTGTAGAATAGGACTTCCTAAGTGGCTCGGTGGTAAAGAACTCACCTGCCAATGCAGGAGACATAAGAGATGCTGGTTCGATCCCTGGTTTGTAAGATCCCCTGGAGGAGGGCATGGCAACCCACTCCAGTATTCTTGCCTGGAGAATCCCGAGCCTGGTGGGCTACAGTCCACCGGGTCACAAAGAGTTGGATCCAACTGAAGCAACTTAGCATGCGCACAAGTGTAGAATGTCACAAATTAAAGTTTTATGACTTTACTATAATATATTTGCCATAGAAAATTCAGCATAAGAGAAATTGCTTTTGGACCTGAAATATCCAAAGAAGCTTACAGTTTCTGCTACAATGCTTCTGTTATCTGAAGCCTGAAAGAAAGTGAAAGTGAAGTCGCTTGTCGGACTCTTTGCGACCCCATGCACTGTAGCCTGTCAGGCTGCTCAGTCCATGGAATTTCCCAGGCAAGAGTACTGGAGTGGGTTGCCATTTCCTTCTGCATGGGATCTTCTGGCAATAATGTGATTCTAGTTAACTGAATTTGTTTTTACCCTGTACTCAAGTTTCTGAGTGTTCATCAAGTCATCTAACCTGTGTAAAAAATGCTGTTGACAAAAAAAAAAAAATGCTGTTGACTTAAAATACATAGTGGGTAAGGAAAATGTTCAAATTTGGGAGGCTGATACACAAATTGGGCTGAAGTACTGCTCTAATTGTCACTATACCTCCCTAGAATAATACACTGCCTTTTGATGACCGGGACGAATTGAGAGAAATCGTAACGGACAGATACGGGGCAGACAGTTTCTTTAGAATATTCAGATATATCAAGTGAATGGAATTGTTTCTTATTCATAACTTGGATTTAATAATATTTTTCCTTTTAGCCCTGCTTCTTTCCTGTTACAGCCGGTTCCACCATTAGGTGGAGACATTGTTACATTACTTGAAAAGGTACGTTTTAAAACAATTTAAAATTAATTCTGACCATAATTATTTATGATAAAATATTCTTTACTTTTGTTTTTATCTCAAATTAAATTTCTGTTTTCACACTTCCCTGTTTGTGAACATTATGTACCATTCCTATTTATACATTTTTTACTACTTCTAAATGGGAATATTGGAATTTTAAAATTGCGTCAGTGAACATAGTTTTTATAGTAATGATAACTTTTTATAGGTTGATGATAACTCTAGAACCTCTAATAAAGATCAGGTACCATTATTAAGTTTTTAACATTACACATCTATCTTTTTCAGGACACGAAGTTTATAACTCTCGGAGAGAAAAGTGAAACAGTTCCTAAGAAAACACCAGAATTTAAAGTGGAAGACTCTTCATCATCAAATATTGCAAAGAATACAGAGAGTAGTGCATGTGGAGGGTCTCTGCCAGCCAAACAAAGCGATCCGTTCCAGAAAGAGCAAGATCATCTGGTAGAAGAGGTTAGAAAGAGATTGTAATAAGTATACTGATATGCTGTTTTCTCGATGGTATTGGGGTTATAAGTGAAGTATAGTTAATTGTTGATTAACTAGGGGTATTTTGGGAAAGGAGGTCACAGATAATAAAAAAGGCAAAGTTTGTCCTCCCCTAAAGTAGGAAAGATACAATGAAGTAAACTTACTTAGTTAAGATTACATCCATGGTTTAGAACCCATGTACCATTCTATAACTATCCAAGAGTGTAAAAATAATACATGTATAATATGTTTTGAATTAATCATTATATAAATTGTTAGATAGATAATACCCAATGATTATACTTTATTAAAATACTCTTATCTATTTCTTAGCTGAGCTTCCTCTGTTTTTGAATTTTAGAACAAAGGCTATACAATATATATTATCACTAAGCAAAAGTTTTGTCCTGCTTTTTTAAAATTTCAGAAGTGAATAAGTGCATGATTGTTTATGATCTTGGTTTTCTTTCTTTCTTTTTTTTTTTTTTTTTGATCTTGGTTTTCTTAACCAGCTCTGTTCCTTAATACTTTTCTACTTTTCACTGATAAGTGACCATATAATACTACTAATGCTGAGTATTAGAACTCACTTTACATAAATTAAATGGCTAGGCTATTCTTTAATGTTATTTTTATTACATATTTCCCATTGTTTGAATTTGGATACACAGCGGGACAGTATATCAGCTATTTTACATTCCTGAGCTTCTGAAAGAAAATTTTGGTTTAGTGCATATTGATTCATTCATTGTTTCATGGTCTCTAAGTATTTTTAAATCTCTAAAATTTTGTTGTTTCTCTGTGTTAGCTGATTGACTCTGTACTAAAGAAAAGATGGTTAGTCATTCTTTTTTTCTTTCCTGATATGGGAGGAAAGGCACGTTTTTTGGCTAAAAGAATTGATAGTAGCAGTTGTATGAGAAGGGATGGAAGAGGAGAGTCCTAACATCTCATAAAGCTCTGAAAAGTGAAATTAATTCTAATAGTGTTTATGACAGGGCTTCCCTGGAGTCTCGGTGGTAAAGAATCTGCCTGCTGATGCAGGAGACTCGAGTTCAATCTCTGGATTGGGAAGATCCTCTGAAGAAGAAAATGACAACCCACTCCAGTATTCTTGCTCGGGAAATCCCATGGATAGAGGAGCCTTGTGGGGTTGTATACAGTCCTTGGGGTTGCAAATGAATCAGACACAACTTAGTGACTAAACAACAACAAGAGTGGTGTTTATGACGAGGAATACTTAGTGTTAGAATTCTAAGAAGCCATCTCTTTTCATGGAGGAGGGTGAACTGGAGTTAGTTTGATTATGGTTGTAGGCAGTTTCTTTTTTAGGAATCTCAGGGTACAGAGATTTTAATTTGCTTATTTTTATTTTCTGGGTTTATTAAAATTTAGTATAGAGTGCTATTTTCATATTGTACACATTTCTGTATTTTAAAAATATATTCCTATGTTTTGTTCATTAATTTATGTCTGATGGTGAGGTTACTGAGAAAGAAGTATATTGTCACCATAATGTACTCTATTAATAGAGGTGCCACTGTTCAGTGGACTTTAAGAAGAACCATGTATGCTTTTTGTGTGTGTGTGTGTGAAGTCGCTCAGTCGTGTCCGACTCTCTGCGACCCCATGGACTGCAGCCTGCCAGGCTCCTCTGTCCATGGGATTTTCCAGGCAAGAATACTGGAGTGGGCTGCCATTTCCTCCTCCAGAGGATCTTCCCAACCGAGGGATCGAACCTGGGTCTCTCACATTGTAGGCAGATGCTTTTACCGTCTGAGCCACCAGGGAACTCCTAGAACTGGTCGTTTTAGCAGCTATGGAATTGTGAAGCTCATAAGTGTGGCAGATAGCTCAGATCACTGCAGTCAGAACTATCTATGTTTCAATCTTTCTAGGTATAAAGATTTATCTTTTTCTCTATGTAACAGGATATTCATTTAAGATAAGAAGGGAGGAAATGGGTTTGGGGTTTGATTTCACCTTATAGGATTGTGCTTATATAGTCTTGTATGAAGTGTCTGGGAGCTACATTGTTGAGCTTATTTTTGTGCATGTTGCTGTCATTATGGCTTTTGTTGTAGTCTACCAGTGGGCTTTATATTTTTGAATTACTTTTTCTTTTCTGTTTTAGGTTGCAAGGGCAGTTTTATCTAATTCACCACAGCTCTCTGAAGGAAAAGAAGTAAAATTAGAAGAACTAATTGACTCTCTAATTTCTAACCCGTTCTTAACAAGGAGTCAAATTCCCCGAACTCCAGAAAACTTGAGTAAGTTAATAATGCTTTTGGTCACTTTTCTTTCTTAGACATACTACTGTTAGAACCATGGTCTGACAGATTTTCTGAAATTCACTTTAAAATTGTTTTCTGTATCTTTCAGTTTAGTGGCATTGGCTATATTTGTTTTGATGTGGGGGACTTTTATTGAAATACTGTGAGCACTGTCATTTATATGGCAGTCCTTCAGCAGTATTATTTTGCCCTGATAACTATACAGTTTTATTTTTGTTGTTTTACTTGGCTTTTTCCTAGAAAATATTTTAGTTGATTACTTAAAAAAAAAATCCTGTGCCTCCACATCTGATTTGTGATCAACATTTATAGAGTTGTTGTTTAGTTGCTAAGTGGTGTCTGACTCTTTTGTGTGACCCCATGGACTGTTGCCTCCTAGGCTTCTTTGTCCATGGGATCTCCCAGGCAAGGATACTGTAGTAGATTGCCATTTCCTTCTCCAGGGGATCTCCTTAACCCGGGATCAAACCCATGTCTCCTGCATTGGCAGGCAGATTCTTTACCACTGAGCCACCTGGGAAGCCAACTTATAGAGTATGGAGGCTATATTCTTCTAGTCAACAACCAGCAGCATCAGCCAAAAACTGTGTGTACAGAGATCTCATCTATTGCTCCCAAGCTAGTCAGACTCTCCAGTAGTTTCTTCTTACAACCTGTATCGTGTAGGCAAAGTTCTGATATTCTTGTCCTCATGTAGGCACATCATCCTGGGTGAGTAAGTAAGTGTAATTTCTATCATACTACTAGAAATGACATATTGAAAGTTAAATGGATTCAGTTCAGGTTGAACCTAGCCACTGTATAGGTTGGTGTTTGGCAAACTACATTTTGTGAATCACATTGGCCCACTGTATGTTTTTATAAATAAAGTTGTTTTGAACACAACCTTGTTCATTTGTCAGGCTTCCCTGGTGGCTCAGAGGTTAAAGCATCTGCTTGCAATGCAGGAGACCCAGGTTCGATCCCTGGGTTGGGAAGATCCCCTGGAGAAGGAAATGGCAACACACTCCAGTATTCTTGCCTGGAAAATCCCATGGACAGAGGAGCCTGGTGGGCTACAGTCCATGGCGTTGCAAAGAGTCGGACATGACTGAGCGACTTCACTTTCTTTCTTTCTTTGTTCATTTGTCAGCATATCTTTTATGGCTGCTTTCGCACACACAGCAGTGACAGAACTGAACAGTTGCCACAGACAAGATGGTGTGCAAAACCTGATGTATTACTATTTGGCCCTTTATAGAAAAAGTTTGTTGAACCTGGCCTAGATGGACAAGAAAATATCTTTTAAACACATGTAATTTGTATGTGCTGTGTGAAAGTATATGTGTATTTCAGGAACAGCTTCTGTTTGTTGTGTGATCGTTTGGCGATGGGTTTCTTTGATGTTGTTGGGCTTTGGTATATTGTGGAGTCTTGTCATTCAGCTGGCATACCTATGAACATATACTGAGTCAGCAGCTTTATCTTGAGCACTAGAAATGAAATGTTTAATTGCATGTTCTGTTTGGGAATTTATTAGCAACTTGTGTTATTTCCCTTTTCATTTAATTAGTAAGTGAAATTCGGAGCTCATGGAGAAAAGCTGTTGATATAGAAGATAACGGAAGTACAGAACCAATTCAAGTGGATACTGAACATAGAGAAGAATTGCCAGAATCCTTACCTGTGGTGCATAATCAAAAAGAGTTTAGCATGGCCAGTTTCTTGTCAGCAGCCACTGTGTCCAATTCTAGTCATTCTCATCTGCCTGAAGAGAAAGTTGTTTCAGATTGCCTCCAGTGTGTGCCTCAGAAACCCGTGGTGACCACTTGCATAGGTGAACCAACCACACAAAATCCATCAGATTTGTTAAATAAGGACATAATTTGTATGCAAGATTTGGACTGTACAACTTTACAGAACAAACTTTTAGAAACTAGCCAAATAGAGACATTTTCTCCTGCTGTAGGCAGTAGAAGAAATGTGTTAGGTAGCAGTGAAGAAGATAATATTAAAATATCAGACCAATCAAAAGCTTCTTACGAAGACTTTTCCATATATAACAGTATGTTATGGAACTGTTTTCAGGTATCAGGTGGAATTAGTTCTAGTTTTAAAGAAGGTGATTTTGGCATATTGCATGAAACTCTTCCAGAAGTTGGTCACATAAGTCTTATTAGCCCCAGTAGTACAGAGGCCACTTTTAAACTGGAACCGAATAGTCCTACGCACAGTGGCGTTTTCACAGATGTTGTGGGAGAAAAACAGACTACTCCAGAATCAGACTTCAATTTACAGGCTACTTACAGTAGATATGAGGCTCTGAAGAAATCTCCGTCCAAGCGAAGGGAAGAAATTTACCTCTCTAATCCTGAAATACTTGAAAGACACAAACCAGAATTGAGCCTTACTCCCCAAAAGATGCAGACTGATGATATGCTTAATTTTCTGGGCATTCATGATTTGCACATTGGCTATATAAAACCATCTTCACGCATGTCCCTTGGTGAAAGAAAACGGTCTCTTTCACCACTAATTAAGTTTTCTCCAGTGGAAGAAAGATTGAAGACCACAATACCATGTAACCTTGGAGAACTTCTACCTGATTTAACAGGTAAGATTTAACTAGATGTGGCATATTGACCTGCTGAAAATTTTCTTTCAGCTTCTCGTAAAAATAGTATTCAGTGAACATTACACAATCTTGTTAATGTGACAGAATATATTCCTTATTTATTCCTTCAGTCAGGATGAGAAAAGTGAACCCATCATTTTTATGGGTACTTTCAGAATCTCTTGTGATGAGATGATGTATATAGCTTACAACTGGTATGGGACGGGTGGAAAACAAAACCAAAATCCTGGAACCTGTTGCTTTTGTAATACAAACTACTGAAAGTAGATCTTGTCAGAATCTTCACTAATGGAAGATGGTTCTAAAAACGTTGAGAAATATCTCAAAACTTATAGTATCTATGATTTGCTTTGAAGTAATTTGATGGGGGTGTGGTGACAAGATGGGTCAGTGTACTACTTTCCTAGGGCTGCCATAACAAAGTACCATAAACTTGGTGGCTTAAGACAACAGAAATTTTTTTGTCTCTGGAGGAAACAAGTTTTGGAGGGTAGTACTCAGGCTCACGGTGTTGGCATGACCATGTTCCCTCTGAAATCACAGAGAGTGATCCTTGACTCTTCTATCTTCTGATACTCCCTGGTGTTCTTTAGCTGTGGCAGTGTAGTTCATCTCTGCCTCCACTTGTACATGGCATTCTCCCCTGTGTTCTAAGTACCTTCTTATAAGGATACTCATCGTATAGACTAACAGCCCACTGTGCTCCCATCCTACTCTTAACTGAATATGTCTGCAGTGACCCTATTTCCAAATAAAGCCATATTCTGAGGTACAGGGGTTAGAACTTCAACATCAGGTACAGAACATGTTCTTCAACATGAGGTACAGAAGTTAGAACTTCTTTTGGAAGGGACACAGTTCAACTTGTAGCAATTAGTATTAATAATTATTGAAGCTGGATGGCAGATAAGTTTGGCTGACCATAAAGAGTTAAAAATGCTCTTGGAACTGTATTCAATCTTATAATAACCTATAATGGAAAATAATGGAAAAATATGTAATATAGTATGAAATCTGTATAATGCATAATATGTTATAAAAATATAAAATCAATATAATATAGGTAGTAAGAAATATATACATCACTTTGTCCACTTAAATTAATACAATATTGTAAATCACCTGTACTTCAACAAAACAAAAACTGCTCTTAAAGCATGCTAAACAGATATAGATCTGGTAATACAGATTATAAATCATTCTGATTTGCCCATGATAATTAAATACTGGTGTGTTAAAAAGTATTCTAGGAGAGATGTACCTCTGGCAAAGAAGTACGTCAGTGAGAATAATGGTAATTTTATCACAGTTACGTATTTGCCTGTGAACTTTTTCTGAAGACTGAAGTTTGCTATTACGTGGAATTTGACATACTTTTTCTTTATAATGTTTATCCTTTTTTTCTCTTTTAAAAATCAATTTTGCAGAAGAAGAAATCTTGAATAAGAGCCTTGATGCAAAAGTATCTCCATCTGACTCGACAAGATGAAGCAGTAGCCCAGTCAGTTTAACTATGATGCACTTAAGTTGAAGCAATGTCACAAAATAAAAACTAATTTGCAGTTTAAATACACATGGGAAGTGTTTAACTGTTTTTCAAGGTCTAAAAAAGTCTTAAATAATGCCTGTTAGCCTTTTCTACTGTTTTTAGGTAAGGAGAGTATGTTTGGATTTTCTTCCTTTGTATGGATAGGGGGTTGAACTGTGAAGTATTGGAAAGCAAATATCAAATTATGTGAAGCCATTTTGGTTTCTTGACTAATTTTGAGATATTTTATCATTTGAGCTACCCAGGAAGCCAGAGTAATATTGTAAGCATGAAGTAAATGACAAACTAGTAGGCTAATTTATTATGTCCTAATTCAGTTAATTAACATAAAGATGAGTAGTTTTTTATGTAATTTTATCAAGTGGTTTACTTAATAGCTATTAGATATACTGATTTTTCTTTTTAGGGAAATAACTTCTATTAAGTGAGGAGAGTAAATGTACAGTCCAAATGACAAAGTTTAAGTTTGGGAAAGCTCTAAAGAGGCTTAATGATTATTCAAGTAAGTCGATCCTGAAAAATGATGTTTGATAGAATAAAGTGCCTGTGATGATAGTGAAGACTTGGGTAGAATGAATTTAGAAAAAAGAAAAAAAGTGGAAGATGACTAGATATTTTTGAGGGACAATAACTATAAATCCATTCAGTGGGTTGTATAGCAGTTTTATGTTTAGTCTAATTTAGACTTTGAGAATTTAACTCTATTTTTTTATTTTAACAGAAAAAATAAAAAATTAGTCTGTATGTTTTTTGGAGGGGCACTATTTTGGGGGGAGCTAATTTGTATTGTTACTTTCCTCCTCAAAAACCATTAGTTCCCCAACTGCCTATAGAACAGCTTCAAATTAACTTGAAAATACTGAATTTGGGGTTAAACAACTTGTTCGTTGTTACACAGCTAAGTCAGTGATGAAGCTAGGGTTTGACCCTATTTTCCTTCCGTAATAAACCAACAAGACCTCTCAGAACTAAAAGGCCAAAGGTGTAGGATATATGGCTGAAGGAGTGGGCTTTCTGGACTCTAAATGGGAGTCAGATGTGAGGTCTTTTGTACAGTTTCCTGCCTGATTTAGTCAGGCCTCGCAGCCAAGAGAAAGGCTTGTCCTTAGCATTCAGGTGAATACATGCCATTCAGTTCAGTTAAGTTGCTCAGTCGTGTCCGACTCTTTGCGACCCCATGAATCGCAGCACGCCAGGCCTCTCTGTCCATCACCAACTCCCGGAGTTCACTCAGACTCACGTCCATCGAGTCAGTGATGCCATCCAGCCATCTCCATTACCCTCTGTGAACCAGGAGGTTAAGTACATGCTGGAAGGGTTATAGCACCTACAGCACCCCTGTGTTTAATGCCAGCTCTTAACCATCACAGCTTTGTCCATTTGCCAAGAAACTGGCTAGAAGAGGAGAAAAGTTGAAGGAGAGAGTTCTGGAAGTAGATGGGCTTAATAGTTCATCTTTCATGACTCATTTTGGCTTATTTTCTTTTGTGTTGCTTGTTTGATCCAAGTTTGAAGGCCAGGCATGTGTGTGTGTGTGTGTGAGAAAAGACAGAAGAAAAACACATATAATTACTCTATTAGCAGTGGAAAAGAAAGTGGAAGAGAAAAGCTTCTCCTCAGGTGGCATATTCTTTTATTAATTAATAGAACAAATAGGGACTCTGCAGGTCTACAGGGAAACTGTTCTCTAGTCTTAAGAAACCCAGTACTGGTAAGCGCAAAATTAACACGTTAAAGAGAGGGTGCAGCTATCATACTAGCATCTACAAATTGCCAGGGCCATTCCTAGATACTTAATATGTGTGCATGTTAAGTTGCTTCAGTCATATCCGACTCCTGGTGACCCTGTGGACTGTAGCCCACCAGGGTCCTCTGTCCATGGGATTCTCCAGGCAAGAATACTGGAGTGGATTGCCATTACCTCCTCCAGGGGATCTTCCCCACCCAGGGATTGAACCCGAGTCTCTCACGTCTCCTGCATTGGCAGGTGGGTTCTTTACCACTCGCACCATCTGGGAAGCCCAGATACTTAATAATAGGTATTAGATACTTAATAATACAAATTATATCATTTAATTCTTAAACCTTTGTAAGATAGTGATATTGTACCTATTTTATAGATAATGATACCAAAGCTAGGGACCTTCTTTAAATGACTTGTCTAAGAAGGACTCAAGAAATTACCTGGGATACATCTTAAAAAATGTGGATTCTGTAGGTCTAACCTGAGGATTAGAAATTTCCACTTTTAAATATGCTTCCCTGGTAATTGTTAGGCTCAATAAGAAACTTGAGAGTCAGTGCCAGGGGATATAGATTCACCTGTAGTCCTGGGGTATCTTAAAGAAGCTAGGTACACTATTCACACCATACTGCTTTATAGATCTTAGCTGTTTCATAAGGAAGCTGTTTGGCAAAAAGTGAAGAAGTAAAGAGCCTCTTGATGAAAGTAAAAGAGGAGAGTGAAAAAGTTGGCTTGAAACTCAACATTCAGAAAACTAAGATCATGGCATCTGGTCCCATCACTTCCTGGCAAATAGATGGGGAAACAATGGAAACAGTGACAGACTTTATTTTTTTGGGCTCCAAAATCACTGCAGATGGTGACTGCAGCCATGAAATTAAAAGATGCTTGCTCCTTGGAAGAAAAGTTACGACCAACCTAGATAGCATATTAAAAAGCAGAGACATTACTTTGCCAACAAATGGCCATCCAGTCAAAGCTATGGTTTTTCCAGTAGTCATGTATGGATGTGAGAGTTGGACTGTGAAGAAAGCTGACCGCCGAAGAATTGGTGCTTTTGAACTGTGGTGTTGGAGAAGACTCTTGAGAGTCCTTTGGACTGCAAGATCCAGCCAGTCCATCCTAAAAGATCAGTCCTGAATATTCACTGGAAGGACTGATCCTAAAGCTGAAACTCTAATACTTTGGCCACCTGATGTGAAGAGCTGACTCATTGGAACAGATCCTGATGCTGGGAAAGATTGAAGGTGGGAGAAGGGGATGACAGAGAATGAGGTGGTTGGATGGTGTTACCAACTCAATGAATATGACTTTGAGTTGGCTCCAGGAGCTGGTGATGGACAGGGAAGCCTGGCGTGCTGCATGCTGTCTATGAGGTTGCAAAGGGTCGGACACGACTGCGTGACTAAACTGAACTGAACAGAAAGGAAGCTGAAGCTTACCAGGAAGTGTAGGCCCTAAATTGCTGAGAATCCGAAGATCAAAATATCTCTAGATATTAATGGATTTACAAAAACCACATTGTTAAATGAGTCATACCTGGAATAGGCTGAGAGTTTTTGGCATTCTTCCCTGTCCTTTGTATGCTAGTTGTATAAACAAAAGTATATTAAATTTGTCACTTGTAAACCATTTTGATTATGACTTATTGCTTTCAGTCTCTTCCTTGTCTGTTATTGCCTGCAAACATGCCTTTTGTTCTTAAGGGACTGCTTTGATCATACCATTTTGTTTAAAATGGTAATTCTAGAATTGAGTTCAAATTTAAAGGCATACAAGGTTCCTTCCATAGATTAATCTATTCCCCCTTCCACTATGGTCTCCCCTCTTTTTTTTTTTTTTTAACTAAAGTGCTTTGATCAGCATGTCTTTAAAATCTTAATTCACAGTTTTGAAGCTGAAAGATCCTAGTTTCATCTCCGTTTATCACAATTATATTTGTCCTTTAGAAAGTGAAAGTCACTTAGTCTTGTCTGACTTTTTTCTCCAGGCCAGTATACTGAAGTGGGTAGCTGTTTCCTTCTCCAGGGGATCTTCCCAACCCAGGGATTGAACCCAGGTCTCCCTCATTGCAGGCGGATTCTTTACCAGCTGAGCCACCAGGGAAGCCCTTTGTGCTTTAAGGTTCAGAACAAATCTCACATTCACCTTGAAGTCTCTTTCCTTACCCATGGTCCTTTCCCTTCTCTAAAATCCCCTATAGCTTATGCTAATTTTTGTTCACTTAGTATTTTTCATTTATTGCTTTTATCATGTTTTCTCATGGTTGTGATTTCTCCAGTTGTATTGATTAAATACACATATACCTATGTAGATGTGTATGTGGGGTGTGTCCATACATACTTCTTTCTTAGCTGATACTGAAGTATTGGAATTGTTTCCTTTGCCTTCTGTATGATGGAATTAAAGTAATGGTAAAGAGGGAGGGCTGCTTTATTGCTGTAAGAGTACTTTTTCTCATTACAACAGAATGTACTTTTATTCACTATTCATAAGTTGAAGGTGTATAAACTGACTTCTGTATTAGTATGAAACTTTAGATAATGCCTGCTGCTGCTAAGTCACTTCAGTCGTGTCCAACTCTGTGTGACCCCATAGATAGCACCCCACCAGGCTCTTCCGTCCCTGGGATTCTCCAGGCAAGAATACTGGAGTAGGGTGCCATTTCCTTCTCCAATGCATGAAAGTGAAAAGTGAAAGTGAAATTGCTCAGTCATGTCTGACTCTTCACGACCCCATGGACTGCAGCCCACCAGGCTCCCCTGTCCCTGGGATTCTCCAGGCAAGAATACTGGAGTGGGGTACCACTGCCTTCTTCAGTGCACACATGCATGCAATGTCACCTCAGTTGTCTCCGACTCTGTGCGACTCCATGGACAGCAGCCCATCAGGCTCCTCCATCCACAGGATTCTCCAGGCAAGAATATTGCCTATATGTCCTAATTGTTTTAAATGCTTAAAGAGGACAAACATATAATATTGCTCAACATGAAAACTGTTATCAAGTGGAATAAAGACTGTATCATGTTAAAGAAAATCAATTTGGGGGAATTTAATTGAAAACAAAAATACAAGTATTTTGAAACCATTCTTTACCATGTCTTTTGTAACCATGAGCTTTGGAGTAAATTTTACTTAATCCTTGAGAACTATATAAAAGGAATCACTATTTTTTCCCCTAAGTATACTAAAATGAAATATGTTTAAGGACATTTTCCTTAATGTAAAAGTATTTGCTAAAGTAAAATTCTTTCACATTAAGTTGCCAATATATAGTTGATATACCTTTCTCCTTATGCACTGTCAATGTCAAAGCCACATCCTAAATTTAAAATATCTGTAAGTCCTCCATGGGACTATTTGTAAATGTTTTACATACTACAGTCTTGAATAAACATTATTATACCACCTAGTTCTAGATTATTAAATGTGGAATTTAAAATGATTTTTTTAAAGTACATCTATACTATTAGTTTAATAATGTGTCTGAATAGCTTCTTGCTCTTCATAGGTAGGGACCTTGTTATCCAGTTGCTGTTATAAAGGATTTAATAAATGTTAAATAATTTTATAAAGGTTTGGAAATTCCCTATCACTTATATTACATGTCTATATAATACAGAGATAATGCCTCATTTGTAAAATGAGAGGTGTTTTGTCTCTAAGATATTTAGATTTCATTTAAAACAATGTATGAGGCAGCTGAAACAGCATTTTAGGTCTTTTTTATTCCACTATATCACATTGCCAACTCAAAACAGGAACCTTAGAATTCTTTCCTCAAAGTATGTAATCTAAGAATCGGATTGAAAATTACTCAATTTACAGATAAATACAGATGGGAAAGTGATCTTGCCCAAGGCAAAACACTATTCTTTAAGAGAAGTCACTTAACTTACTAGGCTTCAGTTTACACAATCTATGAAATTTGGGAAATTATATGAAGGAATAATGTATAGCTAAAAAGCTAGGATTTTTATGATTAACTTTTCTGTCAGTGGAGGAAGTAGTGGCACGTAAGGGGCGAGGATCTGCAATTTCACTGCCTAAGTTGCAGCTGTATGACCTTAATAAGGTCATGGCAGTTTTCTCATCTACTAACAGAGATAAAAGTAATCTGCCTTACAAATTATGAAGGTTAGATAAGAAAATGCACATTAAGTCTTTAAGAATACCTGAGATTTACTGGGTAGCTTCTATTTTGCTAGGCTTCACATCCAGTAATTTCACAGTGGGGCGGGGGGGCGGGGGGGGAATGGCTTGGTAGGTAGTATTGACAACTGACATATTAGTATGTGCCAGGCCCTATTCTAAATGCTTTCCATATTGTTTTAATCCAATGAAGTAGTGCTATTCTTATCCACATTTTACAAATGAGGGAACAAACAGTAAAATTAAGTGCTTTGCTCAGTTCATGGTGATAGTAAGTGAAAGTACTAGAATACTAGTGCTCGAATACTAACTCAGCTCAGGTGATCTAGCTCCAGAGACCATCTTAACCACACTGCTGCAGTTGCTAAGCAACGTCCTTAAAGTGATGGGGAAGCCAAGATCACAATCAAATTTACCAGTTAAACAATACCTGTGGGCAGTCAGAATCTATAGCTTTAATATTAACCACCTTCAAATTATTTCAAATAAGACCATATTTTAAACTGCTAACAGCAAATGTTTATTCATTATTGGAGCCAGGAAGAAATTATAAACGCATTTTAATACCTTACTGATAAAATAACATTCCATCTTTGCAACCTTGTAAGGAATACAGAAGATATTGTAAAGGCTTTGATGTGTATATCTACTATAACCAGGTAATCAGAACACACATACTCACATACACCACCACCTACTTTAGTGTTACCCCATACCAACTTTTCGGAAAGGCCATCTTTAAAGCTCTACTGGATAACTGAGTAAATAGCGTCCAAAAGACTGGGGAGAAGGGAAGAAAGAGATGAAAATGATAAGCAGCACACATTTCAAAGCCCACTTATAAGCACACGACATTATGAATATTGAAAAAAAAAAAGGTGGGGAGAAAGGCAATTGAGCATTTTCAGAGAGCGCATTTTGGCAATATTCAACGCATAAGGAGGCTGTGCTTGGGACCATCCACTCTCTCCAGCTTCTCAAAGTGTTTCCTGGCATTGCGAATGTTGATCAGAGTAGCCGCAGAAGGGATCGACGGATCCGACATAACCACCATCACGTACGTGTTTGATGTGAAGATGTCGATGAAAGCAGCGAAGTTAGAATTCCTAACTTCCATGCTCTGGAAAGAAGCGGCCAATTTACTGCAGCTCAGCTTGAACTGCTTAATTATGTTGCTGATCTTCTCGAATCGGTGGACATCACGCTGCTCTTTGCACTGGTAATGGGAGATGACCAAGAACGTGGCTCTCTCGAACAGCAGAACTTCATCGGCCTCAATAATCTGGGCAAAATTCCTGAGATTCATCTCCAGCTGCTGGACATTGGGAATCAGTTGATAGACAATACTGGACCAGGCTTTGTAGAGCGTTTCATCCCAGATGGATGTTCGAAAACAAGCACACTCCAGCGGGCGAGACAAACGCCTCAGGTCTTCCTCTCGCTCTTTAAAAATCAGGTCACGCTGATCTTCCTGAACCAGATCCATCTTGTGCACCAAGCAGAAGATTTTGGCATCAGGAGAGTTCTGGAGGATGGCCTCCAGACACGACTGGTAATAATGCATGTCCTTTTCCAGTTCGCGGCTCTCCACGTCGAACACATAAATCAGAACCTCGACATTACGGAAGATGTTGTCTCGCTGGCTGGTGAAGTAATTTTCCATGAAGGTATCCTGACCGCCACAGTCCCACAGATTCAGCACTAGGTTGCCCAGGAATCGGACGTGGGAGTGCTCCACATCAATGGTGGCACCCAGGCGCCGGGTGTCGCGAGCGATGTAATTGGCAAAGATAATCGACCTCATGCTGGTCTTCCCCGACCCGCTCTTCCCCATTAACAGCACCTTTTTCTTCATGGCTGTATTTGGCATCACCCGCCGGAGCTGCCGCGGACTGGGCCTCTGGGCGCGGCCTAACTGCAGCGCAGGAGGAGGGAGGGAGGAGCCCGGGATTTCGGGGGCTCAGCCGGCTGGGCCGCGCCTCTGTACAGCTGGGGAAGCCGAAGGGGCGAGCTCGGCGCTGGGAAGGGCCGCGTCCGGTGAACTCTTTCCGTGGGGAGAGCGCCACGGGGCGGACCGCTGCAGCAGCTCCGAAGAAACGAGCGGCTTCCGGGGAGAGGCGTCTCTGAGCCTCCGCAGCCACCCACTTCCGGTGGCGATCTCGCGAGAACCCGCGATCTCGCGAGAACCCGCGCTCTCGAGCGTCGCTGCCGGAAAAGCTTTGAAAAACCGCTCTATTAATGAGACCCAGTACAAACCACCCGAAGGAGAAATTGGAAGGGGAACACAGGACTCGGGTGTTCTGTTTTCTTATTTAAACTGAGCTTACGGTCGCAAAGTTGTACGTGTGTGGGCATTTGGGAGAATTGCTGCCACCTCGTGGCCGAAAAAACACAGCACACCACTATGGGCGGTGTGCTTTATGGCACCCCACTCCAGTACTCTTACCTGGAAAATCCCATGGATGGAGGAGCCTTGTAGGCTGCAGTCCATGGGGTCGCTAAGAGTCGGACACGACTGAGAGACTTCACTTTCACTTTCCACTTTCATGCATTGGAGAAGGAAATGGCAACCCACTCCAGTGTTCTTGCCTGGAGAATCCCAGGGGTGGGGGAGCCTGGTGGGCAGCCGTCTATGGGGTCACACAGAGTTGGACAAGACTGAAGTGACTTAGCAGTAGCAGCAACCTCCTGGCAACCCACTTCAGTACTCTTGCCTGGAAAATCACATGGACAGAGGAGCCTGGTAGGTTACAGTCCATAGGGTCGCTGAGTCGGACACGACTGAGCAACTTTACTAACCTCCCTTGGAGTAGGAAATGGCAACCCACTCCAGTATTCTTGCCTGGAAAGTCCTATGGACAGAGGAGCCTGGAGGGCTACACAGTCTTTGGGGTTGCAAAAGAGTCGGACGCGACTAATCGACTAAACAAAAACAGTGAGTGAGAGCACCTTAAACCTACTCTCTTAGTAAATTTCCAGCATTCAGTACAGCGCTGTTAGTCATCGTGTTGTAGTTTAGATCACTAGACTTATTCTTCGTGCGTAACTGCAACTTTGTATCCTTTGACTATTATCTCCTCATCATCCTCGTTTCCCCTACCTGGTAATAATTATTCTCCTTTATGCTACTATATGTTTGACTTTTTTAGATTCTAATCTCACACGCTAGTAAAGTAATGTTCAAAATTCTCCAAGCCAGGCTTCAGCAATAGGTGAACCGTGAACTTCCAGATATTCAAGCTGGTTTTAGAAAAGGCAGAGGAACCAGAGATCAAATTGCCAACATCCGCTGGATCATTGAAAAAGCAAGAGAGTTCCAGAAAAACATCTATTTCTGCTTTGTTGACTATGCCAAAGCCTTTGATTGTGTGGATCACAATAAACTGTGGAAAATTCTTCAAGAGATGGGAATACCAGACCACCTGACTTGCCTCCTGAGAAACCTATATGCAGGTCAGGAGGCAACAGTTAGAACTGGACATGGAACAGCATAATGGTTCCAAATAGGAAAAGGAGTATGTCAAGGCTGTATATTGTCACCCTGCTTATTTAACTTATATGCAGAGTACGTCATGAGAAATGCTGGGCTGGAAGAAGCACAAGCTGGAATCAAGATTGCTGGGAGAAATATCAATAACCTCAGATATGCAGATGACACCACCCTTATGGCAGAAAGTGAAGAGGAACTAAAAGGCCTCTTGATGAAAGTAAAAGAGGAGAGTGAAAAAGTTGGCTTAAAGCTCAACATTCAGAAAACTAAGATTATGGCATCTGGTCCCGTCACTTCATGGGAAATAGATGGGGACAGTGGAAACAGTGTCAGACTTTATTTTTTGGGGCTTCAAAATCACTGTAGATGGTGACTGCAGCCATGAAATTAAAAGATGCTTACTCCTTGGAAGGAAAGTTATGACCAACCTAGATAGCATATTGAAAAGCAGAGACATTACTTTGCCAACAAAGGTCCGTCTAGTCAAGGCTATGGTTTTTCCAGTAGTCGTGTATGGATGTGAGAGTTGAACTGTGAAGAAAGCTGAGTGCTGAAGAATTGATGCTTTTGAACTGTGGTGTTGGAGAAGACTCTTGAGAGTCCCTTGGACTACAAGGAGATCCAACCAGTCCATCCTAAAGATGATCAGTCCTGGGTGTTCTTTGGAAAGAATGATGCTAAAGCTGAAACTCCAGTACTTTGGCCACCTCATGGGAAGAGTTGACTCATTGGAGAAGACTCTGATGCTGGGAGGGGTTGGGGGCAGGAGGAAAAGGGGATGACAGAGGATGAGATGGCTGGATGGCATCATCAACTTGATGGGACATGAGTTTGAGTGAACTCCGGGAGTTGGTGATGGACAAGGAGGCCTGGTGTGCTGCAATTCATGGGGTCACAAAGAGTCGGACAAGACTGAGCGACTGAACTGAACTGAAAGATAAGTGAGATCGTGCAAAGTTTTTTTCTTTTTATGTCTGGCTTATTTCACTCAAGGCTGATGCCCTCCAGTTTCATCCCTGGTGTTGCAAATGACAGGATCTCCCTTTTAAAGACTGAGTAGTACTCCCACTGTATATATGTAAATCACCATTTCTTCTTTTTTTCAACATAAACATTTTTCTTTTGTTTTTATGTTTAAAACAACATATCTTCATTTTCTGAACCAGCAAGAGTAGTTTCTAACACTATATTCTACAAGTGGATATTGACATACATTTTAGTTAAAATATATTCACAAAAGAATTCCTGCTGGAAGTTGAACATTTTGGGGTTTTCAGTTCAGTTGCTCAGTCTTGTCTGACTCTTTGCTACCGCAACTCCTGGAGTTCGCCCAAACCCATGTCCATTGAGTCGGTGATGCCATCCAACCATCTCATCCTCTGTTGTCCACTTCCCCTCCTGCCCTCAATCTTTCCCAGCATCAGGGTCTTTTCAAATAAGTCAGCTCTTCACATCAGGTGGCCAAAGTACTGGAATTTCAGCTTTAACATCAGTCCCACAAATGAACACCCAGGACTGATCTCCCTTAGGATGGACTTGTTGTATCTCCTTGCTGTCCAAGGGACTCTCAAGAGTCTTCTCCAACACCACAGTTCAAAAGCATCAATTCTTTGGCGCTCATCTTTCTTTATAGTCCCAACTCTCATACATGACCACCGGAAAAACCATAGCCTTAACAAGATGGACCTTTGTTGGCAAAGTAATGTCTCTGCTTTTCAATATGTTGTCTAGGTTGGTCATAACTTTCCTTCCAAGGAGTAAGGGTCTTTTAATTTCATGGCTGCAATCACCATCTGCAGTCATTTTGGAGCCCAGAAAAATAAAGTCAGTCACTGTTTCCCCATCTATTTGCCATGAAGTGATAGGACAGGATGCCATGATCTTAGTTTTCTGAATGTTGAGCTTTAAGCCAACTTTTCCACTCTCCACTTTCACTTTCATCAAGAGGCTCTTTAGTTCTTCACTTTCTGCCATAAGGGTGGTGTCATCTGCATGGCTGAGGTTTTAGTATTCAGTTTATTTAAGTTCTTCTAGTACTTACACTGGATTATGGTGATTCCCCTCACCCTCTTTCCACAGTGTATTGATATTCATTTTAGCTGTACAGCCTAATAATTTGATATATGTATATCTTACCAACTGATTACCACAGTAAGTTTAGTTAACACCCATCCTCTCACATAGTTACAATTTTTTTCTTGTGATAATAGCTTTTAAGATCTATTCCTTTTAGCAAATTTCAAACATACAATATTGTTAACTACAGTCACCATGATTGACTATAACTATTTAGTTAACAGTGCATTACATGCCCAGACTTATTTATGTATGACTGGGAATTTGTACCTTTAAACCACTTTCACCCATTTTTCCCACCTTCTAAAACCCCACCTCTGGCAACAACCGATATGTATCTATGAGTTTGGATTTTTATGTCTGACTTATTTAACTTAGTATAAAGCCTTTAAGGTCTATCCTTGTTATTGCAAAAGGCAGGATTTTCTTCATCTTTATGGCTGAATTTCCTCTCTCCTTGATATTTATTGATATATTAATATCAATCATATTTTCTTTATCCATTCATCCTTCAGTGGACACTTGGATTGATTCCACCTCTTTTTTCCTTTTTTGACAAGTTGTGTGGCATGAGGGATCTTAGTTCCCTGATGAGAGACTGAACCTATGTCCCTGCATTGGGAGTGCAGAGTCTTAACCACTGGACTGCCAGAAAGTCCCTGATTCTCACTTCTTGACTACTGTAAATAATCTTGTAGTGGACATGAGGGTGCAGATACCTTTTTGAGATAGTGATTTTCTTTCCTTTTACTATATACCTAGAAGCAGAATTTCTGAATCATTTGACAATTCTAGTTTCAATTTTTTGAAGAACCTCGATAGTGTTTTCCATGGTGGCTGCACTGATTTACATTTCCATCAGCAGTACAAGGATTCCTTTTCTCTGCATCCTCACCAACATTTGATATTTGTGGTTTTTCTAATGATAGCCATTGTAAAGGTGATATCTCTTTGTAGTTTTACTATGTATTTCTCTGATGATTAACGATGTTCAGCATCTTTTCGTATGCCTGTTGGCCATCTGTATGTCTTCTTTGGGAACATGTCTATTTAGGTCTTCTGCCCCATTTAAGAAATTAGGTTGTTTGTTTTTTTGATGTTAAGTTGTATGAGCTCAACATAAGGGGTTAGTATTTTGGGTATTAACCCCTCATCAATCATATAATTTGCAAATGATTGTCTTTTTGTTTTATTGATGGTTTCCTTTGCTCAGCTGATAAAGAATCTGCCTGCAATGCCGGAGACCTGGGTTTCATCCCTGGGTTGGGAAGATCTCCTGGAGAAGACAAAGGCTACCCACTCCAGTATTCTGACCTGGAGAATTCCATGGGCTGTATAGGCCATGGGTCCCAAAGAGTCAGACAAGCGACTAAACAATTTTCACTTTCACTTTCCTGTACAAAAGCTTTTGAGTTTTTTTGTTTAGTTTTGCTTTTATTTCCTTTGCTTTTAGGAATTAGATCCAAAAAAATATTGCTACTATTTATGTCAAAGGGTGTTTGTTCTACCTTCATTTCCTTCTAGGAGTTTTATGGTTTCCAGTCAGTCTTACATTTCAGTCTGAGTTTATTTTTGTATAGGGTATTAGTTTCATATATAATGTTAATTTCATTCTTTTACAAATAGCTGTTCAGATTCTCTAGCACCCACTTATTGAGGAGGCTGATTTTCTCCTTTTTTTATTCTTGCCTTTGTCTTAAGTGCATGGATTTATTTCTGGGCTCTCTCTTCTGTTCCGTTGATCTTTGTGTCTGTTTTTGGAAGCACAACTGCTTTTTATGCATGAATTTTGAATCCTGCAACTTTACTGAATTTGTTAATAGTCCTAAGATATGTGTGTGTGTGTGTTTAGGGTTTTTGATGTATAAGATCATGTCACTGTACAGTGAGAATTTTACTTCCTCCTTTCTGATTTGGATGCCTTTTATCCTTTTTTTTTTTTTTTTTTTGGTCTGATTGATATTTACAGTATTTCTACTACTGTGTTAAATAGAAGTGGCAAGAGTGAGCATTCTTGCCTTGTATTGAATCTTAGGAAAAAAGTTTTCTGTTTTCTCCCCATTGTTTATGATGTTGGCTGTGACTTTTCATAAATGGCCTTTATTATGTTGAGGAAATTTCCTTTTGCATCTACTTTGTTGAGAATTTTTGTTATGAATGGAAGTTGAACGTGTCAAATGCTTCTTCTGCACCTGTTGAGATGAACATGTGATTTTGATGTTTCATTTTAATGTGGTGTATCACACTGATTAATTTGCATATGTTAAAAGAGGCTTGCATCTCAGCGGGGCAACTAAGCTGTCTTACTGCTAAGCATGATGTTGGTTGTGGCTTTTTTGCAGATGTTCTTTATCAGGTTGAGGAATTGCCCTTTTTTTTAAGAAGAATTTAATTCACTTATTTTTGGCTGTTCTGGGTCTTCAGTGCTGTGCATGGGCTTTACTCTAGTTGTGGTGAGTGGGGGCTACTTTCTGGTTGCGAGGAGTGGGTTTCTCATTTTGTTGGCTTCTCTTGTGGAGCACGGGCTCTAGGCATACCACCTTCAGTAGCTGTGGCTCGTGGACTTGAGAGCGGGGGCTCAGTAGTGGTACATGGGCATAATTGCATGTTGGCATATAGAATCTTCCTGGACCAGGGATTGAACCCGTGTCCCCTGCATTGGCAAGTGGATTCTTATCCACTGGACCATCAGGGAAGTCCTCCAAAGAAACTCCCTCTTTTCCTAATTTCCTGAGGAATTTGTAAAAAAAAACAAAATCAAGAATGGGTATTGGATTTTGTTAATGCCTTTTCTGAATCACTGAGAGATCAAATATTTTTGTCTTTCATTCTGTTGATGTGGTATATTACATTAATTGATTTTTCCAGTATTAAAACAGCCTTGTATTTCTGGGATAAACTCCTCTTGGTCATGGAATATAATCCTTTATATATATTGCTGGTTCAGTTTACTGATATTTTAAAAGGATTTTTACATTTAGATTTACAAGAGATAGTGGTCTGTAGTTCCTGTGTGACACTTTTGCCTGGCTTTGGAATCAGAGTAATACTGGCCTTATAGAATTAATTGGGAAGTGTTTATTTTCTTTTTTTAAATTTTAAAGTAATTTATTTTAATTGGAGGCTAATTACTTTATAATATTCTGGTGGTTTTTGCTGTACATAGACACAAATCAGCCACTGGTGTACATGTGTTCCACATCCTGAACCCCCACCCACAACCCTCCCCACCTCATCCCTCTGGGTTGTCCCAGAACACTGTCTTTAAGTACCCTGCTTCATGCATCAAACTTGTACTGCTCATCTATTTTACATATTGTAATATGCATGTTTCAATGCTATTCTTTCATATCGTCCCCCCTCACTTTCTCCCACATAGTCCAAAAGTCTGTTCTTTATATCTGTGTCTCTTTTGCTGCCCTGCATATAGGGTCATCATTACCATCTTTCTAAATTCCATATATGTGTTAATATACTGTATTGGTATTTCTCTTTCTGACTTAACTTCACTCTGTATAATAGGTTCCAGTTTCATTCACCTCATTAGAATTGACTCAAATGCATTCTTTTTTCCATTGTGTATATGTACCACAACTTCCTTAGCCATACATTTGCCAATGGGCATCTAGGTTGCTTCCATGTCCTGGCTACTGTAAACAGTGCTGCAGTGAACATTGGGGTATACGTGTCTCTTTCAATTCTGGTTTCCTTGGTGTGTACGCCCAGCAATGGGATTTCTGGGTAGTCCTTTCTGGCAGTCCTTTTTCCAGTTTTTTTAAAAAGGAATCTCCACACTGTTTCTTTATTTTCTAAAAGATTATGTGTAGGATTTGTATTATTTCTTTCTCAAATATTTGATAGGATTCACTAGGTCACCCTATTTATCCTTCTTGATACTTAACACAGTCCATAATGATACTCTTGGGTAATATTTTGGTCACTTGCTTCTCCTGTGTTAAATTCCGTGAGGCCTCTGCCCCTTGTCTCTGTCATTCAGTGGAGTGTCTGGTTCGTCATAAGAGATCAATAAGTGTTTGTGGAATGAATGAATGGTAGATGCCTAATTTACATGTCACAATGGGCTAGTCTTCTATTGGTGCCAATGAAATTAAGCAATTCCAAATGGTTAGAGATGCTAAAAAAGACAATCTTGCTGAAGTACTTTGTACTCAGAGGAGTAACTGTAGATTTTTAACAATATTCCACAAAGAGTAGACTTTCAGATGGTATACATAGCAGTACATTTGAATGGGTTAGAAGGCCGGAAAAAAATTGTGTAGCTTCATTGAATGTCAATTTTACAAAAAGATTTTGGGGAAATATTAAAGATGGCCGTATTGTTATTGAAAGAGTGTATGTGGGTCTGACTGCTTGCTGCCTCAAAGCCAGTAAACAGGCCAGGTTGGTGGAAAGGAAAATTTGCTTTAATTCAGTTGCTGGCAACTGTGGGGGAAGGGTGGCAGATATCTGTCCAGAGGCTGACTTGGCACCCCCCCTCAACTCCCCGCCCACAACCCGCCCCCTTCTGCCAGCAACCAGTGGGGCAAGAGATTTTACAGACAGAAGGAGGGGACTACATGCAGAAACAGTACATGGCTCTGACAGTCATCTTCAAATTGGTCATCTGGGTAGTTTTAGGTATAGTTAATCTTCACTTCCAAGGTCTATTTGTTCCCATTTCCTTGAGGCCAATTCTTGGAACTGTGGCAGCTCATGTCCTGGGTACAGTCTGGTCATTATGTAGTTAACGTGTCCACCTGGTGTTTTAGTATCTGTAAGACAGCTCACAGGATAGGGCTCAGAATATTATCTATAGTGCTTGAGAAAGAACCAAAGGTCCTCAACTATGCTTAGTGACTACATTATTATTATTTAGTCTCTTGATTGTTTTCCTTTGTTTCTGCATTTCTCACTTCTCTGATTAAACTTATTCTTTGACTAAAGGTTTCCACAGACAAAAGGCAGGCAGAGGGCGTGGTGGGGGTGGGGGGTGGGGCGGCGGGTAAAAACCATAGATTCCTCTCTGCTTCAATATTAAGAAGTGAATACAAATTTTTAAGATAAAATACCATTTGCAGTGGTCCTTAAGGTCTCCAGGTTACCCATTCATTCTTTTTCCTGGGTGGAAAAGTTTGAAAAGAAGGACTCAAAGGCTTGAATCTCAACTCTAGTCCTCACTACCTGTGTTATCTTGGGTGAGTTTACCACTTAGCTTCAGTTTCCTTACTTGTAATATGGGTATGATAGATTTATGTCAGTTTTAAAGATAGACAAGAGAACTTAAGGGAAAGAACACAAAGCTGATAATGCATAGCAAATGACTGTAAATTCTTCATAGGAAGGGACATTTGGGAACCCAGTTAGAGAAGTGTTTATACAAGTTAGGGCTGCGTTGGCTGGAACTGATGAAACATGAGCAGTAAGGTGTCACATGGAGGGGGAGGAAAGGTGGTCTTGTCCAGCACCAGCTCTACAGAAGTACTGGTGCTGAGGCAATTTTTGAGGCCAAAAATGAGACCATTTTTGTCCTTATCATCTTCAGCTTTCAAGATCTC